>NC_134691.1:9280455-9605455 GCF_050947455.1 Rhinoderma darwinii | reverse complement strand
CGAGACCTTAAGGCGCAAGTTCCTGGACGACAACCAGACCAAATCCCCGACGACAAACCGGGGGTTAGCAGAACGTCTACTATCTGCCTGAATCTTTTGTGCGCTCTGGGACGCCTCTAGGTTCTTCTGAACCTGGGCCCAGACAGTGCACAGTTCCCGATGAACATCCTCTACCTCAGGATTATTGGAACAACCAGGGGAGACGGAGGAGAACCTTGGGTTAAACCCGAAATTACAGAAAAACGGGGAGACCCCTGACGAGTTACTGACCCGGTTATTCAGGGAAAATTCAGCAAGGGGAAGGAATGAGACCCAATCGAATTGACAGTCAGAGATGAAACACCTTAAATATTGTTCCAGGGATTGGTTGGTCCTTTCCGTTTGGCCGTTAGTTTCGGGATGGAAGGCGGAGGAGAAGGACAGATCAATCTCCAACTTTTTACAAAAGGCTCTCCAAAATAAGGAAACAAATTGTACCCCTCTGTCCGAAACGATATTGACTGGGGCCCCATGGAGACGCAGGATGTGTTTCACAAACAAAGAAGCTAACGTCTTGGCGTTAGGTAGCTTCTTAAGGGGCACAAAGTGGCACATCTTGCTGAAGCGGTCGACTACCACCCACACCACCGACTTGCCCTGAGATGGAGGCAAATCGGTGATAAAATCCATGGAGATATGGGTCCAAGGTCTCTGGGGAATGGGCAAGGGACGTTGTAGGCCCGCAGGTCGGGACCTAGGGGTTTTGGACCTAGCGCAAACCTCACAAGCGGCGACGTAAGCCCTAACATCTTTAGGCAACCCAGGCCACCAATAGTTTCTGGTAATGAGGTGTTTGGTGCCCAAGATGCCAGGATGACCAGATAGAGCGGAGTCATGGTTTTCCCTGAGTACCCTCAGCCGGTATTGCAGGGGAACAAACAGTTTGTCCCCAGGGGCGTTCCCGGGAGCTGCACCCTGATCAGCCGCGATATCAGAAGCTAAATCAGAATCCGTGGCAGAGACGATTATACCAGGGGGTAAAATACAAGCGGGATCCTTCTCGGAAGGAGGATTGGCCATGAAACTACGTGACAGAGCATCAGCCTTAATATTCTTGGACCCAGCCCTATAGGTAACCAAGAAATTAAATCTGGTAAAGAATAGTGCCCACCGAGCTTGTCTAGGATTAAGCCTCCGGGCCGATTCTAGGAAAACCAGATTCTTGTGATCCGTAAGGACCGTTACCTGGTGTCTGGCCCCCTCCAGGAAGTGCCGCCACTCCTCAAAAGCCCATTTAATGGCTAGAAGTTCGCGGTTGCCAATATCATAGTTACTCTCCGTGGGCGAAAACTTCCTAGAGAAGTAAGCACAGGGGCGGAGATGGGTGAGGGAGCTGGTACCCTGGGACAAGACGGCCCCCACTCCCACCTCGGAAGCGTCAACCTCCACAATAAATGGCTCCTCTTGGTTGGGCTGAATCAGCACGGGGGCCGAGATAAAGCACTTCTTGAGAGTCTCAAAGGCCTGGACGGCCTCAGGGGGCCAATGGAGGACATCAGCACCCTTGCGGGTAAGGTCCGTAAGAGGCTTAGCGACGACCGAGAAGTTGGCAATAAATCTCCTGTAGTAGTTGGCGAACCCTAAAAAACACTGTAACGCCTTAAGGGAGGCAGGTTGGACCCATTCCGCCACAGCTTGAACCTTGGCAGGGTCCATGCGGAATTCATGAGGAGTGAGGATTTGCCCTAAAAATGGTATCTCCTGTACCCCAAAGACACATTTTTCAGTCTTAGCAAACAGATTATTCTCCCGAAGGACCTGGAGCACCTTCCTGACATGCTCCACGTGAGAGGACCAGTCCTTGGAAAACACCAGTATGTCATCAAGGTACACAACAAGAAAATTACCCAGGTACTCTCTCAGGATTTCATTAATAAAATTCTGGAAGACAGCAGGGGCGTTACACAACCCAAAGGGCATGACCAGGTATTCGAAATGACCCTCGGGTGTGTTGAACGCAGTTTTCCACTCATCCCCCTCTTTGATGCGGATAAGGTTATATGCCCCCCGTAGATCGAACTTAGAAAACCATTGGGCTCCCTGAACCTGATTAAAAAGATCCGGAATCAAAGGAAGTGGGTACTGGTTCCTTACAGTGACCTTATTCAGGTTACGATAATCAATGCACGGCCTAAGACCACCATCCTTCTTCCCCACGAAGAAGAAGCCAGCACCTACAGGAGAAGTCGAGGGGCGAATGAAACCCTTGGCCAGGCATTCCTGGATATACACCCTCATGGCTTCACGTTCAGGACATGAAAGATTAAATATCCTACCCTTAGGAAGCTTGGCACCAGGCACCAAATCGATAGCGCAATCGTAATCTCTATGGGGGGGCAACACCTCGGAGGCCTCCTTAGAAAACACATCGGCGAAGTCCTGGACAAACTCAGGAAGCGTGTTTACCTCCTCCCGGGGAGAAATAGAGTTAACAGAGAGACATGACGTAAGACATTCATTACCCCATTTGGTGAGATCCCCAGTATTCCAATCAAACGTGGGATTATGCAACTGCAACCAGGGAAGACCTAATACCAGATCAGACGATAATCCCTGCATCACCAGTACAGAGCACTGCTCCAAATGCATGGAGCCAACAAGGAGTTCAAAAACAGGAGTATGCTGAGTAAAATAACCATTAGCAAGGGGAGTCGAGTCGATACCTACTACAGGGATAGGATAAGGTAAATCAATACAAGGCATCTTTAGAGACATAGCAAATTCCACAGACATGATATTAGCAGATGAACCAGAATCCACGAAAGCACTGCCCGTGGCAGACCGGCCAGCAAACGAGACCTGAAAGGGAAGCAAAATTTTATTGCGTTTCACATTAACGGGAAATACCTGTGCGCCCAAGTGACCTCCCCGATGATCACTTAGGCGCGGAAGGTTTTCCGGCTTCTTATTCTTGCGCCTGGGACAGGTGTTCAGTAGATGCTTGTCGTCCCCACAGTAGAAGCAGAGACCGTTCATTCTGCGAAACTCCCTACGTTGTCGAGGGGACATGGAGGCCCCGAGTTGCATGGGTACCTCCGAGTCCTCCGTGGAGGGGCGAGGAGGCGGGACCTCGGGGGGGATCGCAGAAAAGTCAGAGGGGAGCACACTGAAGCGTTCTAGCTGACGTTCCCTGAGACGTCGGTCAAGTCGTACTGCTAGGGCCATAACCTGGTCAAGGGAGTCAGACGAGGGGTAGCTAACCAGCAGATCCTTCAGGGCGTCAGATAATCCTAACCTAAACTGGCACCTTAGGGCCGGATCGTTCCACTGAGAAGCTACGCACCACTTCCTAAAATCAGAACAGTATTCCTCAACCGGTCTCCTACCCTGACGTAAGGTCACCAGCTGACTCTCGGCTAAAGCAGTCCTGTCAGTCTCGTCGTAAATGAGTCCGAGGGCAGAGAAAAAACGATCAACAGAGGAAAGTTCAGGGGCGTCAGGAGCCAAGGAGAAGGCCCACTCTTGGGGCCCTTCCTGGAGTCGGGATATGATGATACCCACCCGCTGGTTCTCGGAACCTGAGGAGTGGGGCTTAAGGCGGAAATATAGTCTGCAACTCTCCCGGAAGGAGAGAAACGTCTTACGGTCCCCTGAAAAC
The DNA here is from genome assembly GCF_050947455.1 of Rhinoderma darwinii. Classification (NCBI taxonomy): domain Eukaryota; kingdom Metazoa; phylum Chordata; class Amphibia; order Anura; family Rhinodermatidae; genus Rhinoderma; species Rhinoderma darwinii. The sequence goes on along the minus strand of NC_134691.1, from coordinate 9,601,818 downwards.
CGGTCAGGTAACTTGAGGTCGGGTTCTAGAGGTGAGGTGGTGCGCCCAACCCCTTGGGCCAGGGCCTGGACCTGTAGGGAGAGGCCCTGCATCTGCTGGGTCAGGGTCTCAAGGGGGTCCATGATAGCGACAGCGTAGGAGAAATGGTAGACTAGGTAAGGGCTTGTTATTCTGTGATGGCAGGAAGGAGGTGAAGGGAAAGTGAGCCCTAATCTACCCACCGCCCTGTCCCTGCCTACTTGCAACGACCCGCCCTAGGCGACGAGGTACAACTGGGCGGCGGTCCCTACGCTGTCTAAGTGCACAGGAAAACAAACAGGGAACACGCAAGGGAAGGGGCAGTAGCCACGGAACGCCACGAGGAAACGGAGCGGCGAACGAACAGTCAGGACCAGGACGAAGTGAGTAACCCGAGCGGGCACGGAGACAGAAGCAAGCCAGGGGCAAAGCAAAGCAAGACAAGGGGAACTGCAGCAAGGCAGAAGCACGGCAGAAGCAGGCTGGAGCAAGCAGCAGTGGGGCCAGGAATCCAAAAGAATAACAAGCAATGAGGAAGAGAAAACTGCAGGTATAAATGGACAGGGGGCGGAGCTAACTCTGACTGACCAGGCCGCGATAGGCTCTCCCACTCCTGAGCCTGCCACCCTGATTGGTGGGAGCCGGTGTCAGTCTAAGAGGTCTGGCCTCAGGTGTCGACTGATTAACCCTGGGAGTCTCCACAGACGTAGTGCCTGGCAGATCCATTACATAGATAGATAGATAGATAGATAGATAGATATGAGATAGATAGATATGAGATAGATAGATAGATAGATATGAGATAGATAGATATGAGATAGATAGATATGAGATAGATAGATATGAGATAGATAGATATGAGATAGATAGATATGAGATAGATAGATATGAGATAGATAGATATGAGATAGATAGATATGAGATAGATAGATAGATAGATAGATAGATAGATAGATAGATAGATAGATAGATAGATAGATAGATAGATAGATAGATAGGTTGATAGATAGATAGATAGATAGATAGATAGATAGATAGATAGATAGATAGATAGATAGATAGATAGATATGAGATAGATAGATATGAGATAGATAGATATGAGATAGATAGATATGAGATAGATAGATATGAGATAGATAGATACAATTTTTTTCTATATAATGTGCTAAGTTGTACTTTTTCCTAAAGGGCTATTCAAACTAGATACATTTATGGGATATCCATATGAAAGATGTAAATAGTATATGCCATAAAAGTCTGTGTTTTCCTGATAGGCAGTAGTGACAGGTGAGAGGACAACTTTTCCATTATTGTGTTTTTAATGACTCTGATTGGAATACTCCATAAATGTCTGGCCAAGAGATCCTTTCATGTGTCTATTATTTCCCATATACGGCTGCACATTATCAAAAGCTCAATGTCATCACCCACAGTAAAGAGATCAGTAAATATACAAACTATTTTACTGAAAATCGCACTTCTGATCTTTGGAAACCGTGGACATTTAGTTCATACAATACAACATCGTTTCCTAAATCCATTTATGTCTACATTATAGAATAGTATAGAACGGAGTCATTATACGGTCAACAATTCATGAATACAACATATACTCACCCTCTCTGGAATAAGTCAACATTGTGGAATTTATGAAGCTCTACTGAAAACTCTAATGTCGCTTGTACTTCAGACATTGTATTTTCAGGTCATCACCTATTCGTGGAAACACAAACAAAAAGGAAAAAAAAAAACATTAATATTTTTGGCTCAACAAGAATCACATTATTACTATGAACAATTTATAGGGCACGTGATGTACTGATCCACTCGGCCATCCAGTTCTTCGGGTAAGTAGATGTCCCGACAGACCCCGAACTTTGGTTTTGGTGGCTTGTTGTATAGTGGGCACCTACTTCATTAGACTTTTATGGACATCTTGTAGATGCTATTGGTAAACATCAGTTATCTGTTTCGGTACGCACTTAAAGGGGTTGTCCTAAATTAAATGACTTTGTGTTAATGCTTGTAATTTATTAATATAAATACATTTGTAATATACTTACATTTTCCAAAGTGGCCCCGTTTCCAGATCCTGCCGTGGGGTACTTGACGGGTGACGTCACTCTCTGGCCGCTGTGTTGATCTTCAATTCTTTTCCGGATATACGATACGTCACTTGTGAGATGCCGTGGATGGGCTGGTCTGTTGTACCGCCCGTAACGCGCATGCGCGGTCCCTACTGTTCTCGCGGTCCCTGCTGTTCTCGAGATAACAGCAGGGACCGCGCATGTGCGTTACAACAGAACAGCCCATACACGGCACGTCACAAGTGACGTGTCGTATACCTGGAAAAGAATTGAAGATTAACACAGCGGCCAGAGAGTGACGTCACCCGTCAAGTTCCCCACGGCAGCATCTGGAAACGGGGCCACTTTGGAAAATGTAAGTATATTACAAATGTATTTACATTAATAAATTACAAGCATTAACACAAAGTCATTTTATCTCAGACAACCCCTTTACATTTTACTTCAAGGGTTCCGCAACTTTCTGCCACATGACCAAAGGTAAATCATTTTGTGTTCTACAAGTACGTAAAGTCCTTCATACTTTTTATAATACAATACAAAACTATGTAGGCATGGCCTAAACTTTATCTGGGTGCAACCAGGGCCGGCCATATTGGTGTGTGACCTTTGTGGCACATTGCCCATCCATGCTGAAGGGGGTGCTACTACTGTCCTGTCACCTAAGGGCTTTCAACCAGCAAGAATCTTAATATTACTTGTATGGCAGCATTATTTGTACATTGTATAGATCTGTTATTAAATGACTTGTATGGAGCTATTATTTGATCCCTTTATATTGGTATTATTTGGGCATTGTGTGGTGTTTTTGGGTGGTACAGCTCTTTAGGCATTGACCAGTATGTTATTTGTGTTGTGTATAGTGGCTATACTACTGTATGGCACAGTTATTTGGGCAACATACGGTACTCCGTTGTTAACAAGCCAGTTTATGGTTAAATGTTAACGGCTTGACTGTACACCATTGGTGGCACTAATAGAAGGTACGACACAGGGCACCATTCAAGGTAAAACCACCCATCAATGCAACCACAGGAGAGTTGTGGTTTGACATTAGCCATGTGCGCCAATACAGGACAAGGGGGAAATACCGTCCGTAGACCATTTAATTGGAGTAGTTGTACTTCCCAGAACAACATGCAACCCCATGAGGAATTACTGATCGAAATAGAACTATTGTATTACAAAGGACTAAAATTCATATATATGTACGTACTAGCAATAATGCTTAAAGGGGTTCTCCACTTTGGACAATCCTTATTTTAACCCCATCCCGCCGCAGCCATTTTTTCAAATTTTCAATTACATTTTAAATGTTGAGATTCCCTGCAGCGCCACCACAGGGGAAATTAATTATTGCACAGTGTCCGTTCAAATCAATGGCTTTTCTCTGTAATACAGGACAGGACAGGTCCTCCAGAGAAAGAGACGCCGCTCTCCACTCTGGCCAAGAGATGAGGATCCTGAACAGATGACCCCCCTCTATTTACTCTATATATTCCTTAATAGGTTGTATGAAAATGGATTTTCTAAGGTAGACAACTCCTTTAATTCACAGGACTGAATACACGGGAGATGACGTATGCCCGACTGTTTCCGAATCTGCCATAATGAAGAGTGACCATGCATGCACGTCCCTACCTCCACCTGAAGAACCTCCACCAATCTGACTTCTAATGAGTCCTTCAGCAGCACAGAGTTAGATAGTTCTGCAAAAAGTAGCCTGGTTCCAAGGTAACATATCCTTTCAATCTCCTCGAAGGAAATTAAGAGATAGGCTCTCATGGAGATTGGCCAAAATCAATGTTGGTTCATTAGAATAAAAGATGCTTTTAGTGAATGTCACCCAACTAATGAGACTGTCAATTGGCACATCTCGCCAGATGCGTTATCTATGGTCTTCCAGAGGGACCGAAGGTAAACACAGAGTTATCTTAACTGAGAGAGTTATTATGGTGCATAAAATAGTAAAACCATATTTACAGAGTATATTTTTTTAACCCAAACGGTATCAGGCTGCTATGAGGCCCAGGAACTCAAGAGGAACATGCAGTAGTCTACATAGAAGAGAGGGGATTCACTAATAGTAATAAAGCTGGGCCACCCATTATGGTGCCGTGGTTTCCAATTCTGACAGAAGGGCCTGGTGTTTGTTTCCCCTTCTTGTCCATTCCCATGACCCTTTGGCCAATTCCCCTTGTTTTGCTAACAATGCAATTCCTCTGCGGAACGCAAATGTGATGGAACCAACCAGGGCTGGGCCTCCTATCTCCAAGGGCCACATAGAAGCCGAATGGGCTGCCTAATGGGACTATCTTTTCTCAACTTTAAGGTAACGTTATGACCACTGTGGATGATAGATGGAAAGAAATAAAAGGGCGGTTCAAAATTGATTTCCTTGATAATTCAGTGATCTGCAAATAAGAGTAATATGGAGACCAAAATGATCGTAAACTTTTTAAGTCTTGATCTCATTTGCTACTGAAGGTAGTAGAGCGGGGCCCAGTACTAAATTTTGCTATGGTCCCATAGTTACTTGTTGAACCTCTGGTCTCACGATCGATAATTCTTCAAGGTAAAGGTAGGAAACTTTTAACAATTCTTCAGAACAAAATCTAAAATGTTCTTCAATTATTTTCAGTGCAACTTTTTGACGATTTTCTTTCCTATAGAGCAGCATTTGCCAACCAGGATTCCAATTAAAGAAGTCTGGGTTGTCTTAGAACCTGGTCAAGGTTTCCCTAGAAGAAAGCAGCAGGAAAACCGACTAATGTCACAGTAAAAATGTCCTACTCTCAACTTACTCATGCACGCTTTTGCCAAGAATTGCCATGGGTGTTTTTTTGTTTTTTTTTCAAAAAACGCCAAAACATGGCAACGTTGCGACGTCTATGGCCAAATTGTGGTAAGGAAACGTGACTTGACTGCAATTTGGGGGAAAAAAAATGGCCCAATTAGAAAGTATCTGGATCTACAAATTGGGAACCTTAGCATCACAGGGTCTCAATGAAAATTTTGGGTCTAATTCTTTTTTGTAGTATATTTCCTCTTTTTAAGAAATGGGATGGTAAAATCTATCTAACTTTCTCACTGATTGTAATCTATTTATTATTTTTCTGTTTGTTCATGTTTATTCTAGTGCGTACTCTGCGAGAACAATTCGCTATGACGACTTCTGGGGATTAGAATCATGTGGATATGGACCTTTTGTGTTTTAGAATGGAACAAATTAATTGTGATGACTCCGTAACATTTTATTGTAACTTGTGCTCGCCTTATTATGTATGTCATTTTGTAGCGGAAGTATTCAGCTATATATTTATTATGACGTATGTATATCGTGCACTTCGGTATCCGCACTTTCATAAATGATTTTGCCTTTTATTATTTGTCTCTTATTCTATTCAAATACCTTTTTATAGTTTATTTTTTGTTATTTTTATATTTATATTATTTATTATATAGTTACAATATTATAGTATTTATCATGAATTTCAAGTATATATATATTTTAAGGACAATTTAATATTCATTTCACTATCACTATATAGTCATTTTAAGTATTTAGTATTATAAAGTGCGCCCGTATAATTCATTCTGTATTGTAATATACTATCATTTCCGTCTTTATCACTTTTATTACTTTTTTATTTAAGTTCACCCATCACCAGAGAGTTGGTTTTTTATATCAGTAATTAATTAGTATTTCGTTTACATGCATTTACCACGGATTCCACTTTTTGCCATTATTCTTTACATTTTTTATGTAGATTTTATCATTAATATTTATGATTTTGTGATTTTGCAATTCATCACAAGTTTTTCACATCATTTATGCCCTTAATATGGAGTCTTTAATATTGTCCATGGTAGCACTTTAGATATTTTCAGACCTAACAAACATACTTCTCTTAGGCCCCATTCACACGGCCGTGCCCGTAATCACAGCCCGCGATTCTGGGCACGGCCGGCCACTGACGGCCGACCGCATTTTCGGGCTGTGCACGGTTTTATGGTCATGTGCATCGGGCCCAAGGCCTAAACTTTTACGGACCCATTCGGTTCTATTGGCCGCGGACACCTTTCCGTAGCGCTACGGATGGTTGTCCGTGCCGTAGCATTACATGATTAGTGATTAAGCATTACATCCCTAAAGCCACGCCTCCTGAGGAAGATCATTTTAAAACATGCGTCGAGGCGACTGGGTTCATACTGGGTTTCTTTGGTGTTCTGGTGAGTCCGTCCAGTGACGAATACCCCTTTTTGGCTCTCAGCTACTGCCACTTGACTCACCTAGTATCTGTGGATCAGCAGTTGCTGTATGCTCTTTTGTGCCCAACCACACAAAAAAAAAAATCATATCCCCCCATATATATTTCTCTTAAATCACTTCTTATAAATACATAGTGCGATGATTAGGGGTGTAAGATGCACTACCGTTCAAAAGTTTGGGGTCACCCAGACAATTTTGTGTTTTCCATGAAAACTCACACTTATATTTATCAAATGAGTTGCAAAATGACTAGAAAATATAGTCAAGACATTGACAAGGTTAGAAATAATGATTTTTATTTGAAATAATAATTTTATCCTTCAAACTTTGCTTTCGTTAAAGAATGTTTCATTTGCAGCAATTCCAGCATTGCAGACCTTTGGCATTCTAGCTGTTAATTTGCTGAGGTAATCAGGAGAAATTTCACCCCATGCTTCCAGAAGCCCCTCCCACAAGTTGGATTGGCTTGATGGGCACTTCTTGCGTACCATACGGTCAAGCTGCTCCCACAACAGCTCTATGGGGTTGAGACATGGTGACTGCGCTGGCCACTCCATTACGGATAGAATACCAGCTGCCTGCTTCTTCCCTAAATAGTTCTTGCATAATTTGGAGGTGTGCTTTGGGTCATTGTCCTGTTGTAGGATGAAATTGGCTCCAATCAAGCGCTGTCCACAGGGTATGGCATGGCGTTGCAAAATGGAGTGATAGCCTTCCTTATTCAAAATCCCTTTTACCTTGTACAAATCTCCCACTTTACCAGCACCAAAGCAACCCCAGACCATCACATGACCTCCACCATGCTTGAGAGATGGTGTCTGTCCATAACACTTTTTTCCAATCTTCCTCTGTCCAATGTCTGTGTGCTTTTGCCCATATTAATATTTTCCTTTTATTAGCCAGTCTCAGATATGGCTTTTTCTTTGCCACTCTGCCCTGAAGGCCAGCATCCCGGAGTCGCCTCTTCACTGTAGACATTGACACTGGCGTTTTGCGGGTACTATTTAATGAAGCTGCCAGTTGAGGACCTGTGAGGCGTCTATTTCTCAAACTAGAGACTCTAATGTACTTGTCTTGTTGCTCAGTTGTGCAGCGGGGCCTCCCACTTCTCTTTCTACTCTGGTTAGAGCCTGTTTGGGCTGTCCTCTGAAGGGAGTAGTACACACCGTTGTAGGAAATTTTGAGTTTCTTGGCAATTTCTCGCATGGAATAGCCTTCATTTCTAAGAACAAGAATGGACTGTCGAGTTTCACATGAAAGCTCTCTTTTTCTAGCCATTTTGAGAGTTTAATCGAACCCACAAATGTAATGCTCCAGATTCTCAACTAGCTCAAAGGAAGGTCAGTTTTATAGCTCCTCTAAACAGCAAAACTGTTTACAGCGGTGCTAACATAATTGCACAAGGGTTTTCAAGTGTTTTCTAATCATCCATTAGCCTTCTAACACAGTTAGCAAACACAATGTACTATTAGAACACTGGAGTGATGGTTGCTGGAAATGGGCCTCTATACACCTATGTAGATATTGCATTAAAAACCAGATGTTTGCAGCTAGAATAGTCATTTACCACATTAACAATGTATAGAGTGTATTTCTGATTAATTTAATGGTATCTTCATTGAAAAAAACTGTGCTTTTCTTGCAAAAATAAGGAAATTTCTAAGTGACCCTAAACTTTTGAACGGTAGTGTATGTAAGGTTTATTATATCATTATGATCAGTGGAACATTAGTGCTGTTCCTTGTTATATGTCACGATCCGAGGGTATGTAGACCCACTAGGCCGCAACGCCGTAGCGGAGTAGCAGCTGGCCAAACAACAGCCTTAGTACAATAGTATCTTTAATAGTCCAGACAGTAATGGAGGCTCAGCACAGATGAACTTGTAGACACCAGACGTGGTGTATACCAGCAGGCGTGACTGGTGGCACAACACGACTCCAAAAGGTTGAGGCACAGGAACAGATACAGCACGGGATACAGGTAGCAGGGCATGGGAATAGCGGGAACAGGATAACACTAAGGGACCATTTGCTAAGACTAACACAACAACGCTCAGGCAATGAGTGAAAGGGCAGAGCCCTTTTTATAGTCCAGGGTGATCATTGGCTAATTACAGATCTTACTCATGTGTGTGCACTGGCCCTTTCAGGCGCATCCTACGGGAACCAGTGCAGCGATGCAGAAGTGAGTGCCGGCGTCTCTCAATAGGTTGAATATTTTGTTGGAGTTTTATTCCACATCATTTGGCTGTTTTGATCATATATTGGAATATTGTGACTTGACTGCACGGTCTGAATATACCCAGACCAAATCTCAAATCCATGGCAATTCATGGTAAAAGGCATAATTTTGGTCTAATTGACTGTGTGCCATTAAGATGGTGCCATTCGGCACGTGTGAACACTCTTTCAAAGTCGTTACTAATAAATTATCTAATTTGTGAAATTCTTTCCATGTGACAAGTAAATGGAATCTATAATTTTGTAAATTTTCTCACTTGGAAATGAACAAAAGCAAATAACATATTTTGTGTTTGGGTCTTTAAAGTGACAATTGCAGCCAGATTATTCATTATCAGACTGTCAAACTAATTCCCAGCCATAGAACATACCGCTTTAGTAATTAGGCAGTATTAGCATTTCTATTGCAAATACATTTTGAGAAGGGAATAAACAGAACAAGAAATGGAGGACGACTAATCGCTGAATCAGCAATGAAAATTAGTTTCGCTCTCTAATGATCATGTGGGAAAATGAGAGAATCCTAGAAATATCTCAGACACAACAAACCGTTCATTAAAGGGTAAACCGGTATCCGCAAATATATGTTTTTTCTTTGTAGAATGAAAAGTTTAAAAAATAGTCATCTACGTTCTGTATCCATTTCTCACGGTTTCCAAGATCTCTGCTTGCTGTCATTCAATATGAACCTTCACATGACCAGGACAAATTCTTATCCCCTGGGAGTAAGCTATAAAGGTTCCAATTGAATGACTGCAAGCAGAGATCTTAAAAACGATTTAAAAATAATACTTCCGGATATGCATTCTCTGAATTCTTGTGATGTCATCTGTCTACTTGTCCCTGATGGAAGTAATACATAGGAGGAGATTATTTTAAAGGACACCCCTTACCAAATCTAATTTGATTTAGATATAATATAGAACCTGATCAATGTTAGACAAATGTTCCCACTAAACACCTTCCAAGGGGGTCACAAGCATACGTGATTCTCAAAGGAGTATGTGCCATAGAATCTGCCCACGTGGCCACTATGGAGCCCTTTTGAAGAAAAGGTTCAACCCTGGTTGGTGCCGTTCATTTTGCTACTGGGTGGTAAAGACATGTGAAGAACTTCTCTCTCCAGTGGAACGACATTGTTAGCAAACAAGTGGGAGGGAAATTGGCCCAAGGATCATAGAAAGGGCGTGAATTGAAAGTCAAAATACCAGGTCCATTGGTCTCGGGTGGCAAAAATTCCCTGTAACATCTATGGCTGCGGACTGTCGTCCCGACTTACCCCCTGACGGCCGCGGCCATGGACGAGTGAGTGTTGGGTGGCATCTCCCTCCCGGGAGATGCCAGCACTCACTTCCGCATCAAGGCACTGGCTCCCGCAGGGTGCGCGTGCTCGGCCTTAAAGGGCCAGTACGCGCACATGCAGAATATCTGCAAATTAGCCCAGAATGCCTCTGGACTATAAAAAGGGCTAAGCCCTTCCATTCATTGCCTGAGCGTTGTGTTACCCTAGTCTGTCTTTGCAAATGGTCCCTTAGTGTTTCCCAGTTCCCAGTGTTCCTTCCCTGCTTCCAGTACCCCGTATCCCATACTACCTTGCCCCTGTGCCTCAAAGTGCTGAAGTCGTGTTGTGCTCTCTGCTGCATCTGCTGTGTTGCACCCTGCCTGGTGCTTGCCTACTGCCGGAGCCTCACCTTAACCTGAAACCACCACTACTGTCTACGTTGCCTCAGGTACCCTTTCCAGAACTATAGACATTGCCTATACCTGTTTGGCCAGCTGTTATCCCGCTACACGGTACGGCCCAGTGGGTCCACACCCCGCGTCGTGACATTCCCTATGTCATATAGGAAGACATCAGTCTTATAAATGACAATTAGTAGGTCGGGCCCGGTTACAGATTTTGCATAGGGACCCAGGAGCTTCAAGCGGGGCCCCCTCTATTCTATAAATGCCACGGTTTATGGTTCCCCATTCATGAGGTCTTTCTTCAATTCAAGAGTTCTAAACATGTCAGTTAACTCGGAAACATCAGCTAGTGAAGCCTTTAAGAAGCTGTAATTACATATATATTGACATCTGCAGTCCATAGGAACCAAAGCTTCGGGCCCCAGTTCTCTATACACCGTAAAGATTAAATATTAATTTGATTATTGAGATAGTCTTTATGAAAAGGCCACAGGAGAATGTAGCAGTAGTCTAGGTGGGAGATGATGAGGGCATGTACAAGCATTTTTGAGGACTCAGGGTTGAGGAAAGGGTGGATTCAAGAAATGTTTTTGAGGCGGAGGCGGCAGGAGGTGGTAAAGCTTCGATGTGCGGTTTAAAAGACAGGAAGGAATCAAAAGCTATCCCGAGGCAGCGGACTTATGGGTCTATGATTGACATTTCTATGATTGATATTTCTGATAAGGTGGTTGAGTGAGATGAGGTAAAGATGATGAATTCAGTTTCTCCATGTTGAGTTTTAGGAAACGAAAGGAGAATAAGGAGGATATAGCGGATAGACACTCTGGAACTCGGGTTAGCAAGGAATTAACATCGGGGCAAGAGAGGTAAATTTGTTTGTTGTCAGCATAATACTGGTATTGAGAACCATGGGATTTTTTTATGGGCTGCTGTAGGCCAAAGATGTAAAAAGAAGACAGCAGAGGTCCCAGGATAGAGCCTTTAGGGATACCAACAGAGAGAGGGCGAGATGAGAAGTTGGGTTGGTGAGGTATGAGGAGATACAGGAGAAGGCCAATTCTGATGCTAAGGATGGGAGAATTTGTAACAGGTCAACCATGTCAAAGGAGGAGAACCGGTCTAGAAGGTGGAAAGTAATGTTGTGAGACTTTGTCAGTTAACAGATCATTAGTTACTTTGATTAGAGCTGCTACAGTCAAGTGGTGAGGTCGGAAGTCAGATTGTAGATCGTGGAAAAGTGAGTTGGATTGGAGGTGGGAATACAGTTCAGGGTGGACATGTTTTTTAAGGAGTTTTGAAGTAGTGATATGGGGTGTTAGTTGAACAAAAGGAGGCCGGTTCGAGGGATGGCTTCTTGAGGATGAGCTTGATAGTTGCATGTCTAACTGAAGAAGGACATGCCAGTAATTGGTGATGAGTTGAGTTTGGGTCAAGGGCACAGGTGGTGAGGGCACGGGGGGACAGTCTGGAGTTAAAAGTGTGAAAAAATTGTTTTGGGTTCTTTGGGTTTTGCGTTCTTCCAACGTTACAACAGTGTGCCAGGGCTGCTTATTGACTTGTCAAGTTTCGTTGTGTATGAGAGGGGCAATTGAGTTGAGAGCTGAAGTTACATAGTTATATGTACGGTTGGAAAAAGACACATGTCCATCAAGTTTAACCAAGGGATGGGAAAAAGGGAAGGAATGAAACAAAAATTGTACACATTGACATAGGAGCTGATATTTTTTCGTTCTAGGAAATTATCTAAGCCTTTTTTAAACCCATCTACTTTCCTGCTGTGACGGCCCCTGGGCTCCAACGAGATGGCCCTTTTGTCATATCAAATCTTTACCAATGTGACTCTACTGTCATGTCTAGTTGACAAATCAGTACTAAGCCCTGTCAGTAGGACCTATAGTTCCTGAATCCCCTCCGACATGATCATTCTGTCATGTCTCATTGACATAACAGTACTGGGACATGTCAGTAGGACCTCTAGTTCCTGAATCCCCTCTGACACGATCCTTCTGTCATGTCTAGTTGATGTGCTGTAACAGTACTGGGACCCGTCAGTAGGACCTCTAGTTCCTGAAGCCCCACCGACGTGATCCTTCTGTCATGTCTAGTTGATGTGCTGTAACAGTACTGGGACATGTCAGTAGGACCTCTAGTTCCTGAATCCCCTCCGACACGATCCTTCTGTCATGTCTAGTTGATGTGCTGTAACAGTACTGGGACCCGTCAGTAGGACCTCTAGTTCCTGAAGCCCCACCAATGTCTACTTGACAAATTGGCACGAATACCGGTCAATAGGATCTCTAATTCTTGTATTCCCACCAACGTAACCCTTCTGTCATGTCTGGTTGACATAGCAGATGGCGGAAGGGCAAACTCCATGATATGTGGATATAGAAAATCATATTGCAGTCAGCCAGGTTCTTCTGGATGATAAATTCCGACAATCTTACACACCAATGGTTTAACCTTAAAGTTTTCTTTTAGGACATTTTTTAAAAACTTTCTCTAGTTGAACTTAAATATGGACTATTATAGAAGCTTGAATGCTCCACAGCAGAAAATACAGGGTTATTCTTCAGAAATAGAAACACATCAACTCAAGATTATACCTATAGCACATCTCACCCGCTGTGCCACCCAACAATGTCTAAACACCATCATATCGAGCCTGGGGTTATTTCCACAAATCACATGTTCCCGCATGGTTACTCGACGCAGCAGGCATTTTATATCAAATTATAGCTATTTGCTTATCTGTTGACTTCATTGTGAAAATAATTACCAAGACTATTGTTCCAGAATTCAGAAGACCAGAGCTATCGCTGTTTCGAAACTAAAGATGTAGCAGTGTTGACTTTGTCAGTGCAGCAGGTCTGAGTGCGCCATTTGGTTCAATGTTCTGTGATATCAAAAACTGTAATGCAGAGATTTTCATAGGACTGCTAATAAATCGACAGAACTATATGTCAAATTCACAGCTCTCCTGCATTTATACATAGATGATAAATAAACACACTCACCCAGGTATACAGATGTAGCAGTGCTGAATTTGTCATTTGACATTCTGTGAAATTATTACTTTTTTGCATCATGGCTCAGCTTATGTTACATTATTATGTGATATCTAAGGACTAGTTCACACTGAGTATTTTGGCGCTGTTTTTGACGTAGAAACGGCGTCAGAAACAGAACCAAAAAACTCCCATTGATTTAAAAAAGAAGCGACATGCCCTTTCTTCAGCCATTTCCGTCTCTGACCTTTCATTGACAATGTTAGGCAGGGAAAGCAGTTTTTGCAAACGCTGCAAAAAACGCTGCAAAAGCCACGGCAAAGAGAGCGCAGGCAGGTGAAAATCTTGAAGGAATTTTGAGGCAGATTTTTCCGTCTGCAAAAAAACTCAGTGTGAACAGGGTTAAGTGTAGGAATGTGGGTAACCCCATTGTATCTTTACTCATGAGTTATGATCGAGTTAAAAGGGGCTCTCCTCTTTTGGACAACGCCTGTCCAAATCCCTATTAGGAGGATCAGGTAAGAGGAGAGACCACCATTTGGGACCACCTTATTTTCGGAGGAATCAGCAGGTTTGTGCATAATATTAAATTCATTTTAATGGACGCCTTTTCATTCAACAATTAGTTACTGTGAGGTTCCCCTGGTGCTAAGAAGATGATCACTGAAGGTACCAGGATGGAGGCCCCTCAGATCAGCTGTGGACCTGAATTGGTTCCAAGTTTCCATTGATATCTGCTGTGCTCATTTATGATTGCCCATACAGTACTGGAAAAAAATATTTGCCCCCTTCCAGATGCCCTTCAACATTGGTTGATTTCTGATCTTTAAGGCCCCCTGCACGTGACCGAAGCCGCGTGCACGATCCGTGATTATGGCCGGCATTTGCGGGCCGTGCTCCCATTATAAAGTGTAGAAGCGCGGTCCGTAAATGAAAAAATTAGGAAATGTCCTATGTTTTGAGGGTCATTGATCTGGCCCGGACACCTTCCAGTAAATATACGGAAGGTAAATGAATGGGGAGAAGTGGATAACGCTGATTGGTCACTGATTGGTCAGTGTCATACACTCCTCTGTACAACGCCCACTTGGTCATATAGTAAAACACGCCCAGTTGTCCATTGAGAAAGTCATTAGCATAAAGCTAATATAGGTCATAACTCCGTCACAAATGATCGTTTTTCTAAATAAAAAACACTGCTGTAATCTAAATTACAGCGCCGATCACATCATGTACAAGATAGGGCACTTATAATGTGGTGACAGACTCTTAAAAGGCGTTTTCTGCTTTGGACAGTCCCTTTTTGTTAGAAGGATCTTTTGACAAAAGTTGATCACAGGGGGTCCTGCTGTTGGAACCCCCAGTGGTTAGCTGTAAACTGTGGGGGATCCGCATAGCAAGTGTTCAATTCCTCTGCAGCGCCACCACAGGGACAATTAAATATTACACATTGCCTATTAAAACCAATGAATGTCCATGAAATGCCTGTATGTACCGAGTCTTCCAGATCAAGAGACACTCTTTGAAGTTGCATTAATAGATGCGTTCTGAATGGGGGACCCCTCCTCCCTATGAATTCAGAATTTCCTAATATTATATTTGAAAATTAGTTTTTTTTACACCAGACAACCCCACTTAAGGTACTTAGAAATCCCATACCCATATCCCTCATTTAAAAAAAATTATTGTCTCTTAAATAAGCGATATTATAATGTTCAACAAATGATTTTCACGATCTCTGCTTGCTGCCATTGAATAGGAACACTCATTGTTTACATCCAGTGGATAAAAACATGTCCCGGCCACGTTATGGACACACAGGTGCACGGCTTCTCTAGTAACTGTACTGTTATGAGCTGTGCACCTGTGTGTCTATCACATGACCGGGACAGATCTTTATCTGATAGAAATAAATAATGAAAGTTCCTATCGCATGACAGCAAGCAGAGATCTTAAAATCAGTGAGGAATTGAAACAGAAAAAAATATTGGAAAATTGTCTAGCTTTTCATTAAACAAAAAAATAACCTTTGATCACTTTACTATATTAAATATTTGACGTATCCATTCACAGTGTAGTGGGCAAATCATATCTAGGGTATATGCATAGGTGTAAGAAGGCATAGCAGCTGCCATGGGGCCAAGCAATTATGGGCCCATCTCCCCACAGGTGCAGTTTGTGATCCAACATGGCCCATCCATGTATCACAGTCACATTTATTTGAATACCGCCTTGTAATACTACATTTCCCCTGCAGAGGCCACTGCAGGGGAAATGTATGGCCAGACACCATTTAGGGAATCTGGATTTGTGACGATCATCTGATTTTCCGGCCAACCTATATATAAACTGGGTTTGTCTTCAATAACGTTATATCCTTATAATGTATACTCCCTCTACATGAACACATTTAAGAAATTGCATTGACACCCCTTCTGCACACAGCTCCGGCTGTCATCCTCCATTCTGCTTGTGCATTCATTACACAAACTGAACAATAAAGCAATGATCCTACATCCTGCATTACCCCCAAAAATATAATAAAAGCTAATCAATAAGTGCCCCAAATAGTACAATGAAATTTACATCTCGTCCCACAAAAAAACAAACCTACATACAGCAACATCAAAAAAGTAACAGCTCTTGAAGTGCCGCGATTCAAAAACAAACTATTTGGGTTTAAAAAAGTTATTTTCGTAGTAAAACATAAGAAAAATCTATACATATTTAGCATCGTCGTAATCGTACTGACCCATAAAAAAAGGTAACATTATTTATGCCGCATAGTGAATAGTGTTAATTTAAAACGCGAAAAACATGTTGGATTTGCTGTTTTTTTTCCATTCCCTACCCCCGTAAAAGTTATTAAAAGTTAATCAATATAACAAAAAATGGTGGCACTGAAAAATACAACTTATTCCACAAAAACAAGCCCTCATACGGCTGTCAACAAAAAAAATGTCATTCTTGGAATGTGAAGATAAAAGAAAAAAAAAAAAGAGCTTAGTTATTAATGCCAAAATCAGCTTAGTTATTTAGGGGTTAACCTCTGGCTCCCAGCATGAATGGACAGCCTGTATCTCATGAAGACAACCAAATCTCTAATAATAGCCACCCGATAAGCTTCAGGAATCCTAGAATATTTGTCCGGCCAAACATGTACATATTACATTCTGGCCATTTAAATAAATGGCCGTCCATGTAATATATGTAAGAGCCACATGTAAGGGTTGTGTCTGCTCGAGCGGAAACTGCTCAACTTAGTGGGTCTCCGCTCCGGCTCATGGAGAGTAGTCCCAGCGCTGGTCCCTTCTCTGACATTTATATACCCTAATAGAGAATCTAAAGAGATGATGTCTTAATCAGGCAATCCTTTACACCTTCCTATAAAAATAAATAACCTTTAAAAGGGTTGTGTCCTCTAGATTGCTCTATTATGGCATTTGTACATTCAGTGTTGGACGGGAGCTCAATGAGCTATACAGAACCTTATTACATATGTCCACTTTTAATTGCATTGTATTCTTTGCCATTATTAATTCACTCACAGGACAAACAAATAAGATCGAATGATTTATTAATGAATCATTCAATAACAAAGAGACCCTAGTGACTAGTTATTGGCTCCAAAGTCAGCTCCAAATGTGGTTGTCTTCAGCTGTATCACTATTCTGACAGGGAACGGGCCCACCAGGGTATTCTCTAGTACCATAGTAAGACAGTCTGACCCTGTGGAAATCATACAGATACTAAAACACTGCTTTCTTTGTACAAGAATATAACTATTATAATACTGCCCCTATATACAAGAATATAACTACTATAATACTGCTCCTACATACAAGAATATAACTACTATAATACTGCCCCTATATACAAGAATATATCCACTATAGTACTGCCCCCTGTATACAAAAATATAACTACTATAATACTGCCCCTATATACAAGAATATAACTACTATAATACTGCCCCCTATATACAAGAATATAACTATTATAATACTGCCCCTATATACAAGAATATAACTACTATAATACTGCCCCCTATATACAAGAATATAACTATTATAATACTGTCCCTATATACAAGAATATATCTACTATAATACTGCCTCCTATATACAAGAATATAACTACTATAATACTGCTCCTGTATACAAGAATATATCTACTATAATACTGCCTCCTATATACAAGAATATAACTACTATAATACTGCCTCCTATATACAGAAATATAAGTACTATAATACTGCTCCTATATACAAGAATATATCTACTATAATACTGCCTCCTATATACAAGAATAAAACTACTATAATACTGCCCCTATATACAAGAATATAACTACTATAATACTGCTCCTATATACAAGAATATATCTACTATAATACTGCCCCTATATACAAGAATATGACTACTATAATACTGCTCCTATATACAAGAATATAACTACTATAATACAGCCCCTATATATACAGGAATGTAACTACTATAATACTTCCACCTATATACAAGAATATAACTACTATAATACTGCCCCTATATACAAGAATATATCTACTATAATACTGCCTCCTATATACAAGAATATAACTACTATAATACTGCCCCCTATATACAGGAATATAAGTACTATAATACTGCTCCTATATACAAGAATATATCTACTATAATACTGCCTCCTATATACAAGAATATAACTACTATAATACTGCCCCTATATACAAGAATATAACTACTATAATACTGCCCTCTATATACAAGAATATAACTAATATAATACTGCCCCTATATACAAGAATATAACTACTATAATACTGCTCCTATATACAAGAATATAACTACTATAATACTGCCCCTATATACAAGAATATAACTACTATAATACTGCCCCCTGTATACAAAAATATAACTACTATAATACTGCCCCTATATACAAGAATATAACTACTATAATACTGCCCCCTATATACAAGAATATAACTATTATAATACTGTCCCTATATACAAGAATATATCTACTATAATACTGCCTCCTATATACAAGAATATAACTACTATAATACTGCTCCTATATACAAGAATATAACTACTATAATACTGCTCCTATGTACAAGAATATATCTACTATAATACTGCCTCCTATATACAGGAATATAAGTACTATAATACTGCTCCTGTATACAAGAATATATCTACTATAATACTGCCTCCTATATACAAGAATATAACTACTATAATACTGCCTCCTATATACAGAAATATAAGTACTATAATACTGCTCCTATATACAAGAATATATCTACTATAATACGGCCTCCTATATACAAGAATAAAACTACTATAATACTGCCCCTATATACAAGAATATAACTACTATAATACTGCTCCTATATACAAGAATATATCTACTATAATACTGCCCCTATATATACAGGAATGTAACTACTATAATACTTCCACCTATATACAAGAATATAACTATTATAATACTGCCCCTATATACAAGAATATATCTACTATAATACTGCCTCCTATATACAAGAATATAACTACTATAATACTGCCCCCTATATACAGGAATATAAGTACTATAATACTGCTCCTATATACAAGAATATATCTACTATAATACTGCCTCCTATATACAAGAATATAACTACTATAATACTGCCCCTATATACAAGAATATAACTACTATAGTCCTGCCCCTATATACAAAAATATAACTACTATAATACAACCCCTATATACAAGAATATAACTACAATAATACTGTCCCCTATATACAAGACTATAACTACTATAATACTGCTCCTCTATACAAGAATATAACTACTATAATACTGCCACCTATGTACAAGAATATAACTACTATAATACTGCTCCAATATACAAGAATATAACTACTATAATACTGCCCCCTATATACAAAAATATAACTACTATAATACAGCCCCTATATACAAGAATATAACTACTATAATACTGTCCCCTATATACAAGACTATAACTACTATAATACTGCTCCAATATACAAGAATATAACTACTATAATACTGCCTCCTATGTATAAGAATATAACTACTATAGTACCGCCACTATATACAAGAATATAACTTCTATAATACTGCCCCTATATACAAGAATATATCTAATATAATACTGCCTCCTATATACAAGAATACAACTACTATAATACTGCCCCCTATATACAAGAATATAACTACTATAATACTACTCCTATATACAAGAATATAACTACTATAATACTGCCTCATATATACAAGAATATAACTACTATAATACTGCCCCTATATATAAGAATATAACTACTATAATACTGCCCCCTATATACAAGAATATAACTACTATAATACTACTCCTATATACAAGAATATAACTACTATAATACTGCCTCATATATACAAGAATATAGCTACTATAATACTGCCCCTATATATAAGAATATAACTTCTATAATACTGCCCCTATAAACAAGAATATATCTACTATAATACTGCCTCCTATATACAAGAATATAACTACTATAATTCTGCCCCTATATACAAGAATATAACTACTATAATACTGCTCCTATATACAAGAATATAACTACTATAATACTGCTCCTATATACAAGAATATAACTACTATAATACTGCCTCCTATATACAAGAATATAACTACTATAATACTGCTCCTATATACAAGAATATATCTACTATAATACTGCCTTCTATATACAAGAATATAACTACTATAATACTGCTCCTACATACAAGAATATAACTACTATAATACTGCTCCTACATACAAGAATATAACTACTATAATACTGCCTCAATATATAAGAATATAACTACTATAATTATCTTTTTTATTTGAAAACTTGCAACAAATTATTACAATACCTTTGCAATACACTCATAACAGATAAAGAAAATAAACGTATGTCTCTTAATAACATCACAATCATTAAACAAACCATAATATATGAATATTGCGACAGTATAGATTGTTTCAACTATTTTTCATGATATTATTCTAGACAGTATTACAGGAGAGTTCTTCGTTATTGGTGGCAGCATCGCGCACACCACAGAGGGTACACGGTCACCACATTTATGACATATTGTGAACCTCTATGATATAAACGGAGTTCGGGGTAGAAGTCTCCATACAGCAGCTGAGAGTTTCACTGTCCCATTAGATGTGGTGACTGCAGGGACATTACTCTGTAGATAAGTCTCTTGTATAAAGATGACATTGGTTTTGTCGTCAGACAGACGCTGTAATATCGCCTGCCGCCTGCTCCTATTCTTCACACTGTTCACATTGATGGAGGTGATTTTCAGCCTCATCCTGGTTACATGTCTTTCCTACTTTTTTTCCTTCTTCCACTGCTATGTCCTGTAACACCCCATCTTTTGGTGGACATTGGGGGGTCAGCATCTTCATCCTGAGGTTTGTCGTCTGGGTTGTGTGAGGAGACTTGCTCCATCTCTGCTTCTTCTTCCTGGTCATCTTCCCCCAGTGCACAGTAACGTCCCCCAGTTATCGCCAGCACTGGAGACTCCGGTGATTTCTTTGCAGCAGTGATTTTTTTCCTAGAAGAATTATCTGTTTTACTTCTCCTTTTAACCGTCAGAAATCCCTCCTCATCCATACTGGCCGCTGCGGCTGGATCAGCTGTTTTTTTACTGGTCGCTGCGGCTAGATCTGCTGGTTTTTTACTGGCCGCTGCGGCCGGATCAGCTGGTTCCTTACTTTTCGCTGCGGCTGGATCAGCTGGTTCCTTACTGGTCACTGCGGCTGGATCAGCTGTTTTTTTACTGGTCGCTGCGGCTGGCCCAGCTGGTTTTTTACTGGTCGCTGCGGCTGGATCAGCTGGTTCCTTACTGGTGTTGGGCAGATGTTTAGATGTTTTGGTGATAGAATGACTGGATATTTTACTTTTAGCATGACCTCTATTTTCAGTGGCTGGTGACACTTGTGGAGCATCCACAGATGGGACATTCGTCTCTGGAGCAGGGTCTCTGGTACTTCGGCTCACATCATCGTTGGGACTTCCAGGTTCTGGGGTTGTATCTACACATATGGAGACATCCTACTGCTCTTCCTCCATGGCTTCTTTAAAGGTCTCCTCTTTATTATGTTCTGCATGCGGACACTCCCGGAATGTATGTCCAGGTCCTAAGCACAGGTTACAGATGACAGGTCCTGTACAATCGTCCTTCACATGCCCAAACTGACCACATAGTGAGCACTTAATACGGGAACAGTTGAATGCCAGGTGCCTGCCCCCACATCTATGGCACAGTCGCGGTTGACCAGGGTAGTAACATACGCCTCTCTCCGAGCCCAGGTAGAAGGAGTGCGGCAGATGTCTGGTCACTCCATTCTCCTGAACCAGCTGGATCCTGACAGAATATCCTCCATTCCAGATCTCCTCCTCATCATAGATCTTTGTTGGCAGTCTCTTCACCTCACAATATCTGCTCAACCAGTGCTGCAAATCTGCCAGAGCCACCACCTCAGAATGGAACAGGACGGTGGCGGTGACTACCTGGGGTTTAGTCAGCTGGATGACATGTAGATGCTCCCACATCGCGTGCTCCTTTGTATCATCATAAATACTCCAGAATAAGTCTAGACTATATTGCAGCTTGAAACTGATGTCATAATTCCTGATGGAGGGAACGTGGATAAGAGCGAACACCTCACAAGCTTTAAACTTCATAAACTCCTTCAACAAAACTTTCCCAATGTAGAGTCTGGAGGGGAGGTTTTCCTCTGGTCCTGAGTACCTGATTCTGACCGAGTTCCTCCTCTGAGGCATGGGGTTAGTCGGTCTTGTGACGCTGGAGAACAGTCTCCTGTACTGAGGTCTGTCAGCAGGTGAGTCAGGACTGGACCTCTCCTCAGCTGATTGTACTGCAGATCCTCCTGTGTCTGCTCCTGATCGCTGTGTAACCTGTACTCCATTCACTGACACTGCGGACGGCTGAACCTCCAGAACAGGGTCTGCAATGTCCGCCTCAGCCTGTGCCGCAGGTTCATCAGATATCAGACTGTCAATCTCCGCAATGAGCGAGGTCTCACAATGTCAGTATATGTGGCACTTTCTTGCTCACTCCCAGGAGTGCCACTCACATTCACTTCATCTGTACTGCACATAGAGTCTACTGCAGTTAACCCCTCATCAGCTGGCACACATTTCTCTGCAGCTTTAGCAGCATTTGAGTTGGCTGATTGCACAGACCTCACACATGATGAGAGTTGTGATCCTCCAGCCACTGCACACTCATTTCTTCCAGGGTTTCCCTGCTCCACAATATTATACACAGTCTTATAGTCAGTGTCTTTTTTTGCAATGATATTTTTTCTCTTCTCAGTTTGGGCTCTGGTCTCCCTTTTGTTCTCAATTGCCCAGTTCTTTATTTTGGGTACTGTGCATGATTCTTTCTGCAATCTCTCCTTCAATATCACCAGCTCACATGTGCAAACATCCAGACACTCACATTTCATCAGCTTTGCCTTTGGATCAGTCTCTTGGTCAATTTCAGTTCTCAATTTGCGAACTTGCATTTCCATTTGAAAGATATTTTTCTTTGTCATTGTTGTGCACAATTCACCGACATCATGAGATTCAGTTGACTCACCAGCCACCATTTCCAGATCATCACCTCCACCATCTCCATGCTGCAGGCCAAACTCCAGACTCTGGGCTTTCCCAGGATCATCAGCCCAGGACCCCTCCCCTCCACCTGGGTCAGAAGCCATGCATAGTCCTAACAGGGAGCTCACAAGCACACGTCTATCCTCTCCTATGGACGAGAATATAACTACTATAATACTGCCCTCTATATACAAGAATATAACTACTATAATACTGCACCTATATACAAGAATAGAACTACTATAATACTGCTCCCTATATACAAGAATATAACTACTATAATACTGCCCCCTGTATACAAGAATATAACTACTATAATACTACTCCTATATACAAGAATATAACTACTATAATACTGTCTCATATATACAAGAATATAGCTACTATAATACTGCCCCTATATATAAGAATATAACTACTATAATACTGCCAGTATATATAAGAATATAACTAATATAATACTGCTCCTATATACAAGAATATAACTACTATAATACTGCCCCTATATACAAGAATATAACTACTATAATACTTCTTCTATATATAAGAATATAACTACTATAATACTTCCCCCTATATACAAGAATATAACTACTATAATACTTCTTCTATATATAAGAATATAACTGCTATAATACTTCCCCCTATGTACAAGAATATAACTACTATAATACTGCCCCCTATATACAAGAATATAACTACTATAATACTTCTTCAATATATAAGAATATAACTACTATAATACTGCTCCCTATATACAAGAAAATAACTACTATAATACTTCCCCTATATACAGGTATATAACTACTATAATACTGCCCCCTATATACAAGAATATAACTACTATAATACTGCCCCCTATATACAAGAATATAACTACTATAATACTTCCCCTATATACAGGTATATAACTACTATAATACTGCTCCTATATACAAGAATATAACTACTTTAATACTGCCCCCTATATACAAGAATATAACTACTATAATACTGCCCCTATATACAAGAATACAACTACTATAATACTGCTCCTATATACAAGACTATAACTACTATAATACTGCCCCTATATACAAGAATATAACTACTATAATACTTCCCCCTATGTACAAGAATATAACTACTATAATACTGCCCCCTATATACAAGAATATAACTACTATAATACTTCTTCAATATATAAGAATATAACTACTATAATACTGCTCCCTATATACAAGAAAATAACTACTATAATACTTCCCCTATATACAGGTATATAACTACTATAATACTGCCCCCTATATACAAGAATATAACTACTATAATACTGCCCCCTATATACAAGAATATAACTACTATAATACTTCCCCTATATACAGGTATATAACTACTATAATACTGCTCCTATATACAAGAATATAACTACTTTAATACTGCCCCCTATATACAAGAATATAACTACTATATAACTGCCCCTATATACAAGAATACAACTACTATAATACTGCTCCTATATACAAGACTATAACTACTATAATACTGCCCCTATATACAAGAATATAACTACTATAATACTGCCCCCTATGTACAAGAATATAACTACTATATTACTGCCCCTATAAACAAGAATATAACTACTATAATACTGCACCTATATACAAGAATAGAACTACTATAATACTGCTCCCTATATACAAGAATATAACTACTATAATACTGCCCCCTATATACAAGAATATAACTACTATAATACTGCCCCCTAAATACAAGAATATAACTACTATAATACTGCCCCTATATACAAGAATATAACTACTATAATACTGCCTCCTATGTATAAGAATATAACTACTATAATACTGCCCCCTATATACAAGAATATAACTACTATAATACTGCCCCCATATACAAGAATATAACTACTATAGTACCGCCCCTATATACAAGAATATAACTACTATAATACTGCCCCTATATACAAGAATATATCTACTATAATACTGCCTCCTATATACAAGAATATAACTACTATAATACTGCCCCCTATATACAAGAATATAACTACTATAATACTACTCCTATATACAAGAATATAACTACTATAATACTGCCCCTATATACAAGAATATAACGACTATAAGGGTATGTTCACACGGCCAAATTTCAGACGTATACGAGGCGTATTATGCCTCGTTTTACGTCTGAAAATACGGCTCCAATACGTCGGCAAACATCTGCCCATTCATTTGAATGGGTTTGCCGACGTACTGTGCAGACGACCTGTTATTTACGCGTCGTCGTTTGACAGCTGTCAAACGACGACGCGTAAAAATACAGCCTCGTCAAAAGAAGTGCAGGACACTTCTTTGGACGTTTTTGGAGCTGTTTTCTCATAGACTCCAATGAAAACAGCTCCAAAAACGGACGTAAAAAACGGCGCGAAAACGCCGCGAAAAATGCGAGTTGGTAAAAAAACGTCTGAAAAGCAGGGTCTGTTTTCCCTTGAAAACAGCTCTGGATTTTCAGACGTTTTGGTTGACTACGTGTGAACATACCCTAATACTGCTCCTATATACAAGAATATAACTACTTTAATACTGCCCCTTATATACAAGAATGTAACTACTATAATACTGCTCCTATATACAAGAATATAACTACTATAATACTGCCCCTATATACAAGAATGTAACTACTATAATACTGCTCCTATATACAAGAATATAACTACTATAATACTGCCCCTATATACAAGAATGTAACTACTATAATACTGCTCCTATATACAAGAATATAACTACTATAATACTGCCCCTATATACAAGAATGTAACTAGTATAATACTGCCCCTATATACAAGAATATAACTACTATAATACTGCTCCTATATTCAAGAATATAACTACTATAATACCGCCTCCTATATACAAGAATATAGCTACTATAATACTTCTTCTATATATAAGAATATAACTACTATATTAATGCCCCCTATATACAAGAATATAACTACTATAATACTACTCCTATATACAAGAATATAGCTACTATAATACTTCTATATATAAGAATATAACTAATATATTACTGCCCCTATATACAAGAATATAACTACTATAATACTGCCTCCTATATACAAGAATATAACTACTATAATACTGCCCCCTATATACAAGAATATAACTACTATAATACTACTCCTATATACAAGAATATAATTACTATAATACTGCCCCTATATACAAGAATATAACGACTATAATACTGCCCCTATATACAAGAATATAACTACTATAATACTGCCCCCTATATACAAAAATATAACTACTATAATACTGCCCCTATATACAAGAATATAACTACTATAATACTGCTCCCTATATACAAGAATATACCTACTATAATACTGCCCTATATACAAGAATATAACTACTATAATACTGCTCCTATGTACAAGAATATAACTACTATAATACTGCCCCCTACATACAAGAATATAACTACTATAATACTGCCCCTATATACAAGAATATAACTACTATAATACTGCCCCTATATACAAGAATATAACTACTATAATACTGCCCCCTACATACAAGAATATAACTACTATAATACTGCCCCTATATACAAGAATATAACTACTATAATACTGCCCCTATATACAAGAATATAACTACTATAATACTGCCCCCTATATACAAGAATATAACTACTATAATACTGCCCCTATATACAAGAATATAACTACTATAATACTGCCCCTATATACAAGAATATAACTACTATAATACTACCCCTATATACAAGAATATAACTACTATAATACTGCTCCTATGTACAAGAATATAACTACTATAATACTGCCCCCTACATACAAGAATATAACTACTATAATACTGCCCCTATATACAAGAATATAACTACTATAATACTGCCCCTATATACAAGAATATAACTACTATAATACTACCCCTATTTACAAGAATATAACTACTATAATACTGCCCCTATATACAAGAATATACCTACTATAATACTGCCCTATATACAAGAATATAACAACTATAATACTGCCCCTATATACAAGAATATAACTACTATAATACTTCCCCTATGTATGCGGAAACTGCATTGGAAACCGCACCAAAAATGGACGAAAACGCCTGCCATTGATTTCAATGGGAGACGTTTTTCTCCCGAGAGCTGTAAAAACCGTTTCAGGGAAAGAGAAGTGAAATGCCCTATCTTCGGGCTTTTCCGTCTCTGACCTCCCTTTGACATCAATGGGAGGCATAAAAAGTGTATTTCGTCCCCTTTGTCACACCTTCCGTGATGTATAAATCTCCTCTCAGCTGAACGTTCAGGTCTGTGGATTTATCTTTCTATATCTAGATATGTTGCTTCCTTTTCTTTTTATACTTATGCTAGTTTGAGTTTTACAGAGATTCTCTACCGCAGATGTAGAATTTGAGTGTAGGGAAGAAGTGGAACATTTAATAGTATTGTAATTAGTACCGGCCGATTCCCCCGGGACTGAATCTATGTAACACGACTCACTATGCAGTTACACTGATGCTCAGGGGAGTTTCCTCCATCATTTCTACATGTGTGCAGTGTCCTCTAGAGATCAGATGGAGAACATTTCGGAAACTGGAGTACATATAAATATTTTAATTATTGATTTAGTGATTGTTTTATTAGTCAGTCTAGAAAATGTTTTCTTTTTTCCCCAGTCAATAGAGTTGACCATACAAAGTCAGTAACTCTGCATTGAAATGATTGGGTCATACATGCAATTCCTCGGATTGTCCAGGACGATCACAGAAATTGGGGAGCAAATATCCTGGCACTACATCCTGACTAAATACTCACCTCTTCCCGTTCCTGCAGTCCTCTTTACTCCTGGGCATCGCCAGAGACAATGTCCCGAAACCAGGACTGGAGTCACGATGTTGTTTGCAGAAGCGCCAGGATTGAAGAGAAGTGTCAGAGTCTGGTTTGGGGGTCTATATTTATTTAGGAGGTCAAATGTGGGGTCGATATTATTTTATGGAGTCTAAGGTCTGTAGTAAGGGAGGTCTATTCTGGGTCTAGTCTGGGGTTTGTATTTATTTTGTTGGTGTGTTGAAGGGGGCCAGATATGTAACTTGTGATTCTGATACCGCAGAAAACATGTTAAAAATTGTTTGTGCAATGCACTCTGCTTCATTGATTTGTGATTTCTAATCAAATACATCAAAATAGATAGATAGATAGATAGTAAGCCGATTGTAACGTCCGTGGTTGCTGACCACGAACTCCTTCCATCCAGTCAATGCCCTTCTCTCCAGAGATGTCTGCACATGCGGCCATCCTGTTCCACAGTGGCCACTAGGGTGTGCTCGCGAGCTCAGTCCAGCCTTGAGCCAGAGCGCACACATGTGTGAGTTGAGTGCCAAATTAGCCCATGATCACCCTGGACTATTCCTGCATTGCCTGAGCCTTGTTGTCGTTACCCTAGTTTGTCTATGCAAATGGTCTCCTAAGTGTCTTCCAGTTCCCAGTGTTTCCCATTCCTGCTACCCATAACCTGTATCCCGTGCTATCCTGGTCAATTGCCATGTTGAGTTGGAGTCATGCTGCGCTGAGTACCACGCCTGTCCTGCTGCACCACGCCTGGTGGCTGCCTGCTGTCTAGTCCCATCGAGCCTGTCTTGCTACTGTCTGAGCTACCACAGGTACACCTTTATGAACTATAGACTGTGACCTGTGTCCTGATGGCCAGCTGCCATATCATCAAGGTGGTATGGCCCAGTGGGTCCACATACCCTTCGTGACACCGATACAGATGTAGCACTCAGCGTTGTGGTGATTAAACCCCTTTAAATCGTAAATAAAATTGGTGAACTTTCTTTTTTTTAACCATAAAGGTAATGACAGCAGTACAACTAAAGTGACCCCATAGCAGAGCCAGTCGTGTAGTATCGGTCGTACGCCAGTGCCGATACTGTAATGCCAGCCATGGCAATGACTATTCAGTAGGGCCATTCAATATAATGCACCTTTCATACTAATCTGTGTCATATGATTGACTGTTCCTTCCTCTTCTTGCACTGATCACTGATATTAGAGACATGCTCCTCTAGCAGAAACTGTCTCTGGGGATATCTAGAGGCTAGCCTTGGTTTTATTGCTAATACTTTCGAATAGTGGTCCCCAACCGGTTTCTCGGGATCCACATGTGGCTGGCAATCCCCTGCTGTGTGGCTCACCATAGGTACCCGGCGCTATAACCGTGTGCTCTTGCTACAATATGATATCCACATCAACAATAATACAGACATAGCCTATCCCCAGAAAAGTGGCAGTTTGGGTGGTGGAAAATAAGTGTGTTCAATTTCAAACTGAAATATTTACCTGCAAATTGGAATTTCATGATTTTGTGTTTCTTTACGTTTAAATTTTTAACTTAAATGTGGCTCCCGGCCGTCACTCAATATTGAATGTGGCTCACAACGTATAAAAGGTTGGGGACCGCTGCTTTAGGACATGGTTAAAATAAATGAGATGCTATAATAAAAAAAAAAAGTAGACTTGACTTGATATAACTTCACAGTAATCTCCTAAAGAGCTTTCACCAGGACGTGCCCAGTCAGCGAGATTCTTCTAATTTATTACACAGTGATGTAAATTTCCTTCCTAGTGAATAAGCACAAGTGAAGCCTTCAGCAGAAAGCCGACTCAGCCGAAATGTCAATGTGGAAGTATTCCTGGAATCAACACCGGAGTGATTACAGAGACAAGAGGGGGGGCTCATTCCACGTCCGATCACCATCTCTTTACAGCTTAATGTCCAAACTGATAAATATCAAAACCTTAAAGTGTAACTAAATGTTCAACAAACTTCTGACATGTCATAGTGACATGTCAGAAGTTTTGATTGGTGGGGGTCCGAGCACTGAGACCTCCACCAATCACTAAAACTAAGCGGCAGAAGTGTTCGTGTGAGCACTCAGCCGTTTTGTTTCTGTTTAGCTTTTTCCGGAAATAAATGTATTGTGTACGGACTCAATAGAAAGTCTATGAGCCTGTACTCCGATACATCGGCTTTCCGGAAGAAGCCAAACAGAAACAAAGTGGCTGAGCGCTCACACAAGCACTTCTACTGTTTCGTTTTAGTGATTGGTGGGGGTCTCAGTGCTCGGACCCCCACCAATCCAAACTTCTGACATGTCACTATGACATGTCAGAAGTTTGTTGAACGTTTAGTTACCCTTTAATGGTATTTTCTTGATATTTTAAAGTCAAAAGTTTTCTTTGGGCTCCACTTAGAGATTTATCGTAATTATAGCTCAACACAGGCACACAGATAAATTTTAAAAAAACGCTATGGTCAATTTTAAGGACAGACCAGCGGACAGATATTGGACTCACTGTGTTACTATCAAATTTGGCTTGACCCGGGGGGGTAGTGTGTAAGGAATTGTCTGTTCTTCACCTAAAAACACCCTCATTAGAGTCTGAACGTTCTTAGAGGGAGTCCCCCGGTTGTGTCCCCGGAGTAGTCTCTGATAGCAACAGCCGATTGCTATTGAATAGGTATTTCAGAATGTGGTATTAGAAGCAACAGACAGAAGGATAGTCGACAAGTCTAAGGTCATGTCTGGCACAGTTCATACAATTTAGGAAACAGGCAGGGGCAGGGTTGTCAACCACCAATTTATTTTTTTCTGGACAAGTTGTCCCAAAATCACGGACAAACAGAATTTTTTGCGGACAGTTTTTGAAAATTGAGAATAACATATTTCTCGAACTTAAAACATTAATAGAACCAGGTTAGCTCTGATAATTGTGAATTAGAAAGTGGTAATAGTTAGAAATTATAATAAGGTTCAGGTCAACTCTGCATTTTTACTTTTTGTAATGTTCTGGTTCAGTTCAAGGCTGCGGCACTAAGGTCTTATGCACGCGACCATAGCCATGTGCAAGGCCGTGATTTTCGGGTCGGATGGTCGCCGGCCGCCCGCAAGTCGCGGGCCGTGCACATGGGCGCGTGCATTAATTTCTATGAGCCTGGACAGCAGAACACGGCCGTAATAAGACATGTCAGTTCTTTCTGCGGTCCAGGCTCCTGGGCCATGCACGGACCGTGGAAACCATGGTCGTGTGCATTGGCCCATAGAAATGAATGGGGCCGCAATTCTCCCAGGGATTTGCTGCCGCAAAAGCACGTTCGTGTAAATGGGGCCTAAAACTTGCAGACAATACGTACACAGCTCTAGGAAGATCGGTGCAATTTATAAAGAGAGTGTGACATGGATCACCGGTGATATAGCTACATACTACATATACTGCACTAAAAACACACAAACTACATATACACACATTGCACACATTGCACACATACATACATACATACATACTGCACATACACATATATACTGCTGACACTACATCTACAAAATGCACGCATACTACATATTCACTCACTGAACACATACATACATACATACATACTGCACACACACTGCATATACACATATATACTGCCCACATGCTACATATACATACACTGCACACACACTACATATACACACACTAAACACATATATAATGCACACATATATACTGCACACACACTACATATACACACACTAAACACATATATAATGCACACATATATACTGCACACACACTACATATACACACACTGCACACATATATAATGCACAAATACATACTGCACACACTGCATGTACACATATATACTGCCCACACACTACATATACACACACTGCACACATATATAATGCACACATACATACTGCACACACTGCATATACACATATATACTGCCCATACACTTCATATACATACACTGCACACATATATACTGCCCACACACTACATATACATACACTACACACATATATACTGCCCACACACTGCATATACACACAATGCACACATACATACTGCACACATACATACTGCCCACACACTGCATATACACACAATGCACACATATATACTGCCCACACACTGCATATACACACAATGCACACATATATACTGCACACATACATACATACATACATACACACACACACAATGAATACATACATACTGCACACATATATACTGCCCACACACTACATATACTGCACACATACATACTGCCCATACACACTGCATACATACTGTACATACATACTGCACACATACATACTTCCCACACACTGCATATACGCACAATGCACACATATATACTGCACACATACATACTGCCCACACACTGCATATACACACATTGCACACATATATACTGCACACATACTACATATAGTGACAGAATGCACACACACACACACACACACACACACACACACACATACACACACACTACATATACACACGTATGGATCCAGAACACACACACACACGCACGCACACACACGTCACTTCTTTGGCTTTAGACACTTTGACACTTCTCTCCTTCCTGTAATCTGCTCCTTCGGCAACTTCTGTCTCCTCTGACTTCTTCAGCAGGGGGTGATGCTCCAGTGCTGGGGGGGAGGGGTGTACAGAGGAGATTAGGAGCTGAAGGGGCTATCAAGGACTGGAGTACTGGACTGTACAGGGCTTAGGATACATTTTAGCAGCAGCAGCAGTAGCGGTACAGGTCAGCGGTGCAGACACAGTGAAGGAGCCAGGTGCTGCTGACCTGTACAGCTGCTGGGCAGTGAATTAGATGCAGAGCAAGCCGCCGGGCTGGAGCTTCACACATCAGCAGTATAAGCTGAAGTAACGGCTGCCCAGCGTCCTGCTCTGCATAGATTCTCCTGTGCTACCTGTCAGGTCCCAGCCAAGCCGCTCTCCCTCTCTCCTGTCAGGTCCCAGCCAAGCCGCTCTCACTCTCTCCTGTCAGGTCCCAGCCAAGCCGCTCTCTCTCCCCTGTCAGGTCCCAGCCAAGCCGCTCTCTCTCCCCTGTCAGGTCCCAGCCAAGCTGCTCTCTCTCCCCTGTCAGGTCCCAGCCAAGCCGCTCTCTCTCTGCCGTCAGGTCCCAGCCAAGCCACTCTTTCTCTCTCTGCTGTCAGGTCCCTGCCACGCCGCTCTCTCTCTCTCTGTTGTCAGGTCCAAGCCAAGCCGCTCTCTCTCAGATGTCAGGTCCCAACAAAGCCGCGCTCTCTCTCCCGTGTCAGGTCCCAGCCAAGCCGCTCTCTCTCCCCTGTCAGGTCCCAGCCAAGCCGCTCTCTCTCTGCTGTCAGGTCCCAGCCAAGCCACTCTTTCTCTCTCTGCTGTCAGGTCCCAGCAAAGCCGCTCTCTCTCCCTTATCAGATTTCCTGCTCTCCGTTGTCCTCCTCCTCTCTGGCGGGCAGGAGCCCCCTGCTAGGTACTACACACCAGACGTGGTGCGCGGAGGCTGGGAAAGCTGCTAACAATATACT
Organism: Rhinoderma darwinii; assembly: GCF_050947455.1. Lineage (NCBI taxonomy): Eukaryota > Metazoa > Chordata > Amphibia > Anura > Rhinodermatidae > Rhinoderma > Rhinoderma darwinii. The sequence continues at coordinate 9,568,401 of NC_134691.1, read as the reverse complement.
ACATGTGATCATCACGCAGCCTGCGTGTGACCCGGCGCATACAACGTGCACATGAGCAGCTCCTTGGATAACAAAATAATATAGAAATCACGGACACATTCTTTTTATTCCGGACACAACGGACATTTGCCAAACGTCCTCTCCTTTCACGGACTGTCCGTGAATTAACGGAGGGTTGGCTACTCTGGGCAGGGGTCAGGGCAGGCATGGATCGAAAAATGTATTAAACTAAAGGGGTTAGCCAGAGAGATCAAATTGATGGACTATCCTCATGATAGGCCATCAATATCTGATTGGTGGGGGTCCGATTCCCAGCACACCTGCCGATCAGCTGTTTTGAAGGGGCCGCAGCACTCGTCATGCATCAATTTTATCTCTCCGGATAACTCCTTAAAAAAAAAAAATAACAAAAACCCCACGGAACTCAAGGATGGCATGTCCATGGCAGATAAAAATAATCAGAGGGGCTCCTCCATAGACGACATGCAGGGTAGGACATTGGCCTTAGCGGTAAGTTCACTAACTAATGTCTGATATTGTCTGTAAATGTTCCCTCTAAATTGTAAAGTGCTGCAGAATATGTTGGAGTTATATAAATAAAGATTATTATAAGGTGAGCGGTCGGTATAATCATTATTGTAAAAAATGTCACGGTGTACTGTGTTCTCTTCCAGTTATACCCCAGAAATTGTTGTGTAGTCCTTTAGTCAGAAGGTCACTCAAGCTCCATAAAAAATGCATAGCCTCTTTTCTCCCTTCTTTTCTCTGTGGCTCCTCCCATTTGGTTCAAATCTTATTTCAATGCATTGAAAGTGAAAGGATAAAAATCTAAAATACTGCCCGGCATCCTGGTTCACATCCCTTTGAGAAGAAGATCAATGAGTAATGGTTCTTGAGAGCTAGAAACGCGTCAGAGGGGACGGACGCTTTATGTAATTTGTCCACTTCAAGCCGTTCAGTTTTTCCACTGGCTATTTAAATAAATAAAGAAGATTTATTTTCATATTCCACAAGGAGTGCTGATCTTTTTCTCCTGAATGTTGAAAAAAATGACTAAAAATTTGCTCTGCAGACCAAGCAAGTCCCATACATGTGCAGTATGCTCTGATTAGAAAAAAGAATAACTGAAACTGTATTTGATACTTATGTTTAGATTCAATAAACTGTGTGTTTTATTTTATTTTTTTACCTATTTAGATATATCGCTACCTAAGTAAATGTCTACTTTGGAGACTCCCCCAAATGCCTTTACCCACTTAGCATGGCACCAATGAGCAGAGGCACTGTGAGGATAACATGCCAACCCCTTTGTTTGTGTGCCACACAGTACTTCAATGAATATGCCCAGTGTGGCCAAACAGGTCGTACATAGAAAGTCCTGGTCCTGCAGTTTATAATGTATATGTGATGTATGGTATATATTTTGTACTGACCCATACGGCTCTTCCATCCTGCAGAGTTTCCTGATTTTTTATTAGAACGTGTCGGGTCGAAGGTGTTTATTAGAGATATCTCATTAAGGTCGTTCGGATCATTAGCCGGAGAGATTTATGACTCTATGCAGGATTATTGCATAAAAGAAAACCTTCAAGATTAAATATTCTGCTGCAATCTTTGACCATTCCAGAACCATTTCAGCAGAAGTTTGTTACATTTTCATATTTGTTTAATTACAGTTAAAGGGGCCTGCACCTAATTAATTAATTACCCAGCATTAACACAACCTTCCATCACTGCACCCCCCACCTGATTGTCTATCTAGCTCTGGACTTCTATTACGTATATTATTCTCTCTTCCCTGCAGTCCGGCCTCCTGTTTGCTGCTGATCATGTGCCATATTGAATTTTAGATTTGAGGGGCCGGTATTGAGAGTCAGGGGGGGGGGGATTGGGCAATTCCCTAAGTTCCCCTTCACTAAAGCGCTCCACTGCTGTTTAGCTGCCCATCCGTGGAAATGAGCGGGTGGCAGCTGAAAGCAGTACTGGCAGGTAAAGACTATGAGCTCAGGACTCCAAGAGAAAGGAGCTGCTATACTTACCCTCCTTGATCCTCTTCCGCTCCAACTGGATGTTGTCAGGTCACAGTACAGCGGCTACCGGAGTTGGAGAGAAGCCAGTAGGATAAGTATTAATGCAGCAACAGTTTACCGGGTCTGGTGTGGGGTCTTTTTTTTCGATCACAAAATCTCGCTTGAGTGATAAAGTTTTATTGTGTATCGGCAGTCCACGCATGGGTGAGGTATCAGTCCATACAGGACCTTTATCAAACACTGATCGCCGTGTAGAAAGGAGGAGAGGAGCAGAGTGGAAGTGAGAGAGTATTAACCGCAAATGGTCACCTGACCTCAGTCCCCTTGGTCCTCTCGTTTCCACACGGCAATCAGTGTTTGAAGAAGGTTTTGTTTGGACCGATACCTCCGAAGTGTGGACTGGCAATACACGATAAAACTATCACTCAAGTGAGACTTTGGGTGCGGAGATTTCATCTATATTCATAATTAGAGAGCACCTAATGCCCCCTAAGAACCAAACGAAATAATGAACCACAATGGAGAGAACGAAAAAGTGAAGTAATGGATATAAAAAAGTCACCTTAATTAATACATATAAAAATAAATTATCCACCTAAAAAAGGTAAAAAGTGAATATTATCCACTAATGATCCCTTGTCTCCATACAGTAAGTGAAATTGATGTGGCCCATGTTGCTAAATGCCCACCGTGGATATCATAGAAGAAGGTAGAAAAAACACAAAGCGCACAATAGTGCATGACACTGTGATAGTACACGTGTGAACAAGGTGTTAAATAGTGCTCACCTGGTGCAGTTATGCTGGGAGCATAACATCCAGTGTAGTAGATTCCAGATAGGTAGCCTCCACAATGTATTAGTGGCAGGATCCAATTGCAGCATAGAACCCGATTTGAGAACTTGGAAGGCAAAGTCTCAATAATGAATGGAGGAATAAAAGCAAAAAAGCAAAAAACGGGCGTTTTTTGCTTTTTTGCTTTTATTCCCCCGTGGATATCATGGCTCACTTGTTTCTAGACCCATTATAAAGTGGGTCAAAGTGCTTACGTGAGTGGCGCAATGTAATGCCCGCGGTCAATTACCTCCGTCATTCCCCACTTACTGGCAGCTGCAACCGCGGGACTCTGAAGCATTGGCCAGAGACGCCTGCGCACACTGGTCTGCCTTCCGGCCGATGCCTGTAGGGTGCGCACACTCGTCCCTGGTCTTAAAGAGCCAGCACGCCAGCAACATAACACCTAACCAATTCCAGCACACCCAGGACTTTTAAAAGTACTCTGCCCAATTCCTCATTCCCTGAGCAGTATTGCGTCTAACCCTGTTAGTCTGCAAAGGTTCCCTAGCGTTATCCTGTATCCAGTATCCATATTCGGTATCAAGTCCAGTGTCCGTGACAAGTCCAGTGTTCGTGACGACTTCAGTATCCGTATACAGTGTCCATGTCAATTCCAGTGTTTGTGAAGACTTCAGTATCCGTGTCCGATGTTCGCGACAGGTCCAGTGTTCGTGATGACTTCAGTAACCGCGTCCTGTATCCGAGACAAGTTCCATCTTCCGGCACAAGCCAGCTTCCGATAGCCCGGCACAAGCCAGCTTCCAATAGTCCGGCACAAGCCAGCTTCCGATAGTCCGGCACATGCCAGCTTCTGACAGTCCGGCACAAGCCAGCTTCCAATAGACCGGCACAAGCCAGCTTCCGACAGTCCGGCACAAGCCAGCTTCTGACAATCCGGCACAAGCCAGCTTCCAATAGACCGGCACAAGCCGGCTTCCGACAGTCCGGCACAAGCCAGCTTCCGATAGTCTGGCACAAACCAGCTTCTGACAGTCCGGCACAAGCCAGTTCCGATAGTCCGGCACAAGCCAGCTTTTGATTATCCAGCACAAGTCAGCTATCAAGGTACTCTTGTGACTGTTATTGTTGACATTATTTTGACCAGCTGCTACTCCGTTGCGGCGGAGTGGCCCGGTGTGTCCACATTTCCCACACCCGTGACAGGCAAACTCTTAAAGTAATCGCATTCGGTGGCCTTTGCTAAGGGGAATTACTTGGAAAATTTTTGTAGTGTGACCATGGGGTAGTTGTCCCCGCAGCATCGCTTTGGTAGTGGTCTGCAATATATATTGTCTATCCGACCACTATTATGGTAAATTACAAAGGATGAGGGGTGGCACATGCTGAAACCCAAGCCTTGGACACCCAGAGAGCTCGTCCCTCCGATGCCAAGCATTAAAAAAACAGTAAATAGCAGTAACGCATAACCCATTGGTGATTGGCTGACACTTATTAACTTAAAATAAAAAGTCAATAAATGAGTGGTAAGAAAGTTCTATACTGTATGTGATAGCAGGCACAATATGTCCAGTACAGTCTGAAAATAGTTGTAAGGAGGTAGAAGGTAATGGACAGATCGGAAGCACAGATATAAATAGAAAGATCAAAAACAGAATTTTTTCAAATCTGACATGTGTCACTTTATGTGGTAATAACTCCGGAATGCTTTTACCTATCCAAGCGATTCTGAGATTGTTTTCTCGTGTCATATTGTACTTTATGTTAGTGAAAAAATTTGGTCGATAAATTCAAAATGTATTTGTGAAAAACGTCAAATTTTAGCAAAAATTTGCATTTTTCTAAATTTTAATGTATTTGCTTGTAAAACAGTTCGTAATACCACATAAAATAGTCACTAGTTAACATCCCCCATATGTCTACTTTATATTTGCATAGTTTTTTTTTCACGTCCTTTTATTTTTCTAGGACGTCTCGAGGCTTAGAACTTTAGCAGCAATTTCTCATATTTTCAAGAAAGTTTCAAAAGGCTATTTTTTCAGGGACCAGTTCAGTTCTGAAGTGGCTCTGAGGACCTTCTATATTAGAAAGTCCCCATAAATCACCCCATTTTGAAAACTGTACCCCTCAAAGTATTCAAAACCACATTCAGAAAGTATTTTAACTCTTTCGGCGTTTCACAGGAATTAAGGCAAAGTAGAGGTGAAATTTCATTTTTTTGGCCGAAATTCATTTGTAATAAAAAAAATTCTGTAACACAGAAGGTTTTACCAGAGAAAAACAACTCAATATTTATTGCCCAGATTCTGCAGTTTTTAGAAATATCCAACATGTGGCCCTAGTGTCCTAATGGACTGAAACACTGGCCTCAGATGCAACGGAGCACCTAGTGGATTTTGGGGCCTCCTTTTTTTAGGAATATATTTTAGGCACCATGTCAGGTTTGAAGATGTCTTGCGGTACCTAAACAGTCGAAACCCCCCAAAAGTGACCCCATTTTGGAAACCACACCCCTCAAGGCATTTTTCTAGGGGAATAGTTAGCATTTTGACCCCACAGTTTTTTTTTGCAGAATTTAGTAGAATTGGTCTGTGAAGATGAAAAGCACCTTTTTTTCTGTGGAAACATAGAATTTTTTCATTTTTACAAGGCATAAAGGAGAAAAAGCACCCCAACATTTGTAAAGCAATTGTTCCCAATTATGCCAATACCCTATATGTGGTAATAAACTACTATTTGACACACAGCAGGGCTCAGAAGGGAAGAAGCGCCTTTTGGATTTTGGAGCGCAGATTTTGCTGGATTGGTTTTCACTGCCATGTCGGGTTTGCAACGCCCAGGAGGGTCCAAAACAGTGGAAACTCCCCAAAAGTGACCCTATTTTGGAAACTACACCCCTCAAGGAATTTTTCTAGGGGTATAGTGAGCATTTTGACCCAACAGGTTTTTTGTAGAATTTCGTGGAATTAGGCCGTGAAAATTAATATCCACATTTTTGTCCATTAAAATGTTGCATTTTTTCATTTTCACAAGGGATAAAAGAGGAAAAGCCGCCCAACATTTGTAAAGCAATTTCTCCCGATTACGGCAATACCCCACATGTGGTCATAAATGATTTTTATTAGGAATCAGTCAATCCTTTCAGGACTGATCCTTTTTTGCTTTTTCATTTTCGTTTTTCACTCCCCGCATTCCAAGAGCCATATTTTTTATTTTTTTTCCGTCAATAGAGCGGTGTGAGGGTTTATTTTTTGCGGGAAGAGTTGTCGTTTCTATTAACACCATTTAAAGTTCCATAAAATGTACTGGGAAATAATTTGCGGGCTGAAATTGGAAAAAACTGCGATTCCTCCATTGTTTTTGCGGTTTTGTTTTTACGTTTTTCACCGTGCGGTAAAAATGACAACTTTCGTTTTATTCTGCGTCTCAATACGATTACGGTCATACCAAATTTATATAGTTTTTTTTATATTTTACTACTTTTACAAAGAAAAGACTATTTGTTAAAAAAAATAATTGTTTTGTATCATCACATTCTGACATCCAGAACCTTTTTATTTTTTGGTCGATTGAGCGGTGTGAGGGATTATTTTTGGCGGGACGAGCTGCAGCTTTTATTGGTACCATTTTATGGTACATACATCTACCTGATCACTTTTTATTACATCTTTATTAGAGCTAAGGTGACCAAAAACTGTGATTTTGGCGTTTTAAATTCTTTATTTCTTATAAATTAAGATTATTTTATTCTGCGGGTCGGTACGATTACGCCGATACCATATGTGTATAGTTTTTTTAAAAGTTTTGCAGCGTTTGCACAATAAAATTACGTTTCTATAAAATAATTTATTTTCTGAGACACGCTATTCTGAGCCGTAACTTTTTTATTTTTTAGTCAAAAAAGCTGTGGGAGGTCTTGTTTTTTGCGGGACGGATTGTAGTTTTTATTGGTACCATTTTGGGGTACATGCGACTCTTTGATCACTTTTTATTCTATATCTTGGGAGGGGTGGTGACCAAAAAATAGCGATGTTGACATAGTTTTCCGTTTATTTTGTTTGCGGCGTTCACCGTGCGGAAAAAATAACATTATAGTTTCATAGTTTGGGTCGTTATGAACGCGGTGATACCAAATATGTGCACTTTTTTTAACGTTTTCATTTCTTTCCTATAATAAATGACTTATTATAGGAAAATAAAAACTTCTATTTTTACACTTTTATCAAACATTTTTCTTACCTTTTTTTTTATTTTTGACACTTTATTTTTTTGACCTGCAGCTCTGATCGCTGCTAGAATACATTACACTACTTAGTAGTGTAATGTATTCCAATTGTCAGTGTGATGTCACAGTCACTCTGACAGTAAGTCTACGAGGACCAGCCAGAGGCTGGTCCTCATAGGCTTCCATACATGGCAGATCCGGAGGCCGTTGCCTGGCCTCCGGATGCCAGCAGAAGCATCAGCAGCCCCCCCTAAATGTGCCGCTGATCGGCAACACTGGAGTGTCAGCTATCGAGGGACAGCTGACCTCCCAGTTCCCGATGCACACCTTGTCGCCGACAGTGTGCATCGGGAACGACACAGTGACTTCCTGTCACTCTGACAGGAAGCCTATCAGGACCAGCCGAACGTTGGTCCTGATGGGCTTCCGTCCATGGCAGACACGGAGGCCATTGTTTGGCTTCCGTTTGCCATGCTAACTATCGGCAAACCCCGCGATTTCAGACCGGGGTCTGCCGATATGCTAGAAACCCCTAAAATTCGGCGATTGCAACCGATTGCCGAATTAAGAGGTTAATTCACCGAAATCCGCGGCAAGGACCACTGGCCGGCAAGAGTGGAGTGTCAGCTGTCTGCGACAGCTGACCTTCCGGTTCCCGGTGCACTGTCGCCGACAGTGTGCACAGGAAACAACTCAGTAACTATACGTCCTCGTGCGGGAAGTAACCTCCCGCAACGACGTATAGTTACCTACTCGTGTGGGTAGGGGTTTCAAATCAATCGAAACATTGACAAGCGTAAATAGAACAAACCAAGAGAGTAATTCACATGATGGAAAAAATATCTTAAGATCCTTAAAATAAATGTATGTTCCGGAGCCTCTTCAGGAGTCCAATAGTGGACAAATGCTGAGCACTAGGGGCAGCGACCCGGTTTTCTGCTTTGGTTGAGCTCTACATGTTATAGGGGTGCATTGATAATTAGCCGATCACAAAGTGGCCCCCTGCTGAGACCCCAGCGATCAGCTGTAATCTGTGAGGAAACCTGGCAGTAAGTGTTTAATTTCCCCACAGCGCCACCACAGGGGAAATTAAGTATTACACAGTGTCCATTCATATCAATGTGTTGTGTGTTTAATACAGGACAAGTCAGGTCCCCCAGAGAGAGAGACGCTCTATGTAACCACTATCTACTCTGAAATGAGGGTCCTGAACAGAGGACACCCCTCTATTAACTCAGAATTCCCAAATAGGGTGTACGAATGGGTTTTCTAAATTGTACAACCCCTTTAATATTAAAGATTTAAAGGGCGGCTTTAGTTATAATTGAAGAGGTTATTTGCTCTAGCAAAACCATTTTTAAATACCCTATTACAGGGCCAGTATACATACGGACATATAGTATATACATACATACATACATGCATACCAAACTGTTAATACTGAAATACTGCCATACAATGCCAAATACCTTCATACAATGCCTAAATAGTGAAGGGGTTAATAATACATTCTCTGATGGTCTACAGCAGTGAAGGGGCTAATAGTAAAGCTCCTGGTGGTCTACGGGAATAGTTGAGTCCTTGGTGGGTGGTCTAGGGGAATCCTAGTAGAGTTCCTGGTAGGTGGTCCAGGGGCAGGGCTAGGGGGGCAAACTGGGCAATTGCCCAGGGCCCCGATCCTCTTGGAGCCCCATGCCAACAGCTGCTATGAAATCAATAGCGCAGTCAACTGCACTATTGTTTTCGCCCCAAAAAAATGGGAACCTTACAGAATGAAGACAAACGGAAACAATTTGCAACGGAAACATTACCATTGAAATCAATGGTAATGCAAACGGAAAGCTATGATTTCTGTTTGGTTTGCATTCATGGGTTCCCCTGACGGAAAGGTCTGACGGTAGCCATCAACGAAGCCCGATGCAGATGTGAAAAGGCCCTAATTCTGCATTTGGGGCCCCACTTTTAACTTTGCCCAGGGTCACACTTTGTCTAAAACTGGCCTGTTGGGTGGTCTAGGGCAGTGAAGGTTTATATTCTTCACTCTAAGGTTGCATGTTTGTGTCCAGTACTTGGGGGCCCCCCAAGGACATGAGGCTCCTGATCAATAACCCTGTTTTCCACAGCCTAAAATCAGCTACAAAGAGCGTCTCTCGCTCTGGAGGACCTAGTATGTCTGTGCATTACACGGACAGCCCATTGATTTCAACAAGTGTATTGCAATGCTTTATTTCCCCTTTGTTGGCGCTGCAGAAAAATTAAACACTTGCTGGAGGATTCCCTTGCAGTTTAAAGCTGATCTCTGGGGGTCACAGCAACCCAGGTTATTGTTTTATGTTTTTTAGCGTGCAACCCCTAAATATGTCTCTGAAATTGACATCAGGTTAACAGATCAACTTCTGCATCTTTCTAGTTTACTTAAAATTCAGCACTACAGCATTTTCAAGATCTCTGCTTACGGTCGCTAAATAATGACATATTTTCCACCAATGATACACTTGTCCACTCACATAATTTTTGATTGAAGGTTTTGATTTATTGGGATACATGACGTGTCAGCAGGGCTGGCCTTAGGGGTGTGTGACCTGTGCCATTGCACAGGGCGTATCAGTCCAGCAGGTGGAAGGGGGCGCTGCGCTGGCTCCCTTCCCCTGCTTTCTTTACTCAGTGGCGTCCCTACCTCTGTAGCAGCCATAGCAGCTGCTAGCGGCGACACCGGGCATGAGGGCGCCCGTGCCGCCGTGCAGCGATGCCACTATAGCAGAGTAGGGAGGTACCTTCCTGCTCTGCTATCTACTAGCGCCACTGTAGCTCCATGAAGGAGCGGAATCCCCGTGTGGCCGGGGATTCTACATTCTACTCCTGGACGGAGCACTCGATGTCTCTGTCCATATATGGACGGTGACATCAGGGGCTTCTAGAGTGGAACCCGCGGTCGCAGCATTGGCAATTCTCTGGACAAGGATTCCGCTTCAGGAGTTGCCCCTGATGTCTTTATCCATATATCGACAGAGACATCAAGCGGAGCGCTCCATGAGCGGAATCCACGGCCAGAGGGGGACCCACTCCTTCAGGGAGCAACAGTGGCGCTATGTGTAGGAAGAGGGGTGCTATCTACAAGAGGGCTGTGTGGCACTACCTACAAGGGGGCTGTGTGGCACTACCTACATGGGGCTGTGTGGTACTACCTATAAGGGGGCTGTGTGCCACTACATACATGGGGCTGTGTGGTACTACCTACAAGGGGGCTGTGTGGCACTACCTACAGGGGGCTGTGTGGCACTACCTACAGGGGGGCTTTGTGTCACTACCTACAGGGGGTATCTGTGAGTGGCGGGCTGATAGTCATTTTACTGTGAGTGGCGGGCTGATTGTCATTTTACTGTGAGGAGGGGCTGATGGTCATTTTACTGTGAGTGGAGGGCTGATGGTCATTACTGAGTGGGGCCCTTCTTTCCACCTCTGATCTCCAATTTAAATTAATAGAAGGCAGTAAATATCTGCGGCGCCCGTTTGGTGCTTTTTTTCCTGCGTCTTTTGCATTATCTTCAACAGCTTTACAAAAATGCAAAAAAAAGATCAAACAACGCTGTTAATTCAAAATCTGCTTCAAAATTCCTGAAGGAATTTTCAGGCAGATTTATTTTTTTTGCTTTACAAAAAATGCTGTGTGAACATACCCTAAGAATGTAGTGCTTGTTTTTAGCCATTTCCTGTCTTTAACTAAACAATTTTTGGTAGGGGGGCCCTGAGGAAATTTTATTTTTCCAGTGCTGCCTCGAGTCCGAAAAGGTTGGGAAACTCTGTACTAGGCTACAGGATCACACCGGCCTACTCAAGGATCCCGTCGTGGAGCAGCTCAGTTCATCGTAGGAACGGGCCCAAGGTGATTACAATGTTATTTTTGTTTGGGGGTACTGTCTACAAGGGGGAGGTGGGGGCTGTATGGCACAATCAACAGGGGGGCACTATCTACAAGGGGGTGCTGTGTGTGGCAGCCAGAGGAGGCGGGCATTATACTGTGTGGGGGCCACTAAGCAGACATTATACTGTGTAGGGGCACTACAGGGAGCAATATACTGTGTGTGGCACTTAGGGGGTATAATACTGTGTCCTTGAAGGGGCTATAATATATTATGAAATATTATTATACTGTATGGGGGCACTAAAGGGGCATTATACTTTTTTTAATGGGGCATTTTTTTAATGATGTGGTGGGGCGCCGAAAGATAATTTCACACGGGGCGCCATCTATCCTAAGTCCGGCTCTGCCTGCTAGCCCCCTCCCTAGTTACGCCCCTGTTCCAAAGTGCTGGTCTGAGCAACCCATGGCTGCAGGGGGCTATACTTTATCTACATTTGTTCATAGACTTGAACTATGTATTGAATTTTAAAAAGTTTGATAACTTTGTACTTTTGATAACTTTGAAGTTTGATAACTTTGTAATTGTTTTTTAAATACCTACATTTTTAACGCCTCATGCACACGACCGTTGTACCACCGTTTTTTGATGGCATTCGAGTGGCACTCTATAGTCTTCACGGACCCATTCACTTTAGCGGGACACTTGGGCATATGCCCCTGCACTGGATTTCCCCAAAAATTGTGGATAGGGGGATAGTGTTTGCTGATCCAGTTTGCACATGACTTGGTTGAGCTCCCCGGGTGTGTGGTGTAGCTGAGGGTCTACACCAGAATGAGGCCAGATTATTTTATTTTACTTTAGGCCCTTCTTTCAAAATGTACACCCCCTTCTAATGGGAAAATGCAAAAATGTGGAATAATCTATTGCAATCAGTGTATTGCAGAGAGTCCCGACCAGGGTTCCCTGTCCGGGGCTCCCCTTTGGTAAAATGGTTGAGAATCACTTTTGTTTTCCTTGGTTGCTATGAGCGAGAGTCAATTTTGCTCATAGGGCCATTTCAATATATATTCCCCATAGAGGCAGATTTTACGTAAAAGTTGTGATGTCATAACTATTAGGGGATGTAGATCTAAGACCATTAGTCTGTGAGTTCTTAGCTTTGATATTTTCTTCAAAGGATTGAAGTCTTTTCTTGAAGCCTCACATGAAATATAAGCCGGAGAGAGCACATTGTTCTTATCCTTTGGCTTGTCTGCGTTGAATAAGAATTGTGTGACAATGACATCCCCGTTCCTATTCAGGCGGCAGCTTCCTAATGAAATTACGGAGAGGCCGGAGTCAGACTCCACTCATCCCTTGAAAACCAATTACAGAACCAATTAAGGTGGTAAATGAAATTTGGGGTGGTGCATGTTAAGAGTGTAATTCATACAAGGATAAGCGCAGCGGAGACGCAGCACAGAAACCATAAATCTGCTAATATAATAATAGGAAGCCATGTCTACAAAAATCACTTTATGTCCAGAGCAAGTTTGTTGATCATCTAACAATATACTCAGGCTGGATTCTACAGAAAATCAATAAACGCTGCGTATAGACCAAAAGAAGCAGATCAATATATTTCTCTGATTAATTTCGATAATGCAAATAACTAGAAAAATTGCCAAATTGGAAATTCGGGATCATTAGAAGTCAATTTATTATTTTAGTTATACAAGATAACATCACACAGTGCAAATCTAAAATTAATATTTATCTGCCAGGGTAGAGGCAGCATAAGCTGCAGGTATGGATTAACTGGGTGTTACCCCAGGACATTCTCACGATGTAAGGACACAATACAACAAAACAAGACATAACCTTAGCCATTCTAATATGCTCATTGCTTACCCTAAAGATGCCTATACACATTCGATGAACATCGGCCAGACCCGCCCATTTCAGCAGAACCGGCCGAGCATCTAATGCATATGCTGGAGTACTGAATTTCTCTAGACGGCAGATGTCAGGGGAATGAAGTATCGGGCATGATGGATTTCAACATCCTCGATCTTATGTTCTCACAAAAGATAAGTCGCCACCAGATGTGTCTAGAAACTGCTTTTTTCCGAATTGAGAACACCCGGCCGGTTCAAGTGTGCATGTGTATAGGGGTGTAGGGAATAGCTCTTGGCCAGACGAGTGTTCAGCCGACTGCTATCTACGGTGTATGGCCACCTTAAAGGGGTCCTCCAGCCATTTTTTATGGATGCCTGTCCTTAGGATAGGTCATCAATATCAGATTAGTGGGGGTCCGATTCCCGACACCCCCACCGATCAGCTGACTGAAGGAACACAACGTTCGTCGCTGCAGCATCTAGTGTTTACCAGGCACAGCACCGTACACATCCATAGCAGCTGTGTCTGGGATTGCAGCTCAATCCCATTCACTTGAATGGGACCAACACTACAATCTCAGGCACAACTGCTGCAGATGTGTACGGCACTGTGCCTGTAAACTGGGAAAAGGCTGCGGCGAAAAACGTTGTGGCCCCATCAATCAGCTCATCAGCGGGAGTCGAACGCCAACCGATCTGATATTGATGACTCTCCTAAGGATAGACGATCAATAAAAAAAACGTCCATTTAGGGTACGTAGGAATTTTGTGGCGGATTCTGCTGCAAAATTCCGTCTCCCATTCATTTCAATGGAAGTCACACGCTTAATTTTCCCACTAGTTGATTATTTCAGCTAGCAGGAAAAAGGACCGTCCTGCTCGATCTTCAGGCGGATTCCGCCCGAACATCCCATTGATTTCAATGGGAGGGAGGAATCTTCCTGCCGTCGGCGGATTTTGCCGTGGGACCCGCTATGCAAAATCCGCCGTGTGAACAAGCCCTAAGAGAACAAATTCTATAATCACATTGGCTGAGATGAATACCAATTACTGCAGAGCACAGGCAGAAGAACAATTAGGGGGTTGACTATTATAATGAGAATAGCATTTAGGTCATTCTCATTACCATGATTTCATAATTCTCAGAGATCCATGAAACAGATTGTTGTACCAAATTAATTAAATCTTTTCATCTTTGCCATCTGTAAGAGTATAGTAGTATGGGCTGCAGGCACAGAATAACTTTGTGTTAACCCAGGACATTCATACGCTGCATTAATAGAATTCAACATGGCCCGCCATAACCTTAGCGAATCGAATGTCCCTATTGTTTAGTTAAAGAAAAAAAAATCCATAATCTAATTAGCTATCGAAAACCAATCATTGACGAACACAGAGAGGTAGCAAAGGGGAGATGGACTACAATAATGAGAATGTTCTTTAGGTCATTCTCACTAACAATTTTATGATTTGCAAAGATCTAGGAAACATTGTTGCATTTAATTATTCAAATCAGCTCATCCCTATCGTACATGGCTGTCAGAGCATGCTGGTGGTTGTAGATTTGCCACAGTGGGAGTATCCCACATTAGGGACCACTGTATAGTAGAGCAAACTCAAATAAAATGTCATAAAACCAAAACACATTTGTCATTATCTGGAGTCTGGTGGTACATCCTTAATTGATGCACTTTTATAATTGATTAGTAACCTAGCCTACACATCAATATAATTAATAACCGGGAGGTATGAGGACGACATTACGCTGCTTGCTTTGTACTTTTGTAGGGTAAATGACTCAACATTCACAGTATAAGGATGTTAATTGAACTAATTTCACATTCAAATTGCTATACACATCCTCTGCCGACATTTCCAAACCTAATTAGACAATTATATAAACCTCTGAAATTTTGATTGCTCATATAAATATACTCAAATATAGATCTAAATAGTATAAACACCAAGATGACATTTGGAATTTAAATGTTTGGTTATTATACAAGGTGTGAAAGCCTGAAGGAATTTGAGATTCGTATTCTGAGCTATGCTGGATGTTAGATTTTAAGGGTATGTGCACACGTAGTGTTTTCAGCCATATTTCGGGCCGTAAACGTCCCGAAAAATCGGAAGCAGGACGCCTACTAACATCTGCCCATTGATTTCAATGGGAGATACGGCGTTCTGTTCCGACGGGGCGTTTTTTTACACCTCGTTTTCCAAAAAACGCGAAAAAGAAGTGCATGTCGCTTCTTGACCCGTTTTTGGAGCCGTATTTCATTGACTCTATAGAAAGCAGCTCCAAAGACGGCCATAAAAAAAGCCGCGAAAATCGCGAGTGGCTTAAAAAACGTCTGAAAATCAGGAGCTGTTTTCCCTTGAAAACAGCTCCGTACTTTCAGACATATTTTAGAAAGCGTGTGAACATGCCCTAGTTGTGCCAATCCTTGAAGCATCATTTGGTCAAAATTTTATGGGGGGAAAAATAGGGACAAAGTGAATTTATCAGTATATGTCTTTTTTGTTGCTTTTGTCTACTCAGTATTTACAGTATCGGCTCTTAACGGAAAAGTACCATAAACCCTTACATAGAAGCCCCCTTACTACACATTAAGAATATGAAAAAAAAAATTCACGGTATCCAGTGTACAGAATCTCAGCTTTTGATTGAAATCACATTCAGTTCTTTGCGCTGGAAATTAATTGGGATATCACATGGATCCAAATAAGAGCAGACAGAATAAGCTAATATTTTCCTGTCTATGCAGCCCATTTGTCAGCTTTGCTGTACCGACTAGGACAGAATAAGCAGAATCATTTCATTATCATTAGAGAGTAGGCAAGTTAATGACAACTCATTTTACTGCTGGAGGCCTAAATAAGGAAAGATAGTAATGCTATATACTATATACACAGATAAGGCTCTTTATGCAGCTTCACGGTCACTCCCTGGTCTCTGGTGGAGAATAGGACAGGATTGAGCAGGATTAGCAGGGTCATTTCAATATCATTAGATGGCAGGCGCGTTAATGACAGCTCATTGTGTTGCTGGAGGCCTAGATAAGGCAAGATAGTAACACTATATACACAGAGAAGGCTCTGTAGGCACAGCCCCCGTCACTCCCTGGTTACTGGAGGAGGGGGTTGTACGGTGTTACTTCCTGGAGACTGTAATAATCTACGACATTTCTCTGTCAATTACCTCCCATTCATTGCAGCTGCTATAAAACACACACACCCTGCTGCACTGAAGACTTACATCTAATTAATGAAACTGACATTAACAAATGAGACATTCTCTTTAAATTAACAAAATACTTCTAGGGCAAGACCAGACTGCCAGAACCCAAAGTGTTGTCATAGGAACACTGCAGCAATATTTCATTATTTGCAGTGCTGTCATAGGAACACTGCAGACAAATATGTTGTTCACATTTTTAATGTAGAGTAAGGGTATGTTCACACGGCTTATTTTCCGAAGTTGTTTGGTCCGCAAACGGCCGAAAAATGGCCAAAAAATTTGGAAGCAGAATGTCTCCAAACATCTGCCTATTGATTTCAATGGAAAAAACGGCATTCTGTTCCAAAGGGGCTATTTTTTACGCGGCCGTTTTAGAAAAAACGCTGCGAAAAGCCATTTTTGGAGCCGTTTTTCATGGACTCCAAAAAACAGCTCCAAAAACGGCCGTAAAAAAGCAGCGAAAATCGCGAGTGGCGTAAAAAACTTCTGAAAATCAGGAGCTGTTTTCCCTTGAAAACAGCTCTGTATTTTCAGACTTTCCTATTAAGCGTGTGAACATACCCTGAAGGGGTTTTTCGATAATGTTTTTGGTTCTTTCTTATCTTAAGGGTGGATTTACACGAGCGTGTTCGTTTCGCGCGCGCAAAAAATGCAGCGTTTTGCGCTCGCAAAAGGTATTTAACAGCTCCGTGTCTCATCACCATATGATGCGTGGCTGTGTGATTTTCGCGCAGCCGCCATCATTATGACACTCCGTTTGGATGTTTGTATGTTTGTAGCACGTGGTGCTTTACTGTTTTCATTCATACTTCTTACTGCTGTTGCGCGAATCACGTGCGTCCCATGGAAGTGCTTCCGTGTGGTGCGCGTGATTTTCACGCACCCATTGACTTCAATGGGTGCGCGATGCGCGAAAAACGCAGAAATATAGGACATGTCGTGCGTTTCACGCAGCGGACTCACGCTGCGTGAAAATCACGGACTGTCTGCACGGCCCCATAGAGTAACATAGGTCCGTGCGTGGTGCGTGAAAATCAGGCGCGTTGCACGGACGTGTATCACGCTCGTGTAAATTCGCCCTTAGGCCGGATTCACACGAGCGGGTGCTCTTTGCGCGCGCAAAAAACGTGGCGTTTTGCGTGCACAAAAGGTATTTAACAGATCCGTGTGTCAGCCCCGTATGATGCGCGGCTGCGTGATTTTCGCGCAGCCGCCATCATTATGACACTCCGTTTGGATGTTTGTACGTGGTGCTTTTCTGTTTACATTCATAGTTTTACAGCTCTTGCGCGACTCACGCACGTCCCACGTAAGTGCTTCCGTGTGGTGCGCGTGATTTTCACGCACCCATTGACTTCAATGGGTGCGTGATGCGCGAAATACGCACAAAGAACGGACATCTCGTGAGTTTTACGCAGCGGACTCACGCTGCGTAAAAATTACGGAACTGTCTGCATGGCCCCATAGACTAATATAGGTCCGTGCGACGCGTATTTAACGTTCATCTGAATAAGCCCTTAGGATAAGAAAAACAGGGCAGATTTCTTCCAGAAACGACAGCACACTTGTCCATGGTTTGTGCCTTGTATTACAGCTCAACTTTTTTTGAGGTGAATGGGATTAAGGGTATGTGCACACGGTGAGAGGCTTTTACGGCTGAAATGACAGCCTGTTTTCAGAAGAAAACAGCTGCATCGCTTCAGCCGTAAATGCTCCTCCTCGTAATATACGAGGCGTCTGAGACGCTCGTATATCTTGAGCTGCTCTTCATTGACTTCAATGAAGAACAGCTCAAATGACGTTGCAAAGAAGTGCCCTGCACTTCTTTGCCGAGGCAGTCAATTTCCGCGTCGTCGTTTGACAGCTGTCAAACGACGACGCGTAAATTACAGGTCGTCTGCACAGTACGTCGGCAAACCCATTCAAATGAATGGGCAGATGTTTGCCGACGTATTGTAGCCCTATTTTCAGACGTAAAACGAGGCATAATACGCCTCGTTTACGTCTGAAAATAGGTTGTGTGAACCCAGCCTGAGTGGCAAACTGTGGACAGGTGTGGTGCTGTTTTTGGGCAGAAAAAAACAGCCATCTTTTTCTAATCTTGTACAATTCCTTTAATGCTTTAACCTTCAAGGGCATAGTAGAAAATTGCAAGCGTAAAACTACTGTAGCATTTTTATAGCGGTTGCTACATTTAAAGGGGCTGTCTAGTTAGTAGAGGGGGGGGGGGTCCTCTGTTCAAGATCCTAATTTCTTGGCTAGACTAGAGAGTGACTACAAAAAGCATATCTCTCTGGCTGACCCGGCACATTCATGCATTATATGTGGAGCCTATAGATTTTAATGTGAACTGTGTAAGACTTCATTTCCCCTGTGGTGGCGCTACAGGTTAGCTGAACACTTGCTGAAGATTCTCTCTCATAGGACAGCTGATCGCTGAGGGTCTCAGCAGTAGGACATTCTGTGACCCTTATTAAAAAAAAGGACTGTCCAAAGAGGAGAAACCCTTTATCTACAGAAGCATTCAGATAGCAACCTGCAGGCTGATTATTAGATTGATTGCTACTAAAAGACGTAAAATTGGCCCCTCCACTGGACACGTCTTCTTCTGGCACCATGGGGTAGGGTTTGCATCTTAAGGGCAATGGTGCTCACCAGGGCCAAATTAAGGTGTATGTCGGTCCTTAGGTAATAGAGTAACAGTGGTCCCCCTGTCTACCCCACCCTTAACTTGACAAACATTGAGCATGTTTACCCAAATTGTCATGGACCCGTCAAGCTCAGTGGGCCCTAGCATCTGCCCAAGTGTGCCTGGTTCTGATGCCGGCTCCATGGCCTTCCTTGTAGTTTAGCAGACGTATTATTGGATCGCACTTCACCGGCAGCAATTAGAATAAAAAATTTCCAGTGTGTTTCCTAACATATCAATCTGGAGCGTAAAATTATCCTCAGAAGGGTTTTTATAAGTTTTGAGCTAATTATTTCCAGCCAACACTGCTCAAATTATAGACAATGTAGATCTAAATCACTCGGGATTCTGTGTCTTAATAAAATACAAGAAGCAATTAAAAATGAAGAGAATCTACGGGTGAAAACAGGATGACAGCTGATGAAGCGACGACAATGAGTCACAAAAACACATTAATCTGCAGATTTGATTTTTAAATAATTATTTTGGGTAAAAAACAGGTTGACTGAAATGATGACATCATCGTCTCCTTTGTGCCAGTTCAATTGACTTTCACTGAGACTATAGATTATACCAGGAGTCTATACACTGCTGAGAAAAACTATGTGCCCCCCCCATGTCCCTTTTTTCTGATTACATATTAATCACACTGAATGGTTTCTGATCAATGTAATACCAGACACAGTTAACCTTGATTAACCTTGACATAACTCAGTTTTTGAATTAATTTACTCATTTGCAAAAATTATTGTGCCCCTAAACTTTATAAACTAGAGATTCTCGAAACCTACTTTGTGGCATTTTAGCTTCTTATAGCTCCTTCCTGATAATTTTTTAGCCAATCAGGATGAACTATATAAGGTGACCCTCCTCTAAATAAAAAACTGTGTTGCTATAATGGGCCACTGGCCGTTGCATCTGCCTTGGTGGTGTAAAGGATCTGCCAGACACAGCTTCTGTGTTGACGCCCGTGGTTAATCTGTCTGCACCTGCTCCTAGGTCTGATAGAGTGACTCGATCTGCTACCACTCAGGCTGGTAGGCTGCGGAGTGGGAGAACCTATCACAGCCTGGCCAGACGGTTCTTGCTCCTGCCCTCGGTCTATTTATACCTTCATTTGCTTCTTGTCTTTGCCTGTGATTCTCTCTTGTTTCCTGGCTCTGCTGTTCCAGCTATTACTATTGACCTCTGCTTCATATTGACCCTGGCTTTACTGACTACTCTCCTGCTCTGCGTTTGGTACCTCGTACACTCCTGGTTTGACTCGGCTCGTTCACTACTCTTGTTGCTCACGGTGTTGCCGTGGGCAACTGCCCCATTTCCCTTAGCTTCTGTGTACCCTTGTCTGTTTGTCTGTCGTGCACATATTGAGCGTAGGGACCGTCGCCCAGTTGTACGCCATCGCCTAGGACGGGTTGTGGAAGTAGGCAGGGACTGAGTGGCAGGTAGATTAGGGCTCACCTGTCTGTCTCCTTACCCCGTCATTACAGGTGGCCAACGTTTCTCTTTTTGTCTGACCACCGCAAGCCTGTCCATAGTGGCGTGCACTCTGGACTAAAGGGCTAGCTGGTGAGGGCTTAGTCTGTGACTGATCACCTCCGATTATATAAACCTGATCAGAACTGTCACACCTTCTTTGGATCCTTTCCATTTGTGAAGGTGTTTGTTGTTTGCTATTTTGGATATGACCCGGACTGTTTTTTGTTGGATCAGTGCCTGCTCTGACCTATATCTTTCTTATGGCGATATATGACCTCTGCCAGCCCTGACCTTGGATTTGTCCAACCATGCTTCAGTTTATCCATTCTGGTACCTCGCTTCAAAAATACCATCCGCAAGCCATGAACGGTTGTAATTGGAAACTACTCCAGGGACACAACCTGGGGATTCCTTGCACAAAGTCCATACACCCGTGAAGGGAATTTTAAGGTGAATATTACAAAAACCTTTAGGGTATGTGCACACACACTAATTACGTCCGTAATTGACGGACGTATTTCGGCCGCAAGTCCAGGACCGAACACAGTGCAGGGAGCCGGGCTCCTAGCATCATAGTTATGTACGATGCTAGGAGTCCCTGCCTCGCTGCTGGACAACTGTCCCGTACTGTAATCATGTTTTCAGTACGGGACAGCAGTTCCACGGAGTAGCAGGGACTCCTAGCATCGTACATAAGTATGATGCTAGGAGCCGGGCTCCCTGCAGTGTGTTCGGTCCGGTACTTGCGGCCGAAATACGTCCGTCAATTACGGACGTAATTAGTGTGTGTGCACATACCCTTAGACTTTGCACTCCAGTTTTGCCTAGCCAAATCCACTAGTGACCTAGTGGACTCACACTCCTGCCCCAAGGCCTGATTGAAAAGTTGCTGCTTGTACAGTGAGGGCAGGGACATAGGTAGTAGTCCCGGGAATGTGCCCTGGGTGTTGGGTGCCAGGGTGGTGCAAAGATACTTTGTCTTGGCCAGAAAATTTAGATACAGGGATGGGGAACAGCAAATAGAACTTTTGCCCCCAAGTGAAAAAAAGCCTGGCTACGGTTCTGGTAAGGGTCTTCGACACAGGCCAAAAGGACAGAGACACCTCATGGAAGTCAACACTCCATTGAAAAACACCGCCATGTTGACTTCCTGTTTGAAGTCAATGGAGCATGAAAGATAGATGCTCCATCGCCCAATATAAGCTCCGTAATAGAATGTTAGCTCTATGAACTAATACTAGTACAAAATATGCTGTGAAAGATTCAGCAAGTCATGCATGGCCTGACATGGCGGATCAGCGGTAAAACAGATTTTTAGCCGATCACCGATCTCTATTAATGTCTCATGTACGTAATATTATTATGTATTTTAATTTCTTTAAAAAAATGTTTTGTTTTTTTTAAATCAGACACCCCTTTAAATGGAAGCAACCACATGAAAATACTACAGTACTGTTATGTATGCAATTTTCTAATGTGACCTTTAAAGGAGCTGAAAAAGTTAAAGCATTAGAGGAAAGAACCAAAAGCATTATAGAAAATAAAGGGTTTATTATACACTAGAAATGTAAAAAATGTATTAGTCTTTGTGACGATATTATAGAGTTACAGGAAGCGGCTCTTCTGCCGAAGTGTTCCTATGACAACACTTTGTCCTGGAAGTCTTACCCTAGGGACATTGTGTTAATTTAAAGGGAATGTCTCATGTATTCATTTTAGTCTCAGGAGACTGTAGAAGTCTGTAGACGAGAAGTAACGTATTTTTTATTTTTTTTAAATGTTGTGTTTATTTATTTTTCATGTATAAAACCTTTTATGGGGTCGGCCATATTGAAGCCTCACACACTTCCTTCCTGTATTTAGGGAGTGCAGCAGGATGAGTGTGCTTTATGGTAGCTACAATGAATGGGAGTAAATAGATAAAAAATGTCACCAGGAAGTGATGAAGTACAGCCCCCTCCCCAGAGAACAGGGAGTGACCGGGTGTAACGGTCTAATTCCTGCGATATCCAGCAACAGAACCAACTGGACAGCACAACTTCACTAATAGCAAACCCTTATAATGACTTTGTTAGTTGACCCAAGGACAGGATTACAATACAAACAAAGACCCTGTTCACACAGAGTTTTTTGGAGGCGGAAAAATCTGAAGGAATTTTGCGGCAGATTTTGATCTGCCTGCACTCTCTCTGTTGTGTTTTTTCGCAGGGTTTTCTCGCTGTGGCCGTTGAGTGCCTTGGGCAAAAAAACACAGCAAATACAAAGGTGGATTATTAGGACTTTATAAAAACCAGTCATGGCTTTAACATCTGCCTTCATAATCGTAAACCTTTCAATGAACACCATTAATCTGAATGTTTTTTGCCACTGTGTAAGGCTCTGAGATTATAAAATGTCGGGTTACTGGGAAACCTAAAAGTATATAGAATGTGTATGGAGGTTATTAAATCGCAAATAAAATCATGAAATAAAGAAGAAAAATCTCATACTGGAAAAGGAATAAAATTACCAGTCAATAATAAAAATAAATACGGATTATGAATTGTGTAGGAAATGGAGCACGTGCTACAGTACTTAACTTATATGTACTATAGTAATGATATATAAAAGAATATAACTGCTACAATACTGCCCCTATATACAAGAATATAACTACTATAATACTGCTCCTATATACAAGAATATAACTACTATAATACTGCCTCCTATATACAAGAATATAACTACTATAATACTGCTCCCTATATACAAGAATATAACTACTATAATACTGCTTCTATATACAAGAATATAACTACTATAATACTGCCCCCTATATACAAGAATATAACTACTATAATACTGCTCCTATATACAAGAATATAACTACTATTATACTGCTCCTATATACAAGAATATAACTACTATAATGCTGCCTCCTATGTACAAGAATATAACTACTATAATACTGCTTCTATATACAAGAATATAACTACTATAATCCTGCCTCCTATATACAAGAATATAACTACTATAATACTGCTCCTATATACAAGAATATAACTACTATAATACTGCTCCTATATACAAGAATATAACTACTATTATACTGCTCCTATATACAAGAATATAACTACTATAATGCTGCCTCCTATGTACAAGAATATAACTACTATAATACTGCCCCCTATATACAAGAATATAACAACTATAATACTGCTCCTATATACAAGAATATAACTACTATAATACTGCTCCTATATACAGGAATATAACTACTGTCCCCTATATACAAGAATATAATTACTATAATACTGCCCCCTATATACAAAAATATAACTACTATAATACTGCTCCTATATACAAGAATATAACTACTATAATACTGCCCCCCTATACACAAGAATATAACTACTATAATACTGCTCCTATATACAAGAATATAACTACTATAATACTGTCCCTATGTACAAGAATATAACTACTATAATACTGCCCCCTATATACAAGAATATAACTACTATAATACTGCCCCTATATACAAGAATTATAACTACTATAATACTGCTCCTATATACAAGAATATAACTACTATAATACTGCCCCCTATATACAAGAATATAACTACTATAATACTGCCCCCTATATACAAGAATATAACTACTATAATACTGCTCCCTATATATACAAGAATATAATTACTATAATACTGCCCCCTATATACAAGAATATAACTACTATAATACTGCCCCTATATACAAGAATATAACTACTATAATACTGCCCCCTATATACAAGAATATAACTACTATAATACTGCCCCCTATATACAAGAATATAACTACTATAATACTGCTCCCTATATATACAAGAATATAATTACTATAATACTGCTCCCTATATACAAGAATATAACTACTATAATACTGCCCCCTATATACAAGAATATAACTACTATAATACTGCCCCCTATATACAAGAATATAACTACTATAATACTGCTCCCTATATATACAAGAATATAATTACTATAATACTGCCCCCTATATACAAGAATATAACTACTATAATACTGCTCCCTATATACAAGAATATAACTACTATAATACTGCCTCCTATGTACAAGAATATAACTACTATAATACTGCCCCTATATACAAGAATATAACTACTATAATACTGTCTCCTATATACAAGAATATAACTACTGTAATACTGTCCTCTATATACAAGAATATGACTACTATAATACTGCCCCTATATACAAGAATATAACTACTATAATACTGCCCCCTATATACAAGAATATAACTACTATAATACTGCTCCTATATACAAGAATATAACTACTATAATACTGCCCCTATATACAAGAATATAACTACTATAATACTGCCCCAATGTACAAGAATATAACTACTATAATACTGCCTCCAATATACAAGAATATAACTACTATAATACTGCTCCTATATACAAGACTATAACTACTATAATACTGCTCCTATGTACAAGAATATAACTACTATAATACTGCTCCTATATACAAGAATATAACTACAATAATACTGCCCCTATATACAAGAATTTAACTACTATAATACTGCTCCTATATACAAGAATATTACTACTATAATACAGCTCCCTATATACAAGACTATAACTACTATAATACTGCCCCTATATACAAGAATATACCGTAACTACTATAATACTGCTCCCTATATACAAGAATATATCTACTATAATACTGCCCCCTATATACAAGAATATGACTAATATAATACTGCCCCCTATATACAAGAATATAACTACTATAATACTGCTCCTATATACAAGAATATAACTACTATAATACTGCTCCTATATACAAGAATATAACTACTATAATACTGCTCCCTATATACAAGAATATAACTACTATAATACTGCTCCTATATACAAGAATATAACTACTATAATACAGCTCCCTATATACAAGAATGTAACTACTATAATACTGCTCCTATATACAAGAATATAACTACTATAATACTGCTCCCTATATACAAGAATATAACTACTATAATACGGCTCCTATATACAAGAATATAACTACTATAATACAGCTCCCTATATACAAGAATATAACTACTATAATACTGCCCCCTACATACAAGAATATAACTACTATAATAATGCGCCTATATACAATAATAAAACTACTATAATACTGCCCCTATATACAAGAATATAACTACTATAATACTGCCCCTATATACAAGAATATAACTACTATAATACTGCCCCATATGTAAAAGAATATACATGGAAATGTGGAGATGAAGAAAAAAAAGAAAATTGCCGCATCCTTAAATTCGCGGAAATGGCATTTTTTATTTTCATTTTTCATGATCACATTTCAAGAGCCATTACTTTTTTATTTTTCAGATGACATAGTCGTATAAGCACTGGCGTAGCTATAGGGGTCGAAGCGGTCGCAATTGCGACCGGGCCCCGAAGCCAGGGGGGCCCATGGCCCCCCGCACCACATCAATGAAAAGTTACTATAGTAACATACTTTACTTACCTTCCTGGTTCTGGATGGCAGCGGAGGTCCTGACGTCAGGCGCTGTGCGCAGCGCATGATGTCACAGCGCTATGCGCCGCGCACAGCATCGAGACGACAGAACTCCCGCCGCGGCCGAAGAGGAAGGTAAGGTTAGCCCTGACTGGCGGGGACCGACTCCCGGGACCCGCCAATCAGCTGTTTTGAAGGGGCCGCAGCACTCGTACGAGAGCTGCTCCCCTTCATTCCTGTCACTTCATTCCGGTCACACTGTGAATCCGTGTCGGCGATTCACAGTGTGAGCGAGTAGTAAAATGAAGGGGAAGCAGCTCTCGTACGAGTGCTGCGGCCCCTTCAAAACAGCTGATTTGCGGGTCCCGGGCGACACATCAGCTATTGATGGCCTATCCTGTGGATAGGCCATCAATATTTAGGGACTGCACAACCCCTAAGCCTACGATGTAGCAGGCTTAGGGGGCCCATGAGACAAGATCACAGATTGTGTGATCCTGTCTGCTGGGCCCTGTATCTAAGCCAATCACATGGTAGGCTTAGATACATGGCCCATGTGTGATCCTGTCTGCTGGGCCCTGTATCTAAGCCTACCACACTGTAGGTTTAGATACAGGGCCCCAGCACACAGTAATCTTATACTGTATAAGATTACTGTCTGCTGGACCCTGTATCTAAGCCTATGTAGTGGTAGGCTTAGATACAGGGTCCCACAGACAGTATCACACATGGGCCCTGTATCTAAGCCTAACATGTGTTACTAATAATTTTTTGTGTGTTTTCTTACAGGTTCGGTCGTTGGACTACGGCGGATTCCAGGACTACTTCGATGACAGCTTTTTTTTTTATTATCAATAAAATGGTTAATGAGGGCTGTGTTTTTTTTTTTTATTTCAATAAAATATTTTTTTCTATGTCTTTGTGTTTTTTTTTTAAACTATATTACTACCGCCTTAGTAATGGCCGCCGGCTGATTGACGACGTCCATTGCTAAGACGGGGCTTAGTGTTAGCCGGTGCAGAGGCCAACACTAACCCCCTTTATTACCCCGGTACCCACCGCCACGAGGGGTGCTGGGAAGAGCCGGGTACGATCCAGTACCTGACCATCTGTAGTGATGGTCGGCCACTGGGGTGGCCGCAGGCTGGTATTATCAGGAGGGTAAAGGCCAAAAACAGTGGCCCTTCCCACCCTGGTAATTCTGCCTGCTGCTGCTTTATTGTATCTGGCTGGTTATGAAAAATGGGGGGGACCCCACGTCATTTAAAAAAAAAAAATTGGAAAGAACGATGTGGGGTCCCCCCCAATTTTCATAACCAGCCAGATATAACACAGCAGCAGCAGGCAGCATTACCAGGGTGGGAGGGGCCACTGTTTTTGGCCTTCCCCAGCCTGCGGCCACCCCGGTGCCTGCCCGTCACTACAGATGGTCGGTTACTGGTTCGTACCCGACTCTTCCCAGTACCCCTGGTGGCGGTGGGTACCGGGGTAATAATGGGGGTTAGTGTTGGCCTCGGCACCTGCTAACATTAAGCCCCGCCTTAGTAATGAGGTTGTCAATCAGCCAGCGGCCATTACTAAGGCGGTGTTAATAAAGTTTAAAAAGATACAAGCACATAGAAAAAATATTTTATTGAAATAAAAAAACACAACCCTCATTAACCATTTTATTGAGAATAAAAAAAACGCCGTCATTGAAGTCCTCGTAGCCGAAGTCCAACAACCGAACCTGTAAAAAAACACAAACACAAAAAAATAATCAGTAACACATAAAGAAGCAAAATCGTATCTTGTGTGATACTGTCTGCTGAGCTGTGTATCTAATCCTATCATGTGTGATACAGTCTGCTGAGCTGTGTATCTAATCCTATCATGTGTGATACTGTCTGCTGAGCCACTGTGTCTAATCCTATCATGTGTGATACTGTCTGCTGAGCTGTGTATCTAATCCTATCATGTGTGATACTGTCTGCTGAGCCACTGTATCTAATCCTATCATATGTGATACTGCCTTCTGAGCCACTGTATCTAATCCTATCCATAGTTTATAGGGTCGTAGTTCTATAGATATGCTATGCTGTCTCATATACACACTTTTTTTTGGGCGGACACATATGTATTGGGGCTATTTCCCCTGACATTTTAAGCCCTGAGGGTATGTTCACACGGCAGCGTCTGTTACGGCTGAAATTACAGTGCTGTTTTCAGGAGAAAACAGCACCGTAATTTCAGCCGTAATGGCATGTGCAGGCGTCTTTCGCTGCGTCCATTACGGACGTAATTGGAGCTGTTTTTCTATGGAGTCCATGGAAAACGGCTCCATTTACGTCTGAAGAAGTGACAGCCACTTCTTTGACGCGGGCGTCTTTTTTACGCGCCACCTTTTGACAGCGGCGCGTAAAAAAAATGACTGTCTGCACAGAACATCGTAAGACCCATTCAAATGAATGGGCAGATGTTTGCCAACGCTTTTGAGCCGCATTTTCGGACGTAATTCAATGCTAAAACGCCCGAATTACGTCCGTAAATAGGGTGTGTGAACCCAGCCTTAGTGACGCCCCGGCTGCTAGTGCTGTATTGTTGGGTCACTTAGGAGACCCAGCGATGCAGCTGAAAGCTGCGGACCGTCGGCCATGAGAAGTTTGCGGGGGGGGGGGGGGCCCAGTAAGAATTCTTGCATCGGGGCCCATGAGCCTTTAGCTATGTCCCTGCGTATAAGTGCTGGTTTTTTGTGGGACGTGTTGTCGTTTTTAATGGCACCATTTAATGTACATGGAAACTGAACTAAAATTCTTTGTGGGGTGGAATGAGAAAAAAATAGTGATTTCTTAATTGTTCTGGGGATTTTAGATTACAGATGCAGTAAAAACGACATGCTATTTTTATTAATCTGCGGGTCAATTCAATTACGGCGATACTAAATACATGTAGGTTTTTTTTTTTTAGGTTTTTCTTTTGATTTACTACCTTTACAAAGAGAAAAACAATTTTTGAAAAAAAAATAAATTCTGTTGATGGGGTGGATTGTTTTTTGCAGGGTGAACTGTCATTTTTATTAGTACTATTTTTGGGTACGACTTTTTATTTCATTTTTTTTGTAAGCACAGTATCCTAAAAACAGCAATACTTGTTTACCTTTTTTTTTATTATTATTGCTTGGATATTTTTTTGTGGAAAATAGGCACATTTTTTTAGTTTTTTTACATGTAGATATTTTTTTACCTTTAGATTTTTTTTTTTTTTAAACAGTTTTTGACTTTTTCTTTTAGTCTTCCTAGAGAACTTTACCATGCGGTCTATGGATCGCTCATGCAATACTGATGAATTGCAGTGTATTGCCCTTATCTGTGCTCTACTATTAAGCCTTGTCTCTGGCAAGGCCTAATAATAGATCACGAAGGGCCGGCCTGTAGTTTTTC
The DNA here is from genome assembly GCF_050947455.1 of Rhinoderma darwinii. Taxonomy (NCBI): domain Eukaryota; kingdom Metazoa; phylum Chordata; class Amphibia; order Anura; family Rhinodermatidae; genus Rhinoderma; species Rhinoderma darwinii. The sequence continues at coordinate 9,539,245 of NC_134691.1, read as the reverse complement.
AATAGGCCTTGGGCTGCCAGAGCAACCGATTATCACCCCCTAATTATGTTACAGGGGATGATTGGGGGAAATAGGTGGCCCCCCTCCCTCGGTCTAACAGCTCAGGCGACGCAGTTGCTATTGACTACAAAATTTAAGTTATTACACAGCCGAGATCGGAGTTATCTCCGATCCTGGTTGTTTCAGACGGGTGTCAGCGGTTTGAAAAAGCTGGCCCGCGCTGTGTCTGGTGGAGGCCCAGCTCCTGAGCCCACACCAATTTTATCACGCTGCATATTCGACGCAACTGTACATCGGATGTCGCCAAAGAGTAAAGGCCCAATTGGGCTACGTTCTTAACCCATTATGCATTGTCACATACATGCATGTCGAGGCAGTAGTCACCTTCCCGCTTTCTGATGTGCATGTATGTGATGAAGCTGTGCCCGAGCAATCAATGTGGGAGCCCGTCTGTGACTGACAGCCGGGCTCCCGCTTCACTGGCCAGGATCCAAGAAACCTCCTATTCCGGTCATAATGACCCAAACAATAAGGTTAAAATGTTATTACAACCGCATGGTGAATGCCATACAAAGAAAACCCACAAAAAAAACAATGGCGGAATTGCTTTTTTTTTCATTCCCTTCTCTAATTTTTTTTTTATTATAAAAGTTAATCAATAAAACCCATGTATCCCAAAATGGTACCAATGAAAATGACACCTCGTACCGCAAAAAATGACACCGATGGAGAAATAAGAAAAAGAAATACGGCAACGCGAAATCAAATAATTTTTGCTTAGAAGTGTTTTTAATGTGGAAAATTAGTAAAACATAAAAAAGCTCTACATATTTAGTATCACCGGAATCGTACCGACCCGAAGAAAAAAGGTAACATGTTATTTACACCGCATGGTGAACGACATAAATTTAAAACGCGAAAAACAATGCTGGAACAGCTGTTTTTTTCATTCCCTCCCAAAAAAAGGTTAATAAAAAAGTTCATCAATATATTATATGTACCCAAAAATGTATGACAAAGGGGTATTCCAATGAGACAAATACATTTCAGAAATATTGGGGTCCTGTGACCCATGTTTAGCTTTGGAAGCCGACAAGCTTAACGCAAACCGGTGGGGTGGAAGAGAACAACTGACTGCGTATATCGCTCCATTATAGTCTACGGTAGTTATGGAAACATGCCGATCCTAAGAATAAGACCTTGAAGTGGAATATATACTAAACTATTACCTGCAGCTGCCACTGAGTCCAATACTAGCGGTATAAATCCATATGCAGTGAGCTCCCCCTAGTGGTGACTGCTGTATGCCACATTTATATCATTTATCAAGAAAGAAAAAAAAGCTCCCCCCCAGCTGTGAATGAGCACAACACTCTTTAAATTGGGGAGTTCTGTTTGTCTTTATCTAATAAGTATATAAATCATGGTGACCTCCTGTGTGGAGCATGAATCAATAGTTCCCTATATCTCAGTGACCCCGTCAGCCCGGCTTTCATTGATTACTTCAGCTGTAACATAGAAGTAGAGGAGTTGGATCAATGTGTCTCATCTACCCTGTCCGTGAAAACTCTCATGTATTTTTCATCATAAATCTGATTGATATTTGACCTCTGGCGGTACAGGGTTCACTACTTATATTTGTATTTTTTTATTTAGAAGTTACATGTCTGTTCCGGTTATTCGAGTTATTTTGTCCGTTCCTTCCATCGAAATGAATGAAACGCTGGGAGAACGATCCAAGACCACAGGCCGCAGGTGGGATCTCATAGACTTTCTCACTATGTATCCCAATGCCTTTACCTTTTGTAGTAATCTAATGCTACTCTAGAGTGTCTGGGGTCTGTATTTTGGGGGACTGCAGTTTTGTAGAGTGTCTGCTCTAAGGATCTGTAATGAGGGACTCTGATCTGGGGACTGTATTTATTTAGAGGATCTCGTCTGGGGTCTGTATTCAGGGGGCCTAGGCTGAGGTCTATATTTATTTAGAGGGTCTCATCTTGGGTCTGTATTTAGGAGGCCTAGGCTGAGGTCTGTATTTATTTAGAGGATCTCGTCTGGGGTCTGTATTTAGGAGGCCTAGGCTGAGGTCTATATTTATTTAGAGGGTCTCATCTTGGGTCTGTATTTAGGAGGCCTAGGCTGAGGTCTGTATTTATTTAGAGGATCTCGTCTGGGGTCTGTATTTAGGAGGCCTAGGCTGAGGTCTGTATTTATTTAGAGGGTCTCATCTTGGGTCTGTATTTAGGAGGCCTAGGCTGAGGTCTGTATTTATTTAGAGGGTCTCGTCTGGGGTCTGTGTTTAGGAGGCCTAGGCTGCGGTCTGTATTTATTTAGAGGATCTCGTCTGGGGTCTGTATTCAGGAGGCCTAGGCTGAGGTCTATATTTATTTAGAGGGTCTCATCTTGGGTCTGTATTTAGGAGGCCTAGGCTGAGGTCTGTATTTATTTAGAGGATCTCGTCTGGGGTCTGTATTTAGGAGGCCTAGGCTGAGGTCTGTATTTATTTAGAGGGTCTCATCTTGGGTCTGCATTTAGGAGGCCTAGGCTGAGGTCTGTATTTATTTAGAGGGTCTCGTCTGGGGTCTGTGTTTAGGAGGCCTAGGCTGCGGTCTGTATTTATTTAGAGGATCTAGTCTGGGGTCTGTATTCAGGAGGCCTAGGCTGAGGTCTATATTTATTTAGAGGGTCTCGTCTGGGGTCTGTGTTTAGGAGGCCTAGGCTGGGGTCTGTATTTATTTAGAGGGTCTCGTCTGGGGTCTGTATTTAGGAGGTCTAGGCTGGGGTCTGTATTTATTTAGTGTGTTTGGGATCTGTATTAGTTTAGGGGGTATGGTTTTGGGTCTGTATATATTAGGGTCTGGGTCTGTATTTGATAAAGGTGATGGTCTGTATTTTTGGGGATCGGTATTCATTTTGGGGTGTGGTGAAGGGGGTCATATGTACTATTTGTAATATAACTGGCATGGTGGGGGGGTTTAGAATCTCCCTGATGTCACTTCTCAAACGTTAGTATGAATCTGTATATTGCAGGGGGTGATTGGGTGACCAAAGGAAGTTCTCCATAGTTTCCAAAATGGCCGACTATGGTTGCAACTTCTTGTTCCTACAAACTGCTGCACTAATAAGTGAAAAGCAGACTTAGAGCAAAAGAACATTGACTCACAAGCAGGGGCGTAGCTAGAGGCTCATGGGCCCCGATGCAAAAATTCTTACTGGGCCCCCCCCCCCACAAACTTCTCATGGCCGACGGTCCGCTTTCAGCTGCACCGCTGGGTCTCCTAAGTGACCCAACAATGCAGCACTAGCAGCCGGGGCGTCACTAAGGCTGGGTTCACACACACTATTTACGGACGTAATTCGGGCGTTTTAGCATTGAATTACGTCCGAAAATGCGGCTCAAAAGCGTCGGCAAACATCTGCCCATTCATTTGAATGGGTCTTACGATGTGCCGACGGTCATTTTTTTTACGAGCCGCTGTCAAAAGGCGGCGCGTAAAAAAGTGCCTGTCACTTCTTCAGACGTAAATGGAGCCGTTTTCCATGGACTCCATGGAAAACCAGCTTCAATTACGTCCGTAATGGACGCAGCAAAAGACGCCTGCACATGCCATTACGGTGCTGTTTTCTCCTGAAAACAGCACAGTAATTTCAGCCGTAACGGACGCTGCCGTGTGAACATACCCTCAGTGCTTAAAATGTCCGGGAAATAGCCCCAATACATATGTGTCCGCCCCAAAAAAAAGTGTGTATATGAGACAGCATAGCATATCTATAGCACTACGACCCTATAAACTATGGATAGGATTAGATACAGTGGCTGAGCAGACAGTATCACACATGATAGGATTAGATACAGTGGCTCAGAAGGCAGTATCACACATGATAGGATTAGATACACAGCTCAGCAGACAGTATCACACATGATAGGATTAGATACAGTGGCTCAGCAGACAGTACCACACATGATAGGATTAGATACAGTGGCTCAGCAGACAGTACCACACATGATAGGATTAGATACAGTGGCTCAGCAGACAGTATCACACATGATAGGATTAGATACAGTGGCTCAGCAGACAGTACCACACATGATAGGATTAGATACAGTGGCTCAGCAGACAGTATCACACATGATAGGATTAGATACAGTGGCTCAGCAGACAGTATCACACATGATCGGATTAGATATAGGGCCCAGCAGACAGTATCATACATGATTGGATTAGATACACAGCTCAGCAGACTGTATCACACATGATAGGATTAGATACAGGGCCCAGCTCGTTGACATTGCGGCTCCAGCGCTTGACCCAGGATAGGTAAGAATAATAATTTTGCTTCTTTATGTGTTACTGATTATTTTTGTGTTTGTGTTTTTTTTACAGGTTCGGTTGTTGGACTTCGGATTCGAGGACTTCAATGACGGCGTTTTTTTTATTCTCAATAAAATGGTTAATGAGGGTTGTGTTTTTTTATTTCAATAAAATATTTTTTCTATGTGCTTGTATCTTTTTAAACTTTATTATCACCGCCTTAGTAATGGCCGCTGGCTGATTGACAACCTCCATTACTAAGGCGAGGCTTAATGTTAGCCGGTGCAGAGGCCAACACTAACCCCCATTATTACCCCGGTACCCACCGCCACCAGGGGTATTGGGAAGAGCCGGGTACAAACCAGTACCCGACCATCTGTAGTGACGGGCAGGCACCGGGGTGGCCGCAGGCTGGTATTAGGCTGGGGAAGGCCAAAAACAGTGGCCCTTCCCACCCTTGTAATGCTGCCTGCTGCTGCTGTGTTGTATCTGGCTGGTTATGAAAATTGGGGGGGACCCGAAATCGTTCTTTCCAATTATTATTTTTTTTTTGTTTTTTTTAAATGACGTGGGGTCCCCCCCATTTTTCATAACCAGCCAGATACAATAAAGCAGCAGCAGGCAGCATTACCAGGATGGGAAGGGCCACTGTTTTTGCCTTTCCCCTCCTGATAATACCAGCCTGCGGCCACCCCAGTGGCCGACCATCACTACAGATGGTCAGGTACTGGATCGTACCCGGCTCTTCCCAGCACCCCTGGTGGCGGTGGGTACCGGGGTAATAAAGGGGGTTAGTGTTAGCCTCTGCATCCGCTAACACTAAGTCCCGCCTTAGCAATGGACGCTGTCAATCAGCCGGCGGCCATTACTAAGGCGGTAGTAATATAGTTTAAAAAAAAAACACAAAGACATAGAAAAAATATTTTATTGAAATAAAAAAAAAACCCACACAGCCCTCATTAACCATTTTATTAATAAAAAAAAAGCCGTCATCTAAGTAGTCCTGGAATCCGCCGTAGTCCAACGACCGAACCTGTAAGAAAACACACAAAATATGATTAGTAACACATGTGTTAGGGTATGTGCACACACACTAATTACGTCCGTAATTGACGGACGTATTTCGGCCGCAAGTACCGGACCGAACACAGTGCAGGGAGCCGGGCTCTTAGCATCATACTTATGTACGATGCTAGGAGTCCCTGCCTCTCCGTGGAACTACTGTCCCGTACTGAAAACATGTTTACAGTATGGGACAGTTGTCCTGCAGCGAGGCAGGGACTCCTAGCATCGTACATAACTATGATGCTAGGAGCCCGGCTCCCTGCACTGTGTTCGGTCCTTTACTTGCGGCCGAAAATACGTCCGTCAATTACGGACGTAATTAGTGTCTGTGCACATACCCTAAGGCTTAGATACAGGGCCCATGTGTGATACTGTCTGTGGGACCCTGTATCTAAGCCTACCACTAGATAGGCTTAGATACAGGGTCCAGCAGACAGTAATCTTATACAGTATAAGATTACTGTGTACTGGGGCCCTGTATCTAAACCTACAGTGTGGTAGGCTTAGATACAGGGCCCAGCAGACAGGATCACGCATGGGCCATGTATCTAAGCCTACCATGTGATTGGCTTAGATATAGGGCCCAGCAGACAGGATCACACAATCTGTGATCCTGTCTCATGGGCCCCCTAAGCCTGATACATCGTAGGCTTAGGGGTTGTGCAGTCCCTAAACATTGATGGCGTATCCACAGGATAGGCCATCAATAGCTGATGTGTCGCCCGGGACCCGCAAATCAGCTGTTTTGAAGGGGCCGCAGCACTCGTACGAGAGCTGCTTCCCCTTCATTTCACTACTCGCTCACACTGTGAATCGCCGACACCGATTCACAGTGTGACCGGAATGAAGTGACAGGAATGAAGGGGAGCAGCTCTCGTACGAGTGCTGCGGCCCCTTCAAAACAGCTGATTGGCGGGTCCCGGGAGTCAGACCCCGCCAGTCAGGGCTAACCTTACCTTCCTCTTCGGCCGCGGCGGGAGTTCTGTAGTCTCGATGCTGTGTGCGGCGCATAGCGCTGTGACGTCATGCGCTGCGCACAGCGCTTGACGTCAGGACCTCCGCTGCGATCCGGAACCAGGAAGGTAAGTAAAGTATGTTACTATAGTAACAGGGGCCCGCGGCCCGAGTTACTATAGTAACTTTTTATTGATGTGGTGCGGGGGGCCGTGGGCCCCCCTGGCTTCTGGGCCCGGTCGCAATTGCGACCGCTGCGACCCCTATAGCTACGCCAGTGCTCACAAGCACAAGAATTATTCCTTTAAGCCAAAACCACATAGAAGACACATGTTTTATTCCGGAAGACCCCATGTATTGCAGAATTGATTAATTAATAATTAAGTTATATTAAAGTTAAAGGGGTCATCTCAATAGACAACCCCCAATCATATCTCCTTTTTCCCATTCCCTCCAATTGTTTTTCCAGGTGATGATAAATTTCAATCATTTTGCCCAGTACACTCAGTACAGGGAAGTACACACCAAAGAGGCAGCTCATACAGCTGACAGAGGGGCCCAGCCCAAAATGGACCATTTCTATAGGCTATAAGAATCTGCTGAAGATCATCCCAAGCACTGGCGTAGCTAAAGGGGTCGCAGCGGTCGCAATTGCGACCGGGCCCCGAAGCCAGGGAGGCCCACGGCCCCCCGCACCACATCAATAAAAAGTTACTATAGTAACTCGGGCCGCGGGCCCCTGTTACTATAGTAACATACTTTACTTACCTTCCTGGTTCCGGATCGCAGCGGAGGTCCTGACGTCAGGCGCTGTGCACAGCGCATGACGTCACAGCGCTATGCGCCGCGCACAGCATCGAGACGACAGAACTCCCGCACCGGCCGAAGAGGAAGGTAAGATAGCCCTGACTGGCGGGGTCCGACTCCTGGCACCCGCCAATCAGCTGTTTTGAAGGGGCCGCAGCACTCGTACGAGAGCTGCTCCCCTTCATTCCTGTCACTTCATTCCGGTCACACTGTGAATCGGTGTCGGCGATTCACAGTGTGAGCGAGTAGTGAAATGAAGGGGAAGCAGCTCTCGTACGAGTGCTGCGGCCCCCTCAAAACAGCTGATTTGTGGGTCCCGAGAGACACATCAGCTATTGATGGCCTATCCTGTGGATAGGCCATCAATGTTTAGGGACTGCACAACCCCTAAGCCTACGATGTAGCAGGCTTAGGGGGCCCATGAGACAGGATCACAGATTGTGTGATCCTGTCTGCTGGGCCCTAAATCTAAGCCAATCACATGGTAGGCTTAGATACATGGCCCATGCGTGATCCTGTCTGCTGGGCCCTGTATCTAAGCCAATCACATGGTAGGCTTAGATACATGGCCCATGTGTGATCCTGTCTGATGGGCCCTGTATCTAAGCCTACCACACTGTAGGTTTAGATACAGGGCCCCAGCACACAGTATTCTTATACTGTATAAGATTACTGTCTGCTGGACCCTGTATCTAAGCCTACGTTGTGGTAGGCTTAGATACAGGGTCCCACAGACTGTATCACACATGGGCCCTGTATCTAAGCCTAACACACGTGTTACTAATCATTTTTTGTGTGTTTTCTTACAGGTTCGGTCGTTGGACTACGGCGGATTCCAGGACTACTTCGATGACGGCTTTTTCTTTATTATCAATAAAATGGTTAATGAGGGTTGTGTGTGTTTTTTTTTATTTCAATAAAATATTTTTCCTATGTCTTTGTGTTTTTTTTTAAACTATATTACTACCGCCTTAGTAATGGCCGCCGGCTGATTGACAACATCCATTGCTAAGGCGGGGCTTAGTGTTAGCCGATGCAGAGGCTAACACTAACCCCCTTTATTACCCCGGTACCCACCGCCACCAGGGGTGCTGGGAAGAGCCGGGTACGATCCAGTGCCTGACCATCTGTAGTGATGGTCGGCCACTGGGGTGGCCGCAGGCTGGTATTATCAGGAGGGGAAAGGCCAAAAACAGTGGCCCTTCCTACCCTGGTGATGCTAGGCTGCTGCTGCTTTTATTGTATCTGGCTGGTTATGAAAAATTGGGGGGACCCCACGTCATTTAAAAAAAAATAATTGGAAAGAACGATGTGGGGTCCCCCCCAATTTTCAGAACCAGCCAGATACAACACAGCAGCAGCAGGCAGCATTACAAGGGTGGGAAGGGCCACTGTTTTTGGCCTTCCCCAGCCTAATACTACCAGCCTGCGGCCACCCCGGTGCCTGCCCGTCACTACAGATGGTCGGGTACTGGTTCGTACCCGGCTCTTCCCAGTACCCCTGGTGGCGGTGGGTACCGGGGTAATAATGGGGGTTAGTGTTGGCCTCTGCACCGGCTAATATTAAGCCCCGCCTTAGTAATGGAGGTTGTCAATCAGCCAGCGGCCATTACTAAGGCGGTGATAATAAAGTTTAAAAAGATACAAGCACATAGAAAAAATATTTTATTGAAATAAAAAAACACAACCCTCATTAACCATTTTATTGAGAATAAAAAAAACGCTGTCATTGAAATTGTCCTTGAATCCGAAGTCCAACAACCGAACCTGTAAAAAAACACAAACACACAAAAATAATCAGTAACACATAAAGGAGCAAAATTATTATTCTTACCTATCCTGGGTCCAGCGCTGGAGCCGCAATGTCAGCGAGCTGGGCCCTGTATCTAATCCCATCATGTGTGATACTGTCTGCTGAGCCACTGTATCTAATCCTATCATGTGTGATACTGCCTTCTGAGCCACTGTATCTAATCCTATCATGTGTGGTACTGTCTGCTGAGACACTGTATCTAATCCTATCTTGTGTGATACTGTCTGCTGGGTCCTATATCTAATCCGATCATGTGTGATACTGTCTGCTCAGCCACTGTATCTAATCCTATCCTGTGTGATACTGCCTTCTGAGCCACTGTATCTAATCCTATCATGTGTGGTACTGTCTGCTGAGCCACTGTATCTAATCCTATCATGTGTGGTACTGTCTGCTGAGCCACTGTATCTAATCCTATCTTGTGTGATACTGTCTGCTGGGCCCTATATCTAATCCGATCATGTGTGATACTGTCTGCTCAGCCACTGTATCTAATCCTATCCTATGTGATACTGTCTGCTGGGCCACTGTATCTAATCCTATCCTATGTGATACTGTCTGCTGGGCCACTGTATCTAATCCAATCATGTGTGATACTGTCTGCTGAGCCACTGTATCTAATCCTATCATGTGTGATACTGCCTTCTGAGCCACTGTATCTAATCCTATCATGTGTGGTACTGTCTGCTGAGCCACTGTATCTAATCCTATCATGGGTGGTACTGTCTGCTGAGCCACTGTATCTAATCCTATCATGTGTGATACTGTCTGCTGAGCCACTGTATCTAATCCTATCATGTGTGATACTGCCTTCTGAGCCACTGTATCTAATCCTATCATGTGTGATACTGTCTGCTGAGCCACTGTATCTAATCCTATCATGTGTGATACTGCCTTCTGAGCCACTGTATCTAATCCTATCCATAGTTTATAGGGTCGTAGTGCTATAGATATGCTGTCTCATATACACACTTTTTTTTGGGCGGACACATATGTATTGGGGCTATTTCCCCTGACATTTTAAGCCCTGAGGGTATGTTCACACGGCAGCGTCCGTTACGGCTGAAATTACGGTGCTGTTTTCAGGAGAAAACAGCTCCGTAATTTCAGCCGTAATGGCATGTGCAGGCGTCTTTCGCTGCGTCCATTATGGACGTAATTGGAGCTGTTTTTCTATGGAGTCCATGGGAAACGGCTCCATTAACGTCTGAAGAAGTGACAGGCACTTCTTTGACGCGGGCGTCTTTTTTACGCGCCACCTTTTGACAGCGGCGCATAAAAAAAAATGACCGTCAGCACAGAACATCGTAAGACCCATTCAAATGAATGGGCAGATGTTTGCCAACGCTTTTGAGCCGCATTTTCGGACGTAATTCAATGCTAAAACGCCCGAATTACGTCCGTAAATAGGGTGTGTGATCCCAGCCTTAGTGACGCCCCGGCTGCTAGTGCTGCATTGTTGGGTCACTTAGGAGACCCAGCGATGCAGCTGAAAGCTGCGGACCGTCGGCCATGAGGAGTTTGCGGGGGGGGGGGCCCAGTAAGAATTTTTGCATCGGGGCCCATGAGCCTTTAGCTACGCCCCTGATCCCAAGGGTCCTGGAAAAGTGGCGAAGAAGATCAAGGCCCTCCAATCCTGATATTGTATACCACCCCCGTTAGAGTTCACAATGTCATCTTTGCTAGGAGGCACGGGTGTAGACAGAAATCATAGGGCCCCTGGCAAAACTCATCTCCCGCCTAGAAATCTGTTCTGACTCATTTAATAACATAGGATTCAGAGTTACATTTTTCAGACACAAAGCACCAAAACTTCTGCTTCATTTAACACATGTCATTGAGTAAAATGATTAAAATTCTGGCTACCTGCAGCCACCACTAGGGGGAGCTCACTGCCTATGGATTTATGCTGCACTACTGGTTTTGATCTTAATAGGAATCTCTATGTAGTGAGCTCCCCCCTAGTAGAAGCTGCAGGTAAATGCTATGATGGTGTGACAGTGCAGGACTCGCTCTCACCATGGGCCCTATAGCAGTTATGATCTCCCTTTATTGGCAGCCACCACAAGGGGGAGCTAACTTCATATGGATTTATACTGTACAGATAGCATTGAGCTCAATAAGAATCTCTATGTAGTGAGGTCCCCCTAGTGGCAGCAGCAAATAAACGCTATGATGGTGTGACAGTGCAGGCAGGGCCTGCCTTAGGGGTGTGCGACCTGTGCCATTGCACAGGGCGCATCACTCCAGCAGGTGGAAGGGGGCGCTGCCCTGGCTCCCTTCCCCTGCTTGTTTCAGAAGTACCCGGGCCCGGCGACTCAGCAGCCACCTTTCCACCCGGGCGCTTATTCACTCAGTGTCGTCGCTACCGCTATTGCTGCTAGCGGCGACACCAGGCATGAGGGCGCCTGTGCCGTCCGTCGGGACGGCCCATGGTCAGCGGAGCCACTAGCAGCCGATGCGGCTGCTACAGCGGTAGCGACGCCACTATAGCAGAGTATTGAGGCCTGCTCTGCTATCTACCAGTGCCACTGTAGCTCCATGAAGGAGACGGGGAATTCCACTCCAGGAAAAGCCCTTGACGTCACTGTCCATAAATGGACAGAGACATCAGGGGCTTCTCCTGGAGTGGAATCCCCGACGCTGTGACTGGGGTGGGGGACTACCTACAAGGGGGCTGTGTGGCACTACATACAAGGAGGCTTTGTGGCACTACCTACAAGGGGGTTGTGTGACACAACCTACAGCGGGCTTTAAGGCACTACCGACTGGGGCTGTGTGGCACTACTGACTGGGGGCTGTGTGGCACTACCGACTGGGGGCTGTGTGGCACTACCGACTGGGGGCTGTGTGGCACTACCGACTGGGGGCTGTGTGGCACTACCGACTGGGGGCTGTGTGGCACTACCGACTGGGGGCTGTGTGGCACTACCTACAGCGGGCTGTGTGGCACTACCTACAAGGGGCTGTGTGGCACTACCGACGGGGGAATCTGTGAGTGGGGGACTGATGGTCATTTTACTGTGAGTGGGGGGGCTGATGGTCTTCAAGTGGTTTCCACCTCTGACCTCCAATTAAAATTAATAGGAGGCAGTAAATTCCTGCGTCGCTCGTTTGGAGCTTTTTTCCTGTTTCTTTTGCATTTGCTTCAACGGCTTAAAAAAAACGCAAAAAAAAAAAAAAAAAGGTCAAACAACGCTGTCAGTTCCTGAAGGAATTTTCAGGCAGCTTTTTTTTGCCTTACAAAATTTTTATTTTTCCAGTGCCGAAAAGGTCAGGAAACTCTGTACTAGGCTACAGGATCCCGTCGTGGAGCAGCTCAGTTTGTCGTGGGAAAGGGGCCTAGGTGAGTACAATTATTTTTTTTGTTTGGGTGTAATGTCTACAAGGGAGAGGTGTGGGGGGGGGGCTGTATGGCACTGTCTACAAGGAGGAGGTGGGGGATCATGGCACTGTCTACAGGGAGGCTGTATGGCACAATCTACAGGGGGGCACTATCTACAAGGGGGGGCTGTGTATGGCAGCCAGGGGAGCGGGACATTATACTGTATGGGGGGCACTAAAGGGACATTATACTGTGTGAGCACTGTATAGGACATTAAACTGTGGGGGGCGTTATACTTTTTTTCATGGGACTTTTTTTGTGATGGGGTGGGGCACCGAAAGAGAATTTTGCACGGGCGCCATCTATCCTAAGGCCGACCCTGAGTGCAAGGACTCCCTCTTACCACGGGCCCCATAGTTGTGATCTCCCTTTATGGTAGATACGTCACTAAGCTATGCATTGGGACACCCTCTATTCTCCTCCGCACCATCTGACGCAGTGAGTATTACTTGTTGGTAAATTCCATGGCCACATTGAAATTCAACGCTGAAATTTATTAAATTACTAAGAAAATGATTTGCAAAAAGCTTATTATATGCCAAGTCTGCTTTATATCTGTCTAATCGACATCATGACACCCCGCAGGACGTTTCTTCACCCTAATTACAATCATTAACCAATTAATCTGACGTATTGCTGGCATGTAAATAAGCTGCAGCTTCAATACCTCTGCCAACTTCCAATAAAGGGGACATTAATCAGAGCAGATTGCAACAAAAATATCCATAATCCATAATAAAAAAAAACAACTGTAAAAAGTCCAAAAACATACACAACCCACAAACCCATATTAAGGGGAATCTCAGAAAGATGGTGGACTTTTCTGTTGTAACATATTCTCATGAGCATCAACTCTACAAAGCAAAAAAAATACAAATCTGTAATGGAAACCGTCAGCAAGCTGCTGTTGACAGATCAGTTATTCTTCTTATACAGAGGAGTCCTTCCTTCCATCGCAGATCCAGTCAAAAATTCTGGACAAAATAGAATAGCATGCTGCGCTTTTTGGTTTGGTAAAATGAAGGACACCATGAGCGAAACCCGACAGAACCCATTAAAGGCATTGTGTTTCGGTGGGCGCAATTGGTATCCATAATTTGCCGGATCCGGCACTTCCGTTATTTTCATTATTCTGTTCCAATGACTGAACAGAATAACAGAAATACTGATGCAGATGTGAACTTCGACTTACTGTATCTCTAAATCTGACATATCCCGAGATGTATGGCGCGAAATGTTAAACAAACACGTAAATCAATGTATTCCTCTGACAGATGCCATCCATTAGCCACCCGTCGCCCATTTTTAAAAAAACGTGTATGTTTAAGGCTCTGTCACATCTGTGTTGCTATGCTCCATCATAAGAGGAGACAATTGAAAAACGCAGCCGCCGGATCTGTCGCCTGACGGAAAAATCAACGGTGCCCGACTAAACAGATTGACTTTAATTGGTTCCGTCAGGTTTCCGCCACTCTGTTCTTTTTATTGCTGGACAAAAAAGCATAGCATACTGCGCTATTTTGTCCAGTAAAAACTACGGTGTCGGCGACAGAGCCTCCGACGCAGTTGTGAACAGAGCCTTGCGTATACGTTTTTTACTGAACGGCACGGATTGTATTGAATTGGTATCATGACAAATTGTATAACTTTACGCTATTCAAGAAAAGTCGAGGTTGGACACATCTGTATGTCCTTTTGTGATTATTTTTATTTATTCACTTCACTAAATACAAAATTAAACAACTTTCTAAATAGTCTTCATTCAAAATCTCTTACCATTTTTCTGCTGTAGAGTCTGGGCAGCTCCTGTACTTAGCTGGCTGTGCTGCTGCTTCTGACATAGATCCGACAGAATACTGAAACTGGCTGTGTCGTCTCTCTACTCTCCCCCTCCCTTCTCAGTATTGGAGATAGCAGCAGGTAGGGGGAGGAGGATATACAGGTATATAAGAGTGTGGAGAGGGGGAAATCCAAGTGTTCAGGGAGGGGAAATCACACTGGCAGAACTGTATTGGAGTGTAGAAGGGGAGGGAAGCACAGGGAGAGAGGGGGAATCACACAGGCCTCACATCCAGCATGTGTTACTGGGAAGGACTTGCACATATGAGAAAAGGTCAGAATTTAGAGTATACAAACTAAATTTTAGCCGCACGTGGGCCCTGCTGCCTGAGAGGGCCCATAGACCCATCTGCCACATAAAAAGGCATGCATATTATCTATCTATCTATCTAATATCTATCTATCTATCTATCTATCTATCTATCTATCTATCTATCTATCTATCTATCTATCTATCTATCTATCTATCTAATATCTATCTCTCTCAATCTATCTATCTATCTATCTATCTATCTATCTATCTATCTATCTATCTATCTATCTATCTATCTATCTATCTATCTATCTATCTATCTATCTATCTATCTATCTATCTATCTATCTAATATCTATCTATCTCTCTCAATCTATCTATCTATCTATCTATCTATCTATCTATCTATCTATCTATCTATCTATCTATCTATCTATCTATCTATCTATCTATCTATCTATCTATCTATCTATCTATCTATCTATCTATCTATCTATCTATCTCATATCTATCATCTATCTATCTATCTATCTATCTATCTATCTATCTATCTATCTATCTATCTATCTATCTATCTATCTATCTATCTATCTATCTATCTATCTATCTCATATCTATCTATCTATCTATCTATCTCATATCTATCTATCTATCTATCTCATATCTATCTATCTATCTATCTATCTATCTATCTATCTATCTATCTATCTATCTATCTATCTATCTATCTATCTATCTATCTATCTATCTATCTATCTATCTATCTATCTATCTATCTATCTCTCATATCTATCTATCTATCTATCTCATATCTATCTATCTATCTATCTATCTATCTATCTATCTATCTATCTATCTATCTATCTATCTATCTATCTATCTATCTATCTCATATCTATCTATCTCATATCTATCTATCTATCTATCTATCTATCTATCTATCTATCTATCTATCTATCTATCTATCTATCTATCTATCTATCTATCTATCTATCTATCTATCTATCTATCTATCTCTCATATCTATCTATCTATCTATCTATCTATCTATCTCATATCTATCTATCTATCTATCTATCTATCTATCTATCTATCTATCTATCTATCTATCTATCTATCTATCTATCTATCTATCTATCTATCTCTCATATCTATCTATCTATCTATCTATCTATCTATCTCATATCTATCTATCTATCTATCTATCTATCTATCTATCTATCTATCTATCTATCTATCTATCTATCTATCTATCTATCTATCTATCTATCTATCTATCTATCTCATATCTATCTATCTATCTATCCATCTATCTATCTATCTATCTATCTATCTATCTATCTCATATCTATCTATCTCATATCTATCTATCTATCTATCTATCTATCTATCTATTCAATTCAATTCAATTTTCAATTCAAAGAAGCTTTATTGGCAGGACCAAATACATATTAGCATTGCCAAAGCAAGTAAGAAGTAAGGGAATGAGGGATAGGGACTGAGGGCTTGGGGATAGGGACATATCTAGGGTCGGGGTTATACAAGTCCATGGCATATCATGTCTCTCTCAGTTTATGGCATGCAGTGACATATTGTGCCGCTGTGCCCACTGTGGTTTCCTCTTTACCCAGCAGGATGTAGAGTTTCTCTTCCTCTTCCATGGAGCTGAAGTCTGGTAAGAGATCAGAGAGTCTCCTGAAGTGAGTGTCCCTCACTGCTGAGTATTTGGAGCAGTGTAGCAGGAAGTGGGTCTCATCCTCCACGGCCTCCTGGTCGCACTGTTGGCACAGTCGGCTCTCCCTGGGCTTGTAGGTCTGTCTGTGGCGCCCGGATTCGATGAGCAGGTTGTGGGCGCTCAGTCTGTAGCGGCTCAGGATCTGTCTGTCTCTGGGGTTTGGCAGTTTCTCCAGATATGGCGCCAGTTTATATTCCCGCTGTAGACTCCGGTATATTGTCAGTTTCTGGGATGTCTTTATGTCGTTCCTCCAGTCACTGATATATTCCTCTTGGCCTTTGTTTATTGTCTTCTTGATTTCGGCTTTTGTGAGGCCGCGCTGGGTGACATTTTCTTCAGGCCGGGTCAGGGTGAGGTGTTCTGGGGGGCCTGGTTTACCTGGGACCCCTTGGTGTAACAGGGCTTTATGGTGATAGGAACTTTGCCTGCTGCTGTGTAGATGGGCCCAGAATGATAGCGCCCTCTTCTGGATTGTGAGGTGTAGTGGGAATCTGCCCAGTTCTGCCCGACAGGCACTATTTGAGGTGCTCCGATGGACTTGGAGAAGGTGTTTGCAGAATTCTAGGTGGAAGATTTCTGTTGGGCTGGAATCCCACCTTGACCAGTCTGGGTATGTGTCCGGACCCCAGACTTCACTGGCATACAGGAGGATTGGGGAGATGATGGAGTCAAAGATTTTCAGCCAGACCGTCCCTATCTATCTCATATCTATCTATCTATCTATCTATCTATCTATCTATCTATCTATCTATCTATCTATCTATCTATCTATCTATCTATCTATCTATCTATCTCATATCTATCTATCTATCTCATATCTATCTATCTATCTATCTATCTATCTATCTATCTATCTATCTATCTATCTATCTCATATCTATCTCATATCTATCTATCTATCTATCTATCTATCTATCTCATATCTATCTATCTATCTATCTATCTATCTATCTATCTATCTATCTATCTATCTATCTATCTATCTATCTATCTATCTATCTATCTATCTATCTATCTATCTATCTATCTATCTATCTCATATCTATCTATCTATCTATCTATCTATCTATCTATCTATCTATCTATCTATCTATCTATCTATCTATCTATCTATCTATCTATCTATCTATCTATCTATCTATCTATCTATCTATCTATCTATCTATCTATCTATCTATCTATCTATCTATCTATCTATCTATCTATCTATCTATCTATCTATCTATCTATCTATCTATCTATCTATCTATCTATCTAGATTTTCTTTGCACATTACACAGAAAGTTCTTTCTAAGTTGGACCAGCACTTGAGGTTATTACTCATCTGACTGCTGTTCTCCAACCATTCAGTTCTCTCGTTATACAATGGATCGGTCTGGGCCTGACTATAAATACGTATGCTACTAGTCTGCCGGTGACTATTCTGGTTTTGGCGCTGTACTCCCAGCTGGTGAGACTCCTACTCTGTGAATGTCTCGTTTCGGTTACATACAGTGTGGGGGGAGAAATGTACAATAGCTTTTCATAGAACAATTTTCGACCCCAACAGGTAGATTACATACATTTAGTAGAAAGTACATAACACATTGTCATCAGTTCTAGATGTAGCAGAGCTGAGGTTAACTCTTTGAGGTTGCATTGCGCATCATGATGACTCACAGAGTTGGTTTCACCTGCAGTTCTGCAATAAACCACAGATCTCCTCTGAGGCATCACCATGAGTGGTGCCAAATGTCAAACTCTGTTCTGCTGCATTTGAGAAACTCAATACTGCTACATGTGAGAAACACATCTTTGGTAGATCTGGCAAATCAGATCTGACGAATGCAGCTCTCCTACAATGGATAAAACCTGCTCTTCCGCATATTGTAAAAACTGAGCTCTGAAACATATGACAGGGGATACAGCTGTCAAACTCAGCCCTGCTACAATGGAAAACTCACCTGTGCTACATATGATAAACTGGGCTCTGAAACATATGACAAACCAAAATGGCTACAGCTATCAATCTCAGCTCTGATATATTTGACATACCCAGACCCATTACATTAGATAAACACAGCTCTGCTACATCTAACAAACTCTGCACTGTCAGATCTGATAAAACCAGCTCTTATTCACCTGACAAAATTAGCTTTACTATAGTGGACAGCCCAGCGCTACTACATCTGAAAAGCTCAGTCCTGCTATATCTGACAAACCCAGCCCTGTTGCATTTGACAAGTTCAGCTCTGCTACATCTGACAAGTCCAGCTCTACTACATCTATAAATAGACTGCGTCATTCTCACTGTTCTGCATTTTTTCCTCACTGATCCTGAATGCATCTTAATTCAGCACTCAACCTTCCTATATTGTACCCATTCTAGTCATGAGATTCAGCAGAGCTCACAGTGCTACCTGTCAGCACTGGACGCACAGATTACACTATTCAAGACACTGCAACATTTAGGGTATGTTCACACGACAGCGTCCGTAACGGCTGAAATTACGGGGATGTTTCCGCCTGAAAACATCCCCGTAATTTCAGCCGTAACGGCATGTGCAGGCGCTTGAACGCCGCGTCCATTACGGACGTAATTGGCGCTGCTTTTCATTGGAGTCAATGAATAACGGCTCCAATTACGCCCCAAGAAGTGACAGGACACTTCTTTGACGCGGGCGTCTATTTACGCGCCGTCATTTGACAGCGGCGCGTAAATTACGCCTTGTGTGAACAGACAAACGTCTGCCCATGGGCAGATGTTTGTCAACGCTATTGAGGCGCTATTTTCGGACGTAATTCGGGGCAAAAACGCCCGAATTACATCCGTAATTAGTGCGTGTGAACATACCCTTAGATTGCAAGCTTTGATGGATAGGACTTTCTCAGGTGTCTAATGTTTTTGTTTTTTTTACCGATGTAGCAGAGCTGAGTTTCTAATTGAGCACAACTAGTTTTTTTTAAACTCAATCATGTGTTATCTCCAATACACTGCAGGTAAACCTACTGTACTGAGATATTGAAGTCAAAACAATTCAATGACAAACTCAGCTCTGCTATATCTATAGTACTTTTGGTCATTTTAATACATGTAGAGTGATTGTATCTTAATATGTTTAACCCTTAGTTTGGATTCACACTGTGCATTATTGTTGTGTTTTGGTTGATGAACTCCCATTGAGAGACATCTGCCCAAAAAAAAAAACAAAAAAAAAATGCGTGTTAAAAACGCAACGAAAACGCACAGTGTGAACCCAGCCTAATCCTGAAGAAAACAGAGGATGATTTTAACAATAATGATGATGACCATGATGAATATTTATTATCATAATTGTAAAATAATTTGAAATAATATAAAAAATGAATAATGATAACAATAATAATAATAATAATAATAATAAAAACAACAATAATAATAAATTAATGTAAAAAAGATAGAAAAATGAAAAAAATAATAATAATAATTTAATCATATCAAAAATAATGACATAAAAAATAATCACATTATACTAATCATATTATTAATAACAATATAATAATAAAATCACAAAATCATCCACCTTTACAGTCTTTCCTCCCCCTCCTTCCTTTCCAATGTTTCTTTATAATGCAAAGATACAAAGTAGCCAATAATAAACATCACAATGTATCCCACAGATTTCATATCCATTGACATTTCCATATTTGTGGATTTCTATGTGGCCGTTGAATATTTGTAATGATCACCTATTGGGTCCTATTACTGCAGAGTAGAGAATACATTGTAACGAGGAGATGAGTGGACGGACCGTTACAATGTTACAATGTTACTAGTTGAATGGTGAAGGTTAGGGGGGGATATTAGGATCAGGACGTGTCCTGTAGATCTGAGAATTCTGCAATCCATCAGCTACAATGATCTCAGCGGCCACAAGTCATTAGGAACGGCTCTGCAGCAATGAGCGGGGATGATGAGAGTTGTTACCTGGCTCTGTTGACCTCCTACTACTGCAGTATTCCTGCTCCCCCGTCCCCGGCTGGTTCATAGGACGAGGCTGGTGCTGGGATGTGAGGCTATTGAGAAGGGCAGAGCGTTGCTCCACTGCTGGAGATGCCGCCTGTGTTGTAGCTCTGGGGAGAGGGAGCGATGAGGAAGGATGAGGATGGTGCTCGCTGTTGCTATGGTTATTGAACTCGGAGAGCTCTCTGAGCAACAGCTGCGAGATTAGACTTAACAATGCGGGGCTGGAAAATACATCTGTTCTATGGGAAGACCGCCGGCCCGCGCCAACGGTGGCCTGTGGGCCACTGGGTGGTAAGGGGTTAAAAGATTGTGGGTTTCTTATGCGGATAGACCTTGTACAGGGCCCGGCTGCGCCACCTCTGCACTAGAGATGGCGGGTTCATAAGGACAGTCCGCTTAACTCTTCCATCACCGGGATGCAGCAGCTTGCATTGCACCCACATGGCATTGGGGAGCCAGGATGACATCTGATGGAGTGGTCTTATCAATGAGGGGCTGTTCTAGGAGAACTGCGTATGTTGGGGTAGATTGTGCATGCTGGTAAATAAAGGGTTAACATTGGATGGGTCTTCTTCAAGGCCAGGCTTCACTACAGGATGGATGATTTATAATAACAGTCCGATGTAACCAGGGGGGGCACCACCCACGAGGCAAGGGGAGAACTTCACCTCAGGCAGCACCCTACTCTGTCTGCAGGGGGCACCACTTCTAAAAACCTGGAAGCATCCCTACTTGTAACCCTTCCGTTACCAGAGTGCACCTTAAACGAAGCCGCCTGTATTGCACCCTCAGAGCTTTCTAGGATACAAATATTGGACTAGTGTACAATCTTTTTTTATATATAAAGTCTACCGGCCTGTGTATATGGCGGCCTGTCAGATTGGGCATATTGGTAAATAAAGGGTTACTGCAAAAAAGATATACCTTATACTCGAGCGTATTTGTTAATGTACGAAATTCAGATGTATTACATGGGGTCATAGAAAAGAATGGGTCCGCAAATAATGCAGATAAATTGTGGCCTAAATAAGGATCACATACGGACCAAATACAGATCACATGCGGACTAAATACGGACCACATGCGGACTAAATACTGATCGCATGCGGACTAAATACAGATCGCATGCGGACTAAATACAGATCGCATGCGGACTAAATACAGATCGCATGCGGACTAAATACAGATCGCATGCGGACTAAATACAGATCGCATGCGGACTAAATACAGATCGCATGCGGACTAAATACGAACCTCATGCGGACTAAATACAGATCACATGCGGAGTAAATACAGATCACATGCGGACTAAATACGGATCACATGCGGACTAAATACAGATCACATGCGGACTAAATACGGATCACATGCGGACTAAATACGGACCACATGCGGACTAAATACGGACCACATGCGGACTAAATACGGACCACATGCGGACTAAATACAGATCACATATGGACTAAATACGGACTAAATACAGATCACATACGGACTAAATACGGACAACATACGACTGTGCCTGTAATCCCAGTCCCTAATTATGGGACCTGCTGCCCGCGGGCGTCTGTACCCGTAATCATGGACTGTGATTACGGCTACGGCCGTGTGCAGAGGTCCTAAATACAGATCACCTACAGACTGAATACGAATCACATACGGACCAAACTTGGATAACATACGGATCACATCTAGACGCATCCGTATTTTAATCACTCGTCGTAGACTTTAATGGGCGTTTTCCACCCACAATAGATAATATTGCGAGGCTTCTGTTCTATGGGGGGGGGGGGGGGAGCACCAGGCTGCACAAATAGTGTCCTAAAGACTATACTACAGTTGTGCCCTCTGGAATATGAAGGGTTAGCTGCCCACAAGGCGGACGCTTCATAATAACTGTCCATTAACCCTTCCATTGCTACAGCGGCCTGCATTGCACCCAGATGGGATTGTGAGGTCTCAGCTGCTTGATAGAGTTTACCAAATTTGGGGGGGGGGGGGGGGTGCAGTCTGGCACACAAAGGGTCAACATGCCGGCAATTACTTCTACACATAGAGTATGATCTCCTCAGGTTCAGGCGGCACCAGGGGCTTCTCTAATAATTCTCCACTTAACCCTTTCGTGACCAGAGAGTATATATACAATCGGCTTTGCCCCCAGATTTAATCATGTGACTGTCATTGTGGAGGGGGTTATGGGTCAGTTTTCAGCAGTGTGGTTTTTGCTTTGTGTCTTTCAGTGTAATAAATGGGAGTCGCTGACGTCACTGCGATTTCTTGGCCGGGGTGCTGTAGATTTCTGCGGCGGCGGCGAGGAACGCTCTGAGAACGATGAGAGGAGATAATAATCTTTTGTTTTCTGTGTCTGTTTGATCAGCGGCAGGAATAATGGAAGGCGGAGAGAGTCCGTGAGACGTCGTACCCAGAACACCGAGGGATGGAAGAATAAATACTCCACCATGGCACACAAAACGTAGTCATTAACCTGCTCACTGCCAGGACTAAGTGTGCTCCACTGTCCCGCACAGTAAAAACGGACCCAAAAACTGCATGTGTAAATCCAGCCTTTACAGTGTACATATAGGTTGTCACCCAGCTTTCTACAGACCCTGAATGGCACACAATCTGAACATTTGGGCGCAGTTAGGGTGAATTTGATGCAAATGCGCCGCAAAATTTGCACTGATGCTCAAGCAGATTTGGCGCCAGGTTTTGCAGCGCATTGCAAAGGGTGAAATCCGTGAAAATCCGCAACATTTCCGCAACAGAATCCGCAAGTATTAACTGAACTGTTGACGGTCACGGATTTTCCGTGTGAAATCTGCAAGAATAATAAGCGACAATTCCGCCACGTCTGAACGTGACCTGACAATGCTCCCAATACCTCCTGCTTCTTTCAGTGCTGCCTGTGTAAGTGTCAGCACTCACTGTAGTTCTAGCATTCTGTTTATGGACCAGGAGGCTCAGGATGAGCAATGCTCTAGGTATTTCCCGTATAAGAAAGGGCTGCAGAGAGTGTGATTGGGGCATAAAAGACTGAATTTAAAGGGGGTTGTACAGGATAGGAAAACATTGTTACTTTCTTTACGAAACAGCGCCACACTTGTGGATGGGTTGTGTCTGGTACTGCAGCTCAGCTTCATTGAAGTGAATAGGACTTGGCTGCAATACCACACAAATCCTGTCGACAGGTGTGGCGCTGTTTTAAAAAAAAAAGCAACAATGGACAACCACTATCCTATCCTATCTATCTATCTATCTATCTATCTATCTATCTATCTATCTATCTATCTATCTATCTATCTATCTATCTATCTATCTATCTACGGATTAGTCATTGCTAGCCCCCTCTGACAGTTCCTTATCTCCTGTGGGAAGTGCACACTCATATTGGTAAAGCTAAAAAAAACATAAACATTTTATTGCATTTTTAGTACAAGCAATACATCTAACAAACAGTTCAAAAACATCTAAAAAGGCAATTAATTCACAAGACTCACAGACAATATTGTGACCCTACTGTAGCGGCAGGAAGAAGAATAAATTATTTATAAATCAACCTCTCTCCTCAGCTCAGGACAAAGTCATTAGGTACTAACACATGGCCCTAAATTCTCACAGGTCAAAAGTGTAAAGTGCCCAAAAAAATACAAAAGAAAAAACTAGAAAGTAAAAATATTTATAAATAATGTGACACCCAATGAAAAAAATGTTTGTACAATACAAGACCATAAGTCTGAGGACTCGTGCACACGACCGTCCGCAAAACCACAGGTCCGCTGCGGTCCGTCGGTCGACAAAAAACCTTGTGCATCCGTCTGTCATCCGGATCCGCGGATCCACAATAATTCACCAGTATTGGTGAATCTGCAAATCCGGACTGTAAAATTACGCGTCCTGAGTCTTTGCTGTCCGGATTTGCGGCCCCCGCAACGATCCGCGTAAATCACGGTCATGTGTATAGGGCCAAAGAATAGAATGGGTCCGCAAAAATAAGGTCGTGTGCATGAGGCCTAAGCCAGTTGGGTTAGAAGAAGGTTGTCGGTCATGCAGGGTTCAAAAAGTTGAGGGAGGATAATTTAGGTCTGGTAGCGAGATGCGCTACAGCGGAGACCCCGCACGTATCACTGATACAAAGTTCGGCTTTCTCAGGGGTGATCGCCGGGACTGACCGTTTTAAGGGAAGGCCCTGGGCCTAACAATGGTCCCCAGGGCTGTCCTGAGACACTTCCTGTGAGGGAGTACATACATGTTTTACTTCAGAGTGCTCCCATGACTATGATCATACATGTGCTATAATTAACAGCACAGAATGAGGACGGTGCATGTACCCCCTAGAGACAATCCACGTACCACTCGAGGAGCACGAACCACAGATTAAGAACCGAGGATTTGGCGTACGAAGTGAAAAAGAAAAAACAAAACGATGGCTTTCTTTCAAAAACAGTGCCACACCCTTCCACAGGTTGTGTGTGGTATTGCAGCTCAGCCCTATTCACTGTGGACAGGTGCGTCACTGTTTTTGGAAGAGAGCAGCCATGTTTTTCTGACCCTGGACAACCCCTTTAATGCACTTTCATTTTTCCTTAAAAAAGGTGGTACTTCAACTTATGCAGGAGGAGACTGAATGGAGGGTTACCTGACTCTCTCCATTAACATCTTCCCAAAATCCGCCGTATATATACTGCGGAGGTCGGGAGGGGTGTATGAAGCGGACTCACGGGCTGAGCGTGTCGGCTGTAGGAAACAGCTGACATTTCAGTGCAACGAGCAGGAACCCGCTTGGTTAACCCCTTAGATGCTGTGTTCAATGGCAACTGCTGCATCTAACCGCTAGAATGAGGTGGGCATCTCATCACCACCTCCTGCGTAGCGATCGCGGGGTGCTGATGGTTGTTATAGTCTTCCATCTTTGTGCTCCTATCAAGCCTTAATGGGAGCCTGTAAAAATCTTGATATACTACAATACATTAGTATTGCAATAAATATCGCTGGTTCAAGTCCCCTAGGAAGCCTAATAAAAAAAGGCAGTTAAATAATTTTTATTATTATTAAAACAAATTTTATTTTTAACAATTCGTTTTTTCCTTGTAAAAATAGTAAAATATATAAAAAAATATACATTTCGTATTGACCTGCAGAAGAAAGGTAACGTGTTGTTTTTATTGAATGGTGAACGGCGTAAAATTGAAACCCGAAAAAACAATGGAGGATTTGCTACTTTTTTCTCATTCCACCCCACAGAGAATTTTTTTCCAGTTTCCCAGTACATTATATGGTACAATACATAATGGACAAAAGCACAAATTAAAATGTGAAAAGCGGCTGCGGAGGGAAAGGGTTAAAGTCTATGGTAGTTACAAGAACAGCCAGGCCATTACAGGTATCACTTGCCCCCTGGCTCTAATTTTATGGGACCTCCGACTACCCTGAAATATAAGAGCAAAGGCACCTGTAATAGAGTGACATAGAAATGAGGTTTCCATCAATCTACACCAGCCCCAATTCTATGTTGGGGGGGTGGGGGGCACAGGCTCTCCTAAACTGGAACAGAACCTACCATACCATCATGCTAGATGGCGCTATTTCACCTTACAGAGGAATTTTTATACTGATTCAGATTGTGTGATGTCATCCTATGACATCATGTGACATCATAGACAATTTTTCTAGGTAGTGTACCCTCTGCACCAGGGCCAATAGGCTCAAACTTTACCTATGTTGGACTATATGTTTAATGCTAAAAGAAATGTACAAAAATTTCTACAAAAATATCTGATATTACTATGAATTTTCTTTCCTTACAAACCATAATTTGCCTATCTTGTAATGTTCTAGTACATTTGGCTCTGCTTTTTTCCTGCAGCTACTACACTTGTCATTTACAATTCTATTGGCCCTCGCCCAGGCTGGTAGACTACAGAAATAGACATTGAGTAGAAATCATTCCAGAATCACAACCGAATAGAACAGGGGTGTCCCCGCTCCCCAAAAACTGCCGACAGATGAAATAAAGATATCAATACCCTAGAAATAGCGCTCGGCTCATGAATAAAATCATTAATGCTACTTTTTGATACTTTATGCCGTTGCAGAAAATTAAAGG
The DNA here is from genome assembly GCF_050947455.1 of Rhinoderma darwinii. Lineage (NCBI taxonomy): Eukaryota > Metazoa > Chordata > Amphibia > Anura > Rhinodermatidae > Rhinoderma > Rhinoderma darwinii. The sequence goes on along the minus strand of NC_134691.1, from coordinate 9,512,990 downwards.
GCTGAGTCATTAACCATCGGTCAAGTCTGTTAATGAGATTTGGTTACAATTTGTTATTTCTTGTGTAGGATTGTAGTCATGTCTCATGAATTGTTTGCTGTCGGAGCCTTGTCCACATCCGTATTACAGGCAGGAGCATATATGGAGTAGCAAAAATATAAAAATGGCACCCCCTCCTGGTTAATGCTGATATACCCCCCCCCCCTCCTTCCCTTCCTTTCTCTTGTTCGACCCTTCCTATCTCTTGTTGGACCCTTCCCATCTCTTGTTGGACCCTTCCCATCTCTTGTTGGACCCTTCTCATCTCTTGTTGGACCCTTCCTATCTCTTGTTGGACCCTTCCGATCTCTGGTTGGACCCTTCTCATCTCTTGTTGGACCCTTCCCATCTCTTGTTGGACCCTTCCCATCTCTTGTTGGACCCTTCCCATCTCTTGTTGGACCCTTCCCATCTATTGTTGGACCCTTCCCATCTCTTGTTGGACCCTTCCCATCTCTTGTTGGACCCTTCCCATCTCTGGTTGGACCCTTCCTATCTCTTGTTGGACCCTTCCCATCTCTTCTTGGACCCTTCCCATCTCTTGTTGGACCCTTCCCATCTCTGGTTGGACCCTTCCTATCTCTTGTTGGACCCTTCCCATCTCTTGTTGGACCCTTCCCATCTCTTGTTGGACCCTTCCCATCTCTTGTTGGACCCTTCCCATCTCTTGTTGGACCCTTCCCATCTCTTGTTGGACCCTTCCCATCTCTGGTTGGACCCTTCCCATCTCTGGTTGGACCCTTCCTATCTCTTGTTGGACCCTTCCCATCTCTTGTTGGACCCTTCCCATCTCTTGTTGGACCCTTCCCATCTCTTGTTGGACCCTTCCCATCTCTGGTTGGACCCTTCCCATCTCTTGTTGGACCCTTCCTATCTCTTGGAGTGAAGGGCTAAACCAATTTTGTGATTTTGTATGAAAAAAGGGGCAACATAGGAGATCTGAGCTGGGCCCCCACTTCTTTTTGGCCCCATCGCAGCTTAAATGCTGTCACTACCACTGTGGTATGCCATGCATTGAATAAAGGGAAGCTCCAGCTATTTTTGGATTAGCTGTATATGAATGGTATGTACATTAAGGGACGACCCCTGTATACTGTTTACAGCATGTACAGTCGTGCATACATTGATTTTAATGTACCTATAGGTTATCCATGAACCCACAAACAAAACGTGTGGTTAAAATGACTACACAGACTATATTACAAAGTTGTTTATGTGCTCAGCTCAACTCATGTTATTTCTCACATTTTGGAAAACCCCTTTCCTTCCATTTACTGTATGTATATATATATATATATATATATATATATATATAGGTGATCTAAGTATTCATTCTGGCACTGTCACATATACGTTTTCTTGATTTTTTTCGTTTAGAACCCTAAAAAACAAGAGCTAACCCTAAAAGTGGAATTCGGACCCTCTTGTCTTCCTTTCCCTTCTCACTCCATGGCATGGTCCATGTCAGATGCTCTTCAATTTTGGCTTATGTAAGAATCCCTGGAAATACTCTCGTTGGGCTGAATCCTTCTTCTTCTATGATGTATCTTTAATTTAGTTCACTTCTCAAACCATGGCACTGCCCCTGTCACATGCAGCCCTGCTCCTTTCAGTGGCATCAATAGCATCGGGCATCCGCGGCCTGAGCCCTGGATTTTTGTCTCAGTGCCCCAGATCCCTGGGTCACTGCCACATTCTCTAGTCTCATAGACTGCAGGACTGAGAAGGCTGAGAGACTCTGCAGCTCCGTTCGTCTTGGGAACGAGACTAGGTGAGTACTATTTTTTTTTATTTGTGTTTTGTAGCATTAACGCTAAGGGGATGTGTGGCACTATCTACAGCGGGGTGTGGCACTAGTTACAGGGGGTGTGGCACTATCTACAGGGGGTGAGGCACTATCTACAGCGGGGTGTGGCACTAGTTACAGGGGGTGTGGCACTATCTACAGGGGGTGTGGCACTATCTTTAGGAGGATGTGTTGCACAATCAAAAGGGAACATTGTGGCATCCTCTACAGGGGGATGTGTGGCACTATCTACAGGGGGTGGGACCATCTAGTATGGCACCTTGACCACTAGAGGGAGCTCTGGCTTGTAGTACCACATACCATACTGGGTGGAGAGGAGGAGAGTCGGCCCAGGAGCTGGCACACGGTAAGTTGGCACTTGACAATGTTTTGTTACAGTCTGTGACCTCCCACTTGCCGTTATCTTTCTCCTCACATCCTGACACTGCCCCTTTCTAATGCATTCTTGCGTTTACTAACATCATCACACGAGTGGATAAGTTACTGCGCCCAACAAGGTCAACACACTCCTCTCCTGCTGCCGTCTTCAGTCTGATCATTTGATTGGCTACAGTGTTAAAACCCCACCCCCTGCAGAACAGTCCATGAAAAATGACAGATATAAGTTCGGTCTCTAGTCAAATCCTCCCAGATGCTACACAGTTAATATGACATCATGATTGACTACTGCTGCAACGGGAAGGGAACAGCAGGAAGCGAATTGAAAAAAACGTCTCCAAATAGCCGTAATCCATTTGAATAATTCTGCATACTGCAAAATAGACTTTGCTGGGTTGGCAGTGCCGGCTCTCCTCATTCCCATCCGTTTCACTTTATTACATCATGTCCATAACTGGAGGTCATTACATGTGATGAATGTGGATCGTACAGAAGAAATGAAGACGGGATAAAATGTGATTTGTTCTTCGTCCATCTATGCAAATAAATTTGATTCCAAACTTGTAAAACATTTGTTAAACGGCATTAAACCGGTCACGATGGAAATCTAAAGCTGAGAATAAACCGGATCTCTGGGCGCATTTACAAAAGGTCACATATACAGTGCGCTAAATCTACAAATACGATGCAATTTACTCGTTCTATGGCGCCATCAAATCTACCGCAGTTCTATAACGGCATAAAATGTAACAGAAAACTTCCTGTAAACATCAGATATTACATGAACTGTAATGACGGGGGGTAGGGAAACGGACAAGTGAGCCCTAGTCTACCCGCCACTCTGTCCCTGCCTACTTGCAATGACCCGCCCTAGGCGACGGGGTACAACTGGGCGGCGGTCCCTGCGCTCAGTAAGTGCACGACAAACACGACAAACATACAAGGAAATACAAGCAAGGGAAAGGGGCAGTTGCCCACGGCAACACCGTGAGCAACCAGAGTGGTGAACGAGCCGAGTCAAGCCAGGAGTGTGCGAGGTACCAAACAAAGAGCAGAAGAGTAGTCAGTAAGCCAGGGTCTGTATGGAGCAGGATCAAAATAGAAGGAGCTGTAGCTGGGCCAGGAAACCACACGAAAAGAATCACAAGCACCGAGGGACAGGAAGGGCAGGCTTAAATAGACCGAGGGCGGGAGCTAGCTGAGTCTGGCCAGGTTGCGATAGGCTCTCCCACTCCTAAGCCTGCCAGCCTGAGTGGTGGAAGCTGGAGTCAGTCTCAGGGATGTAGATTCAGGTGCTGACTGATTAATTATGGGAGTTAACCCCGAAGCTGTGCCTGGCAGATCCTTTACATGAACATTCTAGAAATTTCTCGCATCATTTGCTTTCTGTATTTTTTGAAGCTTCACTTTAGCTATATTAAGCCACTCCCACAAAATTTAAAGGGGTACTCCACAGCAAAATTCATGGCATGTGTTACCATGTTTGGATTTTGTGGTAAAACCCCCGTAAATTGTATTTTAACGTCATAAACTGCACTAGATTTTTGATTGGGCCGATGTATTTTAGACCAGGGTCTCTCAGTGTTTCTAAGGCTCTGTTCACATAATGTGTTGCCTTCCGTTAGAGGTATACATCGGTGGCATAACTTTGATGCATGATACTATATACAGCGGCATACGTCGCTCATTGACTCTCTCTGTAAAGAATAGTAAACCACACTGAATACGTTTTTTACTGTATCCCTCTGTATAGAATAGCGTAGTGTACAATGCTATTCTATACAGCAAAAAAAAAAAAAAAATGGTACAGTATACTGATGTAAATCGGCCCAGCGTATACCAGAAGGGCACTCTTAGGCCATGTGAATGGGGGCCTATGGACACATTCTGCATTTGCGCTGGGAGCATAAGGGCTCTTAAGTTTTTTGTGTAATAACCAGCGGGTTGTGGACCCACTGTGCTACAGAACCGGTTTGACTGTGGGCCACCTTTAAGGGCAATGTCTAAGTAGCCTCACCGGTATTCAACCTTTATCCCTCGTACGGGGATCTGGGCTTCGCTGCGGGTAGACTACCAGGTCGCTACCTCATGAGGTGGTCCCGGTGTGAGTAGAGGCTAGCCCAATGGACAATGGGGCAAAAGTAAAGTACACCATGAGTACAGGCACAGATAGATGACACCGTAGTAGGCGGTATATGTCTGAGGTCACAGCTCGTAGTGGGTAGCGGGTCTGAAGCTCGCAACGGGATACTGGTTGCCAACAGGTCGTAGGCCACAGGCTCGTATCAAGTAGCAGGATACTGTAAAGGATCTGCCAGACACAACTTCTGTGTCGACGCCCGTGGGTAATCAGTCTCCACCTGCTCCTAAGTCTGAGAGAGTGACACAATCTTCTACCAGTCAGGCTGGGAGGCTGAGGAGTGGGAGAACCTATCACAGCCTGGCCAGACGGAGCTAGCTCCCGCCCTCTGTCTATTTATACCTGCATTTCCTGCTCCTCCTTTGCCTGTGATTCTGTCTGTGTCCTGGCTCTGCTGCTGCTGCTTGAACATTTTGTCCTTTGCTTCATTTTGACCCTGGCTTTACTGACAATTCTCGTGCTCTACGTTTGGTACCTCGTACACTCCTGGTTTGACTCATCTTGTTCACTACTCTCGTTGCTCACGGTGCTGCCGTGGGCAACTGCCCCATTTCCCTAACTTCTGTTTACCCTTGTCTGTTTGTCTGTCATGTACTTATTGAGCGTAGGGACCGTCGCCCAGTTGTACGCCGTTGCCTAGGACGGGCCGTTGCAAGTAGGCAGGGACTGACTGGTGGGTAGATTAGGGCTCACCTGTCTGTCTCCCTACCCCGTCATTACAGATACGGACTGATTACAGGTAGCAGGATACAGACTGGTAGCAGGTTGCAGTATTTGGAAAGAACAGTGGTTGTGTTGCTGCGGTTCCTTCCACTGAGAATCAGGGATTGGTTGTGGGAAATTGTGAATGCGGTTACGCTGGCCCTTTAAGAACTGGAAAGAGTTTTATGGGACTTTGTGCAGGAGAGTGACGATGCGCACAGGCATCTCAGCGTCCATGACCACCAGGGAGAGGCAGCATGCCAGCGGCCATAGAACGCCAACCAGGGCCAGCCTTTGGGGTGTGCGATCGCGCAGGGCGCATCACTCCAGCAAGAGGAAGAGCGCGTTGCACTGGCTCCTCTCGCGTTTCCGAAGCGTTCGGGCCTGGTGACTCTGCAGCTGCCTTCCCGCTACGAAGCTTCTTTTCTACTACGGTGCCGGCGCTGCATTGAAACTGACATGTGACGTGTCACGTGACATTAAAAAGTTGTGAGTGAAAACCAACCACAGCTCGCTTCCCGTGCCTCCTGGCACCAAGGCATTATTTATACTGTGTGGGGGCACTTGGGGGACATTGTACTGTGTGGGGGCACTAAAGGGGACATTATACTTTGTGGGGGGGCACTAAACGGGGCATTATATGTGTGGGAGCATCTATGGGGCATTATACTGTGCGGGGGCAGCTGTGAGGCATTATACTGTGTGGCGGCACTAAAGGGGCCTTATAACGTGAGGGGGCACTTGGGGACATTATACCGTGTGGAGGGCACTAAAGGGGGCATTATACTTTGTGGGGACACTATAAAGGGCATTATATTGTGTTGGGGCATTAAAAAGGGAATTATATGGTTTAGGGGTATCTATGGGGGCATTGTACTGTGTGGGGGCAGCTATGGGGGCATTATACTGTATGGAGCAGATGTGTTGGCATTATATTATGTGGGGGGCACTAAAGTGGTATTATACTGTGTGGGGGCATTACACTGTGTGGGGGCACTTGGGGACATTATACTGTGTGGGGCACTATAAAGGACATTATATTGTGTTGGGGCACTATAAAGGGCATCATACTGTGTGGGGCATTATACTTTTTTTATGGGGCATTTTTTTTATGATGGGGTGGGGTGTCAAAACAAAAATTTTGCACAGGGCGCCATCTTTCCTAAGGCCAGCCCTGACTCACACAAGCCAGAGGATGCTGCAGGGAGAGATGAGCAATCCGGCGGCTGGGACCTCCAGCAGGAGCGGAACCCGCCACCGGCGTTACAATGTGAACAGAGCCTAAGCCAAGTGCCCGCTAATGGAAATAAGAATCCCCAAGGCTGTGATCATACTCAAAGCACATGTCTGCGTTCACAGGGTGTGAAAGAAACGCCAAAATGAACACCAACTAATTTTGGCATGCAAATTAAAGTGGGGATTATATAGGTGAAGTATAAAGTGATCACATGTTGCAGTCAAAGTTTTTTCGTTTTTTTTGCGGCCGGTGTGAAACACTGCAATATACAGTATCAGGATTTTTGTTTTTACGTGGATAGTTACGAAAAAATTTAAAAACAACACAAACAATTATAAAAACTATATTTATAAGAAAACACTGATTGCAATAATATGTCATTTTCGGATCGTACATTCTCTTCAGTGTTAAAATATTCATCTCAGATTTTGCAGAGGGTCTGGAATACGTCTCACGCGCTATTGTCATGACTGAGGATTAGACCAACCGCGCCGAATAGATGTATCGAAACAAATGAGTTCCCCAGTGACAACAATAATATTTTTAGACTAGGAGTTTTGAAATCCATAACTGAGAGGAACGACCGTGTCTGGTACGCGAAGAGCTCAAGGGGCTCGAGAAAAAGTAGAACGTCCGTGAAAAGACAGATCCCAGCAGAGGATTGCGACAATCTTATTATATCCATATTCTAGAAGGACTGCGAAATCCCAGAACTCTGCCATGAGGATGTGAAATGTAAACTACATGGAGAAAAGTATGTGCCCCCCTCAATCATTGTATTCCGGTGTTTCCATCTGTCCCATTACCCCGGTGTATAACATCCGACACTCGCCCTGCAGTCACATGACCGTGGGATAAACAATACGGTTTCGTAACCCTAAAAACAATAACTGTGTGTGACTTCCCAAATCCTTTAAGCTACCCCGTTACCTTTCATCCCCCAAATGATGAGACTTAGAGCTTCTCTATGACGTGTTCTGCTCAGTGACGCTTCTCTATATGACGTGTTCTGTAGAGTGACTCTTCTCTATGTGACGTGTTCTGTGGAGTGACGCTTCTCTATGACGTGTTCTGTGGGGTGACGCTTCTCTATGTGACGTGTTCTGCGCAGTGACGCTTCTCTATGTGACGTGTTCTGTGGAGTGACGCTTCTCTATGTGACATGTTCTGTGGAGTGACGCTTCTCTATGTGACGTGTTCTGTGGAGTGACTCTTCTCTATGTGACGTGTTCTGTGGAGTGACGCTTCTCTATGACGTGTTCTGTGGAGTGACGCTTCTCTATGTGACGTGTTCTGCGCAGTGACGCTTCTCTATGTGACGTGTTCTGTGGAGTGACGCTTCTCTATGTGACGTGTTCTGTGGAGTGACGCTTCTCTATATGACGTGTTCTGTGGACTGACGCTTCTCTATCTGACGTGTTCTGTGGAGTGACGCTTCTCTATCTGACGTGTTCTGTGGAGTGACGCTTCTCTATGTGACGTGTTCTGTGGAGTGACGCATCTCTATATGACGTGTTCTGTGGAGTGACGCTTCTCTATGTGACGTGTTCTGTGGAGTGACGCTTCTCTATATGACGTGTTCTGTGGAGTGACGCTTCTCTATGTGACGTGTTCTGTGGAGTGACGCTTCTCTATATGACGTGTTCTGTGGGGTGACGCTTCTCTATGTGACGTGTTCTGTGGAGTGACGCTTCTCTATGTGACGTGTTCTGTGGAGTGACGCTTCTCTATATGACGTGTTCTGTGGAGTGACGCTTCTCTATGTGACGTGTTCTGTGGAGTGACGCTTCTCTATATGACGTGTTGTGTGGAGTGACGCTTCTCTCTGACGTGTTCTGTGGAGTGACGCTTCTCTATATGACGTGTTCTGTGGAGTGACGCTTCTCTATATGACGTGTTCTGTGGAGTGACGCTTCTCTATGTGACGTGTTCTGTGGAGTGACGCTTCTCTATGTGGCGTGTTCTGTGGAGTGACGCTTCTCTATGTGACGTGTTCTGCGCAGTGACGCTTCTCTATCAGACGTGTTCTGTGGAGTGACGCTTCTCTATATGACGTGTTCTGTGGAGTGACGCTTCTCTATGTGACGTGTTCTGTGGAGTGACGCTTCTCTATGTGACGTGTTCTGTAGAGTGACGCTTCTCTATATGACGTGTTCTGTGGAGTGACGCTTCTCTATATGACGTGTTCTGTGGAGTGACGCTTCTCTCTATGACGTGTTCTGTGGAGTGACGCTTCTCTATGTGACGTGTTCTGTGGAGTGACGCTTCTCTATCTAACGTGTTCTGCGCAGTGACGCTTCTCTATCAGACGTGTTCTGTGGAGTGACGCTTCTCTATGTGACGTGTTCTGTGGAGTGACGCTTCTCTATATGACGTGTTCTGTGGAGTGACGCTTCTCTATATGACGTGTTCTGTAGAGTGACGCTTCTCTATGTGACATGTTCTGTGGAGTGACGCTTCTCTATGTGACGTGTTCTGTGGAGTGACGCTTCTCTATGTGACGTGTTCTGTGGAGTCACGCTTCTCTATATGACGTGTTCTGTGGAGTGACGCTTCTCTATGACGTGTTCTCTGGAGTGACGCTTCTCTATATGACGTGTTCTGTGGAGTGACGCTTCTCTATGTGACGTGTTCTGTGGAGTGACGCTTCTCTATATGACGTGTTCTGTGGAGTGACGCTTCTCTATGTGACGTGTTCTGTGGAGTGACGCTTCTCTATATGACGTGTTGTGTGGAGTGACGCTTCTCTCTGACGTGTTCTGTGGAGTGACGCTTCTCTATATGACGTGTTCTGTGGAGTGACGCTTCTCTATATGACGTGTTCTGTGGAGTGACGCTTCTCTATGTGACGTGTTCTGTGGAGTGACGCTTCTCTATGTGGCGTGTTCTGTGGAGTGACGCTTCTCTATGTGACGTGTTCTGCGCAGTGACGCTTCTCTATCAGACGTGTTCTGTGGAGTGACGCTTCTCTATGTGACGTGTTCTGTGGAGTGACGCTTCTCTATATGACGTGTTCTGTGGAGTGACGCTTCTCTATATGACGTGTTCTGTGGAGTGACGCTTCTCTCTATGACGTGTTCTGTGGAGTGACGCTTCTCTATGTGACGTGTTCTGTGGAGTGACGCTTCTCTATCTAACGTGTTCTGCGCAGTGACGCTTCTCTATCAGACGTGTTCTGTGGAGTGACGCTTCTCTATGTGACGTGTTCTGTGGAGTGACGCTTCTCTATATGACGTGTTCTGTGGAGTGACGCTTCTCTATATGACGTGTTCTGTAGAGTGACGCTTCTCTATGTGACATGTTCTGTGGAGTGACGCTTCTCTATGTGACGTGTTCTGTGGAGTGACGCTTCTCTATGTGACGTGTTCTGTGGAGTCACGCTTCTCTATATGACGTGTTCTGTGGAGTGACGCTTCTCTATGACGTGTTCTCTGGAGTGACGCTTCTCTATATGACGTGTTCTGTGGAGTGACGCTTCTCTATATGACGTGTTCTGTGGAGTGACGCTTCTCTATATGACGTGTTCTGTGGAGTGACGCTTCTCTATCTGGCGTGTTCTGTGGAGTGACGCTTCTCTATATGACGTGTTCTGTGGAGTGACGCTTCTCTATATGACGTGTTCTGTGGAGTGACGCTTCTCTATGTGACGTGTTCTGTGGAGTGACTCTTCTCTATATGACGTGTTCTGTGGAGTGACGCTTCTCTATATGACGTGTTCTGTGGAGCGACGCTTCTCTATGTGACGTGTTCTGTGGAGTGACGCTTCTCTATAGGACGTGTTCTGTGGAGTGACGCTTCTCTGTGTGACGTGTTCTGTGGAGCGACGCTTCTCTATGTGACGTGTTCTGTGGAGCGACGCTTCTCTATGTGACGTGTTCTGTGGAGTGACGCTTCTCTATGTGACGTGTTCTGTGGAGTGACGCTTCTCTATGTAACGTGTTCTGTGGAGTGACGCTTCTCTATATGACGTGTTCTGTGGAGTGACGCTTCTATGTATGACGTGTTCTGTGGAGTGACGCTTCTCTATGTGACGTGTTCTGTGGAGTGACGCTTCTCTATATAACGTGTTCTGTGGAGTGACGCTTCTCTATATGATGTGTTCTGTGGAGTGACGCTTCTCTATGTGACGTGTTCTGTGGAGTGACGCTTCTCTATATGACGTGTTCTGTGGAGTGACGCTTCTATGTATGACGTGTTCTGTGGAGTGACGCTTCTCTATATGACGTGTTCTGTGGAGTGACGCTTCTCTATATGACGTGTTCTGTGGGGTGACGCTTCTCTATGTGACGTGTTCTGCGCAGTGACGCTTCTCTATGTGACGTGTTCTGTGGAGTGACGCTTCTCTATGTGACGTGTTCTGTGGAGTGACGCTTCTCTATGTGACGTGTTCTGTGGAGTGACGCTTCTCTATGTGACGTGTTCTGTGGAGTGACGCTTCTCTATGTGATGTGTTCTGTGGAGTGACGCTTCTCTATGTGACGTGTTCTGTGGAGTGACGCTTCTCTATATGACGTGTTCTGTGGAGTGACGCTTCTCTATATGACGTGTTCTGTGGAGTGACATTTCTCTATGTGACGTGTTCTGTGGAGTGACGCTTCTCTATGTGATGTGTTCTGTGGAGTGACGCTTCTCTATGTGACGTGTTCTGTGGAGTGACGCTTCTCTATGTGACGTGTTCTGTGGAGTGACGCTTCTCTATGTGATGTGTTCTGTGGAGTGACGCTTCTCTATGTGACGTGTTCTGTGGAGTGACGCTTCTCTATGTGACGTGTTCTGTGGAGTGACGCTTCTCTATGTGACGTGTTCTGTGGAGTGACGCTTCTCTATGTGACGTGTTCTGTGGAGTGACGCTTCTCTATATGACGTGTTGTGTGGAGTGACGCTTCTCTCTATGACGTGTTCTGTGGAGTGACGCTTCTCTATATGACGTGTTCTGTGGAGTGACGCTTCTCTATGTGGCGTGTTCTGTGGAGTGACGCTTCTCTATGTGACGTGTTCTGTGGAGTGACGCTTCTCTATATGACGTGTTCTGTGGAGTGACGCTTCTCTATATGACGTGTTCTGTTGAGTGACGCTTCTCTATGTGACATGTTCTGTGGAGTGACGCTTCTCTATATGACGTGTTCTGTGGAGTGACGCTTCTCTATATGACGTGTACTGTGGAGTGACGCTTCTCTATGACGTGTTCTCTGGAGTGACGCTTCTCTATATGACGTGTTCTGTGGAGTGACGCTTCTTTATATGACGTGTTCTGTGGAGTGACGCTTCTCTATATGACGTGTTCTGTGGAGTGATGCTTCTCTATCTGGCGTGTTCTGTGGAGTGGCGCTTCTCTATATGACGTGTTCTGTGGAGTGACGCTTCTCTATATGACGTGTTCTGTGGAGTGACGCTTCTCTATGTGACGTGTTCTGTGGAGTGACGCTTCTCTATATGACGTGTTCTGTGGAGTGACGCTTCTCTATGTGACGTGTTCTGTGGAGTGACGCTTCTCTATGTGACGTGTTCTATGGAGTGACGCTTCTTTATGTGACGTGTTCTGTGGAGTGACGCTTCTCTATGTGACGTGTTCTGTGGAGTGACGCTTCTCTATGTGACGTGTTCTGTGGAGCGACGCTTCTCTATGTGACGTGTTCTGTGGAGTGACGCTTCTCTATAGGACGTGTTCTGTGGAGTGACGCTTCTCTATGTGACGTGTTCTGTGGAGCGACGCTTCTCTATGTGACGTGTTCTGTGGAGTGACGCTTCTCTATGTGACGTGTTCTGTGGAGTGACGCTTCTCTATGTGACGTGTTCTGTGGAGTGACGCTTCTCTATGTGACGTGTTCTGTGGAGTGACGCTTCTCTATATGACGTGTTCTGTGGAGCGACGCTTCTCTATGTGACGTGTTCTGTGGAGTGACGCTTCTCTATATGACGTGTTCTGTGGAGTGACGCTTCTATGTATGACGTGTTCTGTGGAGTGACGCTTCTCTATATGACGTGTTCTGTGGAGTGACGCTTCTCTATATGACGTGTTCTGTGGGGTGACGCTTCTCTATGTGACGTGTTCTGCGCAGTGACGCTTCTCTATGTGACGTGTTCTGTGGAGTGACGCTTCTCTATGTGACGTGTTCTGTGGAGTGACGCTTCTCTATGTGACGTGTTCTGTGGAGTGACGCTTCTCTATGTGACGTGTTCTGTGGAGTGACGCTTCTCTATATGACGTGTTCTGTGGAGTGACACTTCTCTATGTGACGTGTTCTGTGGAGTGACGCTTCTCTATGTGACGTGTTCTGTGGAGTGACGCTTCTCTATGTGACGTGTTCTGTGGAGTGACGCTTCTCTATATGGCGTGTTCTGTGGAGTGACGCTTCTCTATGTGACGTGTTCTGTGGAGTGACGCTTCTCTATATGACGTGTTCTGTGGAGTGACATTTCTCTATGTGACGTGTTCTGTGGAGTGACGCTTCTCTATGTGATGTGTTCTGTGGAGTGACGCTTCTCTATGTGACGTGTTCTGTGGAGTGACGCTTCTCTATGTGACGTGTTCTGTGGAGTGACGCTTCTCTATGTGACGTGTTCTGTGGAGTGACGCTTCTCTATATGACGTGTTCTGTGGAGTGACGCTTCTCTATGTGACGTGTTCTGTGGAGTGACGCTTCTCTATGTGACGTGTTCTGTGGAGTGACGCTTCTCTATGTGGCGTGTTCTGTGGAGTGACGCTTCTCTATGTGACGTGTTCTGTGGAGTGACGCTTCTCTATATGACGTGTTCTGTGGAGTGACGCTTCTCTATATGACGCGTTCTGTTGAGTGACGCTTCTCTATGTGACATGTTCTGTGGAGTGACGCTTCTCTATATGACGTGTTCTGTGGAGTGACGCTTCTCTATATGACGTGTTCTGTGGAGTGACGCTTCTCTATGACGTGTTCTCTGGAGTGACGCTTCTCTATATGACGTGTTCTGTGGAGTGACGCTTCTTTATATGACGTGTTCTGTGGAGTGACGCTTCTCTATATGACGTGTTCTGTGGAGTGATGCTTCTCTATCTGGCGTGTTCTGTGGAGTGGCGCTTCTCTATATGACGTGTTCTGTGGAGTGACGCTTCTCTATATGACGTGTTCTGTGGAGTGACGCTTCTCTATGTGACGTGTTCTGTGGAGTGACGCTTCTCTATGTGACGTGTTTTGTGGAGTGACACTTCTCTATATGACGTGTTCTGTGGAGTGACGCTTCTCTATATGACGTGTTCTGTGGAGTGACGCTTCTCTATGTGACGTGTTCTATGGAGTGACGCTTCTTTATGTGACGTGTTCTGTGGAGTGACGCTTCTCTATGTGACGTGTTCTGTGGAGTGACGCTTCTCTATGTGACGTGTTCTGTGGAGCGACGCTTCTCTATGTGACGTGTTCTGTGGAGTGACGCTTCTCTATAGGACGTGTTCTGTGGAGTGACGCTTCTCTATGTGACGTGTTCTGTGGAGCGACGCTTCTCTATGTGACGTGTTCTGTGGAGTGACGCTTCTCTATGTGACGTGTTCTGTGGAGTGACGCTTCTCTATGTGACGTGTTCTGTGGAGTGACGCTTCTCTATGTGACGTGTTCTGTGGAGTGACGCTTCTCTATATGACGTGTTCTGTGGAGCGACGCTTCTCTATGTGACGTGTTCTGTGGAGTGACGCTTCTCTATAGGACGTGTTCTGTGGAGCGACGCTTCTCTATGTGACGTGTTCTGTGGAGCGACGCTTCTCTATGTGACGTGTTCTGTGGAGTGACGCTTCTCTATGTGACGTGTTCTGTGGAGTGACGCTTCTCTATGTGACGTGTTCTGTGGAGTGACGCTTCTCTATGTGACGTGTTCTGTGGAGTGACGCTTCTCTATATGACGTGTTCTGTGGAGTGACGCTTCTATGTATGACGTGTTCTGTGGAGTGACACTTCTCTATATGACGTGTTCTGTGGAGTGACGCTTCTCTATATGACGTGTTCTGTGGAGTGACGCTTCTCTATATGACGTGTTCTGTGGAGTGACGCTTCTCTATGACGTGTTCTGTGGAGTGACGCTTCTCTATGTGACGTGTTCTGTGGAATGACGCTTCTCTATCTGACGTGTTCTGTGGAGTGACGCTTCTCTATGTGACGTGTTCTGTGGAGTGACGCTTCTCTATGTGACGTGTTCTGTGGAGTGACGCTTCTCTATGTGACGTGTTCTGTGGAGTGACGCTTCTCTATCTGGCGTGTTCTGTGGAGTGACACTTCTCTATATGACGTGTTCTGTGGAGTGACACTTCTCTATGTGACGTGTTCTGTGGAGTGACGCTTCTCTATGTGACGTGTTCTGTGGAGTGACGCTTCTCTATGTGACGTGTTCTGTGGAGTGACGCTTCTCTATATGACGTGTTCTGTGGAGTGACACTTCTCTATGTGACGTGTTCTGTGGAGTGTCGCTTCTCTATGTGACGTGTTCTGTGGAGTGACGCTTCTCTATATGACGTGTTCTGTGGAGTGACGCTTCTCTATGTGATGTGTTCTGTGGAGTGACGCTTCTCTATGTGATGTGTTCTGTGGAGTGACGCTTCTCTGTATGACGTGTTCTGTGGAGTGACGCTTCTCTATGTGACGTGTTCTATGGAGTGACGCTTCTCTATGTGACGTGTTCTGTGGAGTGACGCTTCTCTATGTGACGTGTTCTGTGGAGTGACGCTTCTCTATCTGGCGTGTTCTGTGGAGTGACGCTTCTCTATATGACGTGTTCTGTGGAGTGACGCTTCTCTATGTGACGTGTTCTGTGGAGTGACGCTTCTCTATATGATGTGTTCTGTGGAGTGACGCTTCTCTATATGACGTGTTCTGTGGAGTGACGCTTCTCTATGTGACGTGTTCTGTGGAGTGACGCTTCTCTATGTGATGTGTTCTGTGGAGTGACGCTTCTCTGTATGACGTGTTCTGTGGGGTGACGCTTCTCTATATGACGTGTTCTGTGGAGTGACGCTTCTCTATGTGACGTGTTCTATGGAGTGACGCTTCTCTATCTGACGTGTTCTGTGGAGTGACGCTTCTCTATATGACGTGTTCTTTGGAGTGACACTTCTCTATATGACATGTTCTGTGGAGTGACGCTTCTCTATGTGACGTGTTCTGTGGAGTGAGGCTTCTCTATGTGACGTGTTCTGTGGAGTGACGCTTCTCTATGTGACGTGTTCTGTGGAGTGACGCTTCTCTATATGACGTGTTCTGTGGAGTGACGCTTCTCTATATGACATGTCCTGTGGAGTGACGCTTCTCTATATGACGTGTTCTGTGGAGTGACGCTTCTCTATATGACGTGTTCTGTGGAGTGACGCTTCACTATATGACGTGTTCTGTGGAGTGACGCTTCTCTATATGACGTGTTCTGTGGAGTGACGCTTCTCTATGTGACGTGTTCTGTGGAGTGACGCTTCACTATATGACGTGTTCTGTGGAGTGACGCTTCTCTATATGACGTGTTCTGTGGAGTGACGCTTCTCTATGTGACGTGTTCTGTGGAGTGACACTTCTCTGTATGACATATTCTATGGAGTGAGGCTTCTCTATGTGACGTGTTCTGTGGAGTGACGCTTCTCTATATGAAGTGTTCTGTGGAGTGACGCTTCTCTATCTGGCGTGTTCTGTGGAGTGACGCTTCTCTATATGACGTGTTCTGTAGAGTGACGCTTCTCTATGTGACATGTTCTGTGGAGTGACGCTTCTCTATGTGACGTGTTCTGTGGAGTGACGCTTCTCTATATGATGTGTTCTGTGGAGTGACGCTTCTCTATATGACGTGTTCTGTGGAGTGACGCTTCTCTATATGACGTGTTCTGTGGAGTGACGCTTCTCTATGACGTGTTCTGTGGAGTGACGCTTCTCTATGTGACGTGTTCTGTGGAGTGACGCTTCTCTATATGACGTGTTCTGTGGAGTGACGCTTCTCTATATGACGTGTTCTGTGGAGTGACGCTTCTCTATGTGATGTGTTCTGTGGAGTGACGCTTCTCTGTATGACGTGTTCTGTGGGGTGACGCTTCTCTATCTGGCGTGTTCTGTAGAGTGACGCTTCTCTATGTGACATGTTCTGTGGAGTGACGCTTCTCTATGTGACGTGTTCTGTGGAGTGACGCTTCTCTATATGATGTGTTCTGTGGAGTGACGCTTCTCTATATGACGTGTTCTGTGGAGTGACGCTTCTCTATATGACGTGTTCTGTGGAGTGACGCTTCTCAATGACGTGTTCTGTGGAGTGACGCTTCTCTATGTGACGTGTTCTGTGGAGTGATGCTTCTCTATATGACGTGTTCTGTGGAGTGACGCTTCTCTATATGACGTGTTCTGTGGAGTGACGCTTCTCTATATGACGTGTTCTGTGGAGTGACGCTTCTCTATGTGACGTGTTCTGTGGAGTGACGCTTCTCTATGTGATGTGTTCTGTGGAGTGACGCTTCTCTGTATGACGTGTTCTGTGGGGTGACGCTTCTCTATATGACGTGTTCTGTGGAGTGACGCTTCTCTATGTGACGTGTTCTGTGGAGTGACGCTTCTCTATCTGGCGTGTTCTGTGGAGTGACGCTTCTCTATGTGACGTGTTCTGTGGAGTGACGCTTCTCTATCTGGCGTGTTCTGTGGAGTGACGCTTCTCTATATGACATGTTCTGTGGAGTGACGCTTCTCTATGTGGCGTGTTCTGTGGAGTGACGCTTCTCTATATGACGTGTTCTGTGGAGTGACGCTTCTCTATCTGGCGTGTTCTGTGGAGTGACGCTTCTCTATATGACGTGTTCTGTGGAGTGACGCTTCTCTATGTGACGTGTTCTGTGGAGTGACGCTTCTCTATGTGATGTGTTCTGTGGAGTGACGCTTCTCTATGTGACGTGTTCTGTGGGGTGACGCTTCTCTATATGACGTGTTCTGTGGAGTGACGCTTCTCTATATGATGTGTTCTGTAGAGTGACGCTTCTCTATGTGACATGTTCTGTGGAGTGACGCTTCTCTATGTGACGTGTTCTGTGGAGTGACGCTTCTCTATATGATGTGTTCTGTGGAGTGACGCTTCTCTATATGACGTGTTCTGTGGAGTGACGCTTCTCTATATGACGTGTTCTGTGGAGTGACGCTTCTCTATGACGTGTTCTGTGGAGTGACGCTTCTCTATGTGACGTGTTCTGTGGAGTGACACTTCTCTGTATGACATATTCTATGGAGTGAGGCTTCTCTATGTGACGTGTTCTGTGGAGTGACGCTTCTCTATATGAAGTGTTCTGTGGAGTGACGCTTCTCTATCTGGCGTGTTCTGTGGAGTGACGCTTCTCTATATGACGTGTTCTGTAGAGTGACGCTTCTCTATGTGACATGTTCTGTGGAGTGACGCTTCTCTATGTGACGTGTTCTGTGGAGTGACGCTTCTCTATATGATGTGTTCTGTGGAGTGACGCTTCTCTATATGACGTGTTCTGTGGAGTGACGCTTCTCTATATGACGTGTTCTGTGGAGTGACGCTTCTCTATGACGTGTTCTGTGGAGTGACGCTTCTCTATGTGACGTGTTCTGTGGAGTGACGCTTCTCTATATGACGTGTTCTGTGGAGTGACGCTTCTCTATATGACGTGTTCTGTGGAGTGACGCTTCTCTATGTGATGTGTTCTGTGGAGTGACGCTTCTCTGTATGACGTGTTCTGTGGGGTGACGCTTCTCTATCTGGCGTGTTCTGTGGAGTGACGCTTCTCTATATGACGTGTTCTGTAGAGTGACGCTTCTCTATGTGACATGTTCTGTGGAGTGACGCTTCTCTATGTGACGTGTTCTGTGGAGTGACGCTTCTCTATATGATGTGTTCTGTGGAGTGACGCTTCTCTATATGACGTGTTCTGTGGAGTGACGCTTCTCTGTATGACGTGTTCTGTGGGGTGACGCTTCTCTATCTGGCGTGTTCTGTGGAGTGACGCTTCTCTATATGACGTGTTCTGTAGAGTGACGCTTCTCTATGTGACATGTTCTGTGGAGTGACGCTTCTCTATGTGACGTGTTCTGTGGAGTGACGCTTCTCTGTATGACGTGTTCTGTGGGGTGACGCTTCTCTATCTGGCGTGTTCTGTGGAGTGACGCTTCTCTATATGACGTGTTCTGTAGAGTGACGCTTCTCTATGTGACATGTTGTGTGGAGTGACGCTTCTCTATGTGACGTGTTCTGTGGAGTGACGCTTCTCTATATGATGTGTTCTGTGGAGTGACGCTTCTCTATATGACGTGTTCTGTGGAGTGACGCTTCTCTGTATGACGTGTTCTGTGGGGTGACGCTTCTCTATCTGGCGTGTTCTGTGGAGTGACGCTTCTCTATATGACGTGTTCTGTAGAGTGACGCTTCTCTATGTGACATGTTCTGTGGAGTGACGCTTCTCTATGTGACGTGTTCTGTGGAGTGACGCTTCTCTATATGATGTGTTCTGTGGAGTGACGCTTCTCTATATGACGTGTTCTGTGGAGTGACGCTTCTCTATGACGTGTTCTGTGGAGTGACGCTTCTCTATGTGACGTGTTCTGTGGAGTGACGCTTCTCTATATGACGTGTTCTGTGGAGTGACGCTTCTCTATATGACGTGTTCTGTGGAGTGACGCTTCTCTATGTGATGTGTTCTGTGGAGTGACGCTTCTCTGTATGACGTGTTCTGTGGGGTGACGCTTCTCTATATGACGTGTTCTGTGGAGTGACGCTTCTCTATGTGACGTGTTCTGTGGAGTGACGCTTCTCTATGTGACGTGTTCTGTGGAGTGACGCTTCTCTATCTGGCGTGTTCTGTGGAGTGACGCTTCTCTATATGACGTGTTCTGTGGAGTGACGCTTCTCTATGTGGCGTGTTCTGTGGAGTGACGCTTCTCTATATGACGTGTTCTGTGGAGTGACGCTTCTCTATCTGGCGTGTTCTGTGGAGTGACGCTTCTCTATATGACGTGTTCTGTGGAGTGACGCTTCTCTATGTGACGTGTTCTGTGGAGTGACGCTTCTCTATGTGATGTGTTCTGTGGAGTGACGCTTCTCTATGTGACGTGTTCTGTGGGGTGACGCTTCTCTATATGACGTGTTCTGTGGAGTGACGCTTCTCTATATGATGTGTTCTGTAGAGTGACGCTTCTCTATGTGACATGTTCTGTGGAGTGACGCTTCTCTATGTGACGTGTTCTGTGGAGTGACGCTTCTCTATATGATGTGTTCTGTGGAGTGACGCTTCTCTATATGACGTGTTCTGTGGAGTGACGCTTCTCTATATGACGTGTTCTGTGGAGTGACGCTTCTCTATGACGTGTTCTGTGGAGTGACGCTTCTCTATGTGACGTGTTCTGTGGAGTGACGCTTCTCTATATGACGTGTTCTGTGGAGTGACGCTTCTCTATATGACGTGTTCTGTGGAGTGACGCTTCTCTATGTGATGTGTTCTGTGGAGTGACGCTTCTCTGTATGACGTGTTCTGTGGGGTGACGCTTCTCTATCTGGCGTGTTCTGTGGAGTGACGCTTCTCTATATGACGTGTTCTGTAGAGTGACGCTTCTCTATGTGACATGTTCTGTGGAGTGACGCTTCTCTATGTGACGTGTTCTGTGGAGTGACGCTTCTCTATATGATGTGTTCTGTGGAGTGACGCTTCTCTATATGACGTGTTCTATGGAGTGACGCTTCTCTATATGACGTGTTCTGTGGAGTGACGCTTCTCTATGACGTGTTCTGTGGAGTGACGCTTCTCTATGTGACGTGTTCTGTGGAGTGACGCTTCTCTATATGACGTGTTCTGTGGAGTGACGCTTCTCTATATGACGTGTTCTGTGGAGTGACGCTTCTCTATGACGTGTTCTGTGGAGTGACGCTTCTCTATGTGACGTGTTCTGTGGAGTGACGCTTCTCTATATGACGTGTTCTGTGGAGTGACGCTTCTCTATATGACGTGTTCTGTGGAGTGACGCTTCTCTATGTGATGTGTTCTGTGGAGTGACGCTTCTCTGTATGACATGTTCTGTGGGGTGACGCTTCTCTATATGACGTGTTCTGTGGAGTGACGCTTCTCTATCTGGCGTGTTCTGTGGAGTGACGCTTCTCTATATGACGTGTTCTGTGGAGTGACGCTTCTCTATGTGGCGTGTTCTGTGGAGTGACGCTTCTCTATATGACGTGTTCTGTGGAGTGACGCTTCTCTATCTGGCGTGTTCTGTGGAGTGACGCTTCTCTATATGACGTGTTCTGTGGAGTGACGCTTCTCTATGTGACGTGTTCTGTGGAGTGACACTTCTCTATATGACGTGTTCTGTGGGGTGACGCTTCTCTATGTGACGTGTTCTGTGGGGTGACGCTTCTCTATGTGACGTGTTCTGTGGAGTGACGCTTCTCTATGTGACGTGTTCTGTGGAGTGACGCTTCTCTATATGACGTGTTCTGTGGAGTGACGCTTCTCTATATGACGTGTTCTGTGGAGTGACACTTCTCTATATGACGTGTTCTGTGGAGTGACGCTTCTCTATCTGACGTGTTCTGTGGAGTGACGCTTCTCTATATGACGTGTTCTGTGGAGTGACGCTTCTCTATATGACGTGTTCTGTGGAGTGACGCTTCTCTATGTGACGTGTTCTGTGGAGTGACGCTTCTCTATGACGTGTTCTGTGGAGTGACGCTTCTCTCTATGACGTGTTCTGTGGAGTGACGCTTCTCTATCTGGCGTGTTCTGTGGAGTGACGCTTCTCTACCTGACGTGTTCTGTGGAGTGACGCTTCTCTTAATGACGTGTTCTATGGAGCGACTCTTGTCTATATGACGTGTTCTGCGGAGTGACGCTTCTCTATATGACGTGTTCTGTGGAGTGACGCTTCTCTATATAACGTGTTCTGTGGAGTGACGCTTCTCTATATGACGTGTTGTGTGGAGTGACGCTTCTCTATATGACGTGTTCTGTGGAGTGACGCTTCTCTATGTGACGTGTTCTGTGGAGTGACGCTTCTCTATATGACGTGTTCTGTGGAGTGACGCTTCTCTATATGACGTGTTCTGTGGGGTGACGCTTCTCTATATGACGTGTTCTGTGAAGTGACGCTTCTCTATATGACGTGTTCTGTGGAGTGACGCTTCTCTATGTGGCGTGTTCTGTGGAGTGAGGCTTCTCTATATGACGTGTTCTGTGGAGTGACGCTTCTCTATGTGACGTGTTCTGTGGAGTGACGCTTCTCTCTATGACGTGTTCTGTGGAGTGACGCTTCTCTATCTGGCGTGTTCTGTGGAGTGACGCTTCTCTACCTGACGTGTTCTGTGGAGTGACGCTTCTCTATATGACGTGTTCTGTGGAGTGACTCTTCTCTATATGACGTGTTCTGTAGAGTGACGCTTCTCTACCTGACGTGTTCTGTGGAGTGACGCTTCTCTATCTGGCGTGTTCTGTGGAGTGACGCTTCTCTATATGACGTGTTCTGTGGAGTGACGCTTCTCTATGTGACGTGTTCTATGGAGTGACGATTCTCTATGTGGCGTGTTCTGTGGAGTGACGCTTCTCTATGTGACGTGTTCTGTGGAGTGACGCTTCTCTATGTGACGTGTTCTGTGGAGTGACGCTTCTCTATATGACGTGTTCTGTGGAGTGACGCTTCTCTATGTGACGTGTTCTGTGGAGTGACGCTTCTCTATATGACGTGTTCTGTGGAGTGACGCTTCTCTATGTGACGTGTTCTATGGAGTGACGATTCTCTATGTGGCGTGTTCTGTGGAGTGACGCTTCTCTATGTGACGTGTTCTGTGGAGTGACGCTTCTCTATATGACGTGTTCTGTGGAGTGACGCTTCTCTACGTGACGTGTTCTATGGAGTGACACTTCTCTATGTGGCGTGTTCTGTGGAGTGACGCTTCTCTATGTGACGTGTTCTGTGGAGTGACGCTTCTCTATGTGACGTGTTCTGTGGAGTGACGCTTCTCTATATGACGTGTTCTGTGGAGTGACACTTCTCTATGTGGCGTGTTCTGTGGAGTGACGTTTCTCTATGTGACGTGTTCTGTGGAGTGACGCTTCTCTATGTGACGTGTTCTGTGGAGTGACGCTTCTCTATGTGACGTGTTCTGTGGAGTGACGCTTCTCTATGTGACGTGTATGTGGCGTTATATATAGGGGGGGCTGTATGGCTTTATCTACAGGGGGGACTGTATGGCGTTATCTTCAGGGGGGGCTGTAAAAAAGGTACTATCTACAAGGGGGGGGGGGGTTCTGTGACACCCAGGGGAGGGGGGTCCCCAGTCAAAAGTTTGCTATGGGGCCCAGTCTTTCCTAGTTATGCCCCTGATTTCAATGACTTTGTTTGGTTTCTGTATTTGAATTTCTTTAGGGCGTGGCATCTTGTGCTGCTTTTTGAGACCTACTCACCGGTGTCACATTGCAGGGCAGGTTCTATTTAAAGAGGATCTGTCACTAGTTTGGTAACGCCCAATCTCCTGGCCAATCTAAGAGGCGCTGTCACCGATAATAATAGTGACAATTGTGTCCTAAAACGTTTATTATTTTAAAAGTTATGAGTTTTTTCGAAATATGCAAATGACCCTTTACTAGCCAAGTGGGTGTCACACCAGCGATTCTCCGGAGGTGGAGCCTCCTCACAGCCTCTGACACCGTCCTATCAGCATAAAGCTGCTGCACACAGTGTGAGAGACTGAGGCTGGAGGGAAGGGGGATCACTTCAAATAGCCATATCTCCGGCTGTGAAACACCTAGAACAGCGGTTTGAATGCCATATGAAAGATGAGACTCTAATCTTTCATATGCCACCAGGAGTTCTAGCTGTAAAACAACCACAGATATCACCAGTTGAAAACACAGTTCTCAATGGAAGCAGTATACTATGTGATAGACAAATCAGAGACAAAAACACATATCAAAAACTAACTCATAACCCGGTGGGTACTTTCTCAGCTGAAATGCTGACGATTCTGAATACAGCCTATGAGAAAGGCATAATCCCTAAAAATATATTTACTGGCCTGATGGTCCAGTACCCAAAAATCCCCACCCTGTACTTCCTACCAAAGGTCCATAAGAACATAAAAGAATAGAAAGAGTTGATCCAGCGCTGAAGGAGTGTATTTAAAAAGTAACGTGTTCCCAATTTTATTCGTATCAAAACAATGAAAATTCTATAACAGGCAGACTTGGTATCAAGGCAGCAATCGGTAGGTGTAGTGAGCCTACGCGTTTCAAGCACGTCGAGTGCTCTTAGTCATGGCAATCATTCACTTCAATATAAAAAAAAGAATAAAAGTATAATTGTTCATTTAAGTAAAAAAATTAAAAAATAAAAATTCACACTGGTATATTGGTCTTCATTGAAGTATTTGCTCCTTATTGATAAGTGATGGATATATCCATTACGGGCGGGTGTTAGTTCTCAGGTCTCAGTACCCACAAAATCAGTGGCAGGAGCTAGTTGGGCTTCTACCACGACAGGTGGGATAGGAGATAACATCGATCTCGGCACAGCAACCAGTGATATGCTGTGGTCAATAGTGATCATGGGGCGCCGATGGGTTACCATGGCAGCTGGGGGTCTAACAAAGTTCCCCAGGTCCTCTATGGGTGGATGCCTATTAGGCTATGCCAATAGGTTGCCTGTCAGTGATACACTGGCAGGCAATAAGGCTTTAGAGTACTAAGTATTCCAAAGCATTATATGAGCGATCAAAGTATCACTGCTTCGGGTCCCCTGGTAGGACAAAAAAAGTACAATTATGTATAATAAAATGTAATTAAAAAAACAAGCCTCCACCAAAAATATTAATAAACTCCCTTTTTATTGCAAAATTTATTTAAAAAAATAAAAATTATTTACCATAAAAAATATTAGGTATTGCCGTAATCCTAATGAAGCGTAACATACAGATAACGTATTATTTATTCTGCGACACGTGGCAAAACGAAATAATGGCGGATTTGATGTTTTTTTTCCGTTCTCCAAAAATATTATAAAAATTTATAGAAAGTTATAGTTTTCAGAAAGCAGCAATCAAAACCAAAATATATTTTTTTCCATAGAACATGTGTTTATTGTGCAGAAGTATTGAGACTTTCCGGGCCGGGAAATCCAACACTCTGACCGTTTTTCAGGGCCCGATCTCGGTCGTGTGCAAGAGCTGCTAGAATAAAGATGAGGCTGGACGGCAGCGCGGAGGGCTTAAGGGGAAGCCTCCATGACTGCCATAGGAGGGAGAGGGAGCCAATAGGAGAGGAGATAGTTGGTAGGAAAGGAGGAGACGTATAGGGGAGGGGACAGGGGGGAGTTATCTGTTCCTCCCGCTGTTTTCGGCATTGAGCCGGAAGCAGCGGGAGGAACAAAAGGTAGATAGTTAGCTCCCACCCTCCCGCCCTAAGTTAGGGGTTAGCTTTGGGATCGGGGTTGCTGTGAATTTTGTTTATTTTATTCTATGATGTATGATTACATAACTTGTGTTTCTCATTTTCTTTGGAGCAGGTTCGGATGTCATGGCAGCTGGCGGGGGGAGTCCTTGAGGTTGGTCAGTACAAAATGGTGGGGGGGTCGCATCGGGGGTATGCGTCCCCCAAAAAGGTATATCATTTGAAGACTTCATAGGGTGTTATCCCTTTGAAGTGGTCTTCTGGTGGTTGGAGCCATCTGCAGAGGTGAGCGGTGCCTCCGAGCAGGTTTACGGCTGGAGGTAAAGAGTTGGTGGTGGTTTGCAGATGGCTAATTTAAAGAAAATCCGGTTTTAAAAATGGCTTCAAGGACTTCCCCTGCTCTGTTAGGCGGGATTCACACGACCGGGTCGTTCCCGAGCCCGAGTGTCGGGCCGGTAAAATTGGCAATTTTGCCCGGCCGGTTTGCATTAAGTTTTGCATCCGTGCCGGGCAGATCCGGACAGTGACATCAGCGGCAACTCCTGAAGGGGAATCCCCATGTGTTCGTGGTTTCCCCTGATGTCACTGCCCAGATATGGACAGAGACATCAAGCGCTCTGTCCAGGAGCGGAATCCCCGAAAACACGGGGATTCCGCTCCTTCAAGGAGCTAAAGTGCGGCTAGCACATAGCAGAGCGGGGAGATACCTCCCCGCTCTGCTATAGTGGCGTCGCTACAGTAGTAGCAGCCGCAGCAGCTGCTAGCGGCGCCATCGAAGGTGTCGCCGGGCCAGGGTGCTTTTAAAACAAGCAGGGGAAGGGAGCCAGCGCAGCGCTCCCTCCACCTGCTGTACACCCCGGCCCTGCCACACCGTGTACAGCGTAGCCATTCGTCAGAATGGCATCAACTCCTCCTCCTCACATGCACTCTGCGCTGTGAGGAGGAGGAGATAGAGCGCAAGCCACGGAAAACCCGGCCATCACTCGGGACACATCCCGGTGAATGGCCGTGTATTACCCGGCCCCATAGACTTCTATGGGAGCCGGGCGGCCGGGTACCCGGTCGAAGATAGAGCATGTCCTATTTTTTGACGGCCGGTTTTCCCGGCCCCATTAGGGGTCTATTATTCCTAATGCAGCCGGGCGCCGGCCGATTTATGAACGGGAAACCTTGCCGTGTGAATGAGGCCTTAAAGTATTAAAAATGTTGATTGTTAATTCTGATTCTGACCCATGTTGGGTCATGTGAATTAGAGGAGGAATTCTCCGGTCGAATTCCAAAAGGAGTTATCCGAATGTTTCGGATTAAATTGCATTTAAATAATGTAAATAAATAAACGGCTGCTGTGGCCATTTCACATCCAACCTCGGTTGTCACATGTCGTTATTGGGAGGTGGGACGAAAAAGGGGTGAATAGGATTAAAAGGTTTAAACAGCACATGACTCTACTTAGGCCAGTCAAGTTAACATGTAATTTTTACCGCACTGTAGACAGCAAAATAATAGGAATGCCCGACGATCCACACCAATCGGCCCGAGGTTCCTGAAAAATAAAACCAACTGATTAAAACCAAACTATGTAAGGATGCAAGCGAAACATTGAGGAGGAGAGAAAAAACAACGAGGGGGCGGGAGGGAGAGAAGAGAGGAGGGATTATGACTTAATTATCATAGAAACTGAGGGCGCACATACAGCTGGAAACGGCGTGAATCCCAGCGACCTATCCGCTTTACCACCTCCTCCCCCAACCCCCATGACACAGCTTCCGTCGCTGCCCCAATGCGAAAGGAATGGGGGGAAAACAAAGCCTCCTCCAGGCAACAACGAAAACATTTCAACATATTCGTTCCTCCATATTTTCTCCCTCACTTCAGGCTTCAGATGCGCCCCCAAGGGGCCCTCAAAACATACATAGACCTCGCCCTTCGCCTTATCATGCAACCGCACCTCATCCACCGCCCCATCATTTTCTGTCTGCACCGACAGCCCCCCAGCTCCACATGGCGCGCTATCCACCACTGCAGGCCCTAACGATGGCCCCACACACGCTGAAACTGGGGACGGGGAACCCACCGCCCCCCCTCCGCATCGCGCCAAAAGGTCACACACACAACACAATTCCCGAATCCCCCCCCCTCACCACCCATACTCCCTGGACTCCCCCGCTACACCCCGGCAACCCCGTAGGCACAAGTGAACCCACACCCCCTACCCCCGGGGACCGAAATATAGCAGGCAACGAAAAAGTAGGAGACATCGACTCACCGCTGCGCAGGTGCTGCGTCCCCACCAGCCGGGGCGAAGGATCCATCCAGACGTCCCTCTTGGTCACCGAACTCCCAGTCGTCCACTTCATCCTGACCAGCCGGCCCAGGACAAGCGCCACACGGCCTTCCGATGGAGCGCTCCTGACCTGCGCCGATGAACTGGGCCTCTCCGCCTGTCTGTTGGGGGCCTCATCCGCCCCGCGGCCCGTAGGTAGCCGCCCTCCTGCCCACCGTGTCACCACCGACCGTGGCACACGCCTAGAATCCGTAACATCATCCTGGGTACAGGTGGGCCGCCCGACTGGAGCATCGCCAGCACGGCCCACCGCAAGTCCTGGATCCCGTCGTCTGGAGGCAGAGGGCGGTCCCAGCTGCAAGGGCGCCTGCCCCCCCACCTCCGCTGAGCCAGGCCGGCTTCCAGGATTCCTCACAGACCGGGCCGTCCTGCTCCCGGCAGCCGATTGAGGGGCCCGGCCTGGAGGGTCCCTCGTGGGGCTCCTTACCCTGCGCCTGGCTCGCGGAATCACTTCCGGGCTCAATCTCTCCGGAGGCCTCGTGTGACGGGACCGCCGCCGGGGAGGAGAGGACGGCACCGCCCGCGCCCCGGATCCGAACACCGCTGCTTCCCTGTGCTGTTAACTAAAAAAGGCGGCGTCCTTCCTCTCTCCTAACCTTAAAGAGGCTCTGTCACCAGATTTTGCAGCCCCTATCTGCTATTGCAGCAGATAGGCGCTGCAATGTAGATTACAGTAACGTTTTTATTTTTTAAAAACGAGCATTTTTGGCCAAGTTATGACCATTTTCGTATTTATGCAAATGAGGCTTGCAAAAGTACAACTGGGCGTGTTGAAAAGTAAAAGTACAACTGGGCGTGTATTATGTGCGTACATCGGGGTGTGTTTACTACTATTAATAGCTGGGCGTTGTGTATAGAAGTATCATCATAAGTACCTACATCGACTTACCTGCAAACGCCGATGCTGCTGCAGAATCATCTGTAGCCTCTGGTGCCGACACGATGCAGGACCTGTGAGTGACGTCACAGTGCTGCACTGCCAGAAGCTGGGCGTTGTGAAGAGAAGTGGATGATACTTCTATACACAACGCCCAGCTATTAATAGTAGTAAACACACCCCGATGTACGCACATAATACACGCCCAGTTGTACTTTTACTTTTCAACACGCCCAGTTGTACTTTTGCAAGCCTCATTTGCATAAATACGAAAATGGTCATAACTTGGCCAAAAATGCTCGTTTTTAAAAAATAAAAACGTTACTGTAATCTACATTGCAGCGCCTATCTGCTGCAATAGCAGATAGGGGCTGCAAAATCTGGTGACAGAGCCTCTTTAAGTAACCTGGCCTCGCCCCACTAACCTACGCCCCCTCCTAACCACCCCCCCAACTCCTTAACTCCTTCCCTTCCTACATCCCTGATCATGGTGGCCTCCCCCTATGGCATTCTGCCGGGTCCAGCCTGCACTGATATGTACAACAAGGATCTGTCATACAACCATGTGCATGATGTGACATAACTAGTTATCGGTTTTACTAATAGAACGA
This sequence comes from Rhinoderma darwinii, assembly GCF_050947455.1. Taxonomy (NCBI): domain Eukaryota; kingdom Metazoa; phylum Chordata; class Amphibia; order Anura; family Rhinodermatidae; genus Rhinoderma; species Rhinoderma darwinii. The sequence goes on along the minus strand of NC_134691.1, from coordinate 9,484,497 downwards.
TAACAGGTGTTTAGCGCTTCCATACCATAAGTCTTGTAACTAACAAATCCTGCACAACTTTTAATAGAAATCATCACACACAATACCATGACTTTTAATGTATTTTATTGGGTGACCATAGGCCCCCAAAGTTGCGCCCTCATACAACTTTTTGCTATTGTAGCTGACTCTTCTTTGGGAGCACTGTGGTTCTCACTCATATGTGTGTGCTACAGTTACGGGGCACTGTGGCTGTCCCAGTTATATGACATGTACAATATGAGTACCGGATTATCGGACAGTCATAGAAAAGTCTATAAAACTCACTTGAAAGGGTAGACTACTTAATAAGGACCAATATTAATGAAAAAAAGGATTTTATAACCGGTTCTCTGTGCCCTTCTTTCTGATCTGTGAAATTCCGCATCCTATTTCCGCTCTGCGCTGGAAACAAATGCTTTCTGGATTATCAAATTCGCTTTTTCTGCATCTTAAATTTACACCGTTTACCGTGTGGTTTAGAGAACATAATAACTTTATTCTGCGGGTCATTACTATTACAGCGATACAAAATTGATATAGTTTTTAATCTTTTACCATTTTTTTTACCGTAAAATAAAAAAAAAAATTTATAAAAAAATTTGTTTTTGTGTTGCCGTATTCTAATAGTCATAATATTTTTCTTCCAACATCAGCAGTTGTATGAGGGCTTATTAGTTTTTTGCTGGACGAGTTGCAGTTTTTATTTGTACTTTTTATTGCATTTTTTTTTAAGTTGAAATGAACATAAAACAGCAATTCTGGAATTGTTTTGATTTTTTTTTATGGTGTTTTTTTTATGTGGTTTAAATAACATCATAGTTTTATAGTTTCGGTCATTACAAACTCTAAAATACCAATTATGTGTAGCTTATTTATAGTTTTTTTGAAAAAAATTTTTTATAATAAAACATTTCGGAAGAGGGAAAAAAAAATTTTTTGTTTTTTTTTTACTTGGGATTTCTCATATATTTATTATAAATTTTATTGATCTATTTTTTTTTAAAGATTTTTTTGTCCCACTCTGGGACTTCCCTATGTGATCATTTCATCACTTTAAGGGTCAGTGCACATGATACGTATTACGTGCGTTTTTGCCACGCATATTTGCATGCAGCAAAACTGCAGCGTAATACAGCACCAGCATAGACATTGAGATCCCAGGGAATCTCATGTCCATGCTGCGGTATTTTTCAGGAAGTAAATTGACTCGCGGTGCGTATTTTCGAATACATCAATTTATCCCGCTATTCCGCTTGCGAATTCTACCTCCCTAGTTATGCAAAAATGTGCAGCCAAACCCGCAGCATGAAAATGCAGCGAATTAAGCAGCAAAACGTAAAAAACACACCGAAAAACACACTTTCTGCAAATTTCTTGCGGCTTCCTGAGGTGTTGCTGCGTAGCAAAATACGCAACGTGTACATTCAGCCTAAAGGCTGCGATACTTCTGTATTGCAGTGTATTATGCTCGTCAATGTAAAAGGCTATAGCGGACACAAGACACGTCAAGGGCTCATGACACAGTGACGTCAAAAAGCGCATTGGTGGTCATTAAGGGGTTAATAGTAGACCATGCTTGTTTAAAGGGGTTTTCCACTACCGGACAACTGATGACCTAACCACCAGATAGGCCATCAGTATATGATCGGTACGTGTCCGACACCCGAACCCCGCACCGATCAGCCGCTCCGGCTGTGTGCGGGCACTGGATTTAATTGAACAGTACTGCAGCTCGGCCACTATTCTGTGACCGGAGCCGACTGCTTCCTGCATGGATGTCCGGTGTTCGGAGGCAGCCGGAGCAGCTGAATGTTGCAGGGGCCGGGGTCAGACCCCCACAGTGGGGGTAGCCAATGGGTAGGTCATCAGTAGTCTGGTAGTGGAAAACCCCTTTAAGACTGGACTTGTAAAGATGTGTAATTGATGCCATTCATCTAGTAAGGGACTTGGATACCGCTCAGTACTGTCTAGAGTTTATTAAGGAGAACGCCCACACAATGATGGTTCCCCGTAGATTTCATTTTTTGGTCCTCAGTCACTGGAGTCAGATAATAGTCGATTTGTACTGTGACGTTTTCTGTATAAATTTCATGATCCCTCAAGCGTAAAGAAATCAGCATTTTCCTTCCTGCCGAACTCGACTAATGTTTTGATGATTTAGATGATCTTGGATTTATTTTCCATCTCTGCTCATTATCGCGGCTGCATGAATCCAATTTCCAAGGACATTTTATAAGTCAGGAGTTTAATATTACACTTTGATGACTCATTTCCTAGCGCATAATAAGTGCATCGTTTTATAATAAGTTAAGGTGCAACCCAAATAATATAACTTCCATGTAGCCATGAATATTCCTGTTCTCTTCGTTTACACGGAATTTCACTTGAAAGGCAGCCGTTTGTGCTTCAGAGCTGCTCTTCTATTGGACAGGAAGTTCGAACTCTTGGATTGCTGTTCTTGGTCAACCAGTATACAAAGACACTTCCCACCTCTTGTCTCTGTCCTAACCCGTCTCATCCCGCATAACCTGTCAACCGTGTGTATATTAATCCCTGCGCCTTCTGGGCTGATCGTATTAATACACAAGTGGAAGATACTCCTGATGTATAAACACCCACATCACAGCCCACATGCCTACTCTATGAGCTACAGATATAAACTGTTATTGAGTTCACTGTGGCCTTACATTTTATATTATCACGTACTTTCTTGTCATTTCTAATTTAAAATATATATATTTTCCAATCAGGGATTTATTTTCCTAATGAATTATAATGCCGCAATTTAAGCAAAATTGAACCAAAATTTTACCACAAACCACAATTTGATTGCACCGTGTGACTAGACCCTAGGGTGTCACATGTTATGGTTATAGGTTTTGCCATGATCTTATGTCAAAACTACAGCAATTTGTGAAAGTCATAGCAAAAAAACAGATTGCTGTAAAACCATCTGCAGTCCTTGGCCGCGCAGCACACTACCGCTACAGACAGCCGCACGTTTTATAGAACTTCGAATATAACATTATTCTAAATAAGCTGTAATGCTTCATATTTGACTGAATTTATTCATAGACATATTCATAGACCCAAATTCATCAGACGGTGGCCTAAAGAATGTCCTTTCGCCTCCGTTGGGCTGCTTCACGTCAGTATACCTTTATGAATTAGCTTAGTCTGCTGCGCTATTCCATACAGAGGAATCCCGCAAAAGAACTTATGTTGCACAGTCTACATTTTTAACATGGGAACCTATGGGCGACTCATGCCACTGATTGCCTATACAGTGGAAACCATCGGAGGCATCGGTCGGAGATATACATCAGGAAGTCCTCCCGACATTTACCTCTGACGAACACTGAAAATGCACCATGTCTAGTTTTGTAGACCAAAAATAAGCCCAAGAGCATATCTGGATGCTGGTCCCCAGCTGGAGTAGTCAGAACTTGGGTGACGTCTCAGGGGCGGTAACACCGAGTAGCATAGCGTAGCGGGAATAGACTCCATGCAGACTTGGTGGTGAAGGAGTTGCGTTCTAGCACAGGACAAGTTTGTCCGTAGACAGGAATGATGAATGACTGAGACCCTTATTAAGTTGGCGCAGGCTAGGAGTTCCTTGTCCTTCACCTTTAAGGAGGTATGAACTTTGCCAGGGTGTGGTCCTCAGGATAGACAGTCGGGTTGCAGATGGTGGGTATGGACAGTTTCGTAATCAAATAGATCCTGTGTGGTAACAGGTGGGTAACGTCATGTCCAGTAATCAGGATAGAGGTCAGAACACGCATAAATCGTGTCAAATTTAGGGAATTACAGGGAACAACTGGCTCAGTGATAGAAAACATAGGGTGGATATTATTGGTACATCCTCAGAGTGGGACACAGTTACCAGTGGTGTTCCACAGGGGGCAGTATTGTGCTCTCTTCTTTTTTATATGTTTATTAATGACCTTGTAGACGGTTTGCAGAGTAAAATTTCAGTATTTGCAGATGATACTAAACTCTGTAAAATAATCAACACAGAGGAGGAGAATGTAATACTAAAGAGGAGGAGGATATAATACTACAGAGGAGGAGAATGTAATACTACAGAGGAGGAGAATGTAATACTACAGAGGAGGAGAATGTAATACTACAGAGGAGGAGAATATAATACTACAGAGGAGGAGAATGTAATACTACAGAGGAGGAGAATGTAATACTACAGAGGAGGAGAATGTAATACTACAGAGGAGGATAATGTAATACTACAGAGGAGGAGAATATAATACTACAGAGGAGGATAATGTAATACTACAGAGGAGGAGAATGTAATACTACAGAGGATGAGAATGTAATACTACAGAGGAGGAGAATGTAATACTACAGAGGAGGAGAATGTAATACTACAGAGGAGGATAATGTAATACTACAGAGGAGGAGAATGTAATACTGCAGAGGAGGAGAATGTAATACTACAGAGGAGGAGAATGTAATACTACAGAGGAGGAGAATGTAATACTACAGAGGAGGAGAATGTAATACTGCAGAGGAGGATAATGTAATACTACAGAGGAGGAGAATGTAATACTACAGAGGAGGAGAATATAATACTACAGAGGAGGAGAATGTAATACTACAGAGGAGGAGAATGTAATACTACAGAGGAGGAGAATGTAATACTACAGAGGAGGAGAATATAATACTGCAGAGGAGGAGAATATAATACTACAGAGGAGGAGAATGTAATACTACAGAGGAGGATAATGTAATACTACAGAGGAGGATAATGTAATACTACAGAGGAGGAGAATGTAATACTACAGAGGAGGAGAATGTAATACTACAGAGGAGGAGAATGTAATACTACAGAGGAGGAGAATATAATACTACAGAGGAGGAGAATGCAATACTACAGAGGAGGATAATATAATACTACAGAGGAGAATAATGTAATACTACAGAGGAGGAGAATATAATACTACAGAGGAGGAGAATGTAATACTACAGAGGAGGATAATATAATACTACAGAGGAGGAGAATGTAATACTACAGAGGAGGAGAATATAATACTACAGAGGAGAATAATGTAATACTACAGAGGAGGAGAATGTAATACTGCAGAGGAGGAGAATGTAATACTACAGAGGAGGATAATGTAATACTACAAAGGAGGAGAATGTAATACTACAGAGGAGGAGAATGTAATACTACAGAGGAGGACAATGTAATACTACAGAGGAGGAGAATGTAATACTACAGAGGAGGATAATGTAATACTAAAGAGGAGGAGGAGAATATAATACTACAGAGGAGGAGAATGTAATACTACAGAGGAGAATGTAATACTACAGAGGAGGAGAATGTAATACTACAGAGGAGGAGAATGTAATACTACAGAGGAGGAGAATGTAATACTACAGAGGAGGATAATGTAATACTGCAGATGAGGAGAATGTAATACTACAGAGGAGGAGATTATAATACTACAGAGGAGGAGAATGAATGTAATACTACAGAGGAGGAGAATGTAATACTACAGAGGAGGATAATGTAATACTACAGAGGAGGAGAATGTAATACTACAGAGGAGGAGAATGTAATACTACAGAGGAGGAGAATATAATACTACAGAGGAGGATAATGTAATACTACAGAGGAGGAGAATGTAATACTACAGAGGAGGAGAATATAATACTACAGAGGAGGATAATGTAATACTACAGAGGAGAAGAATGTAATACTACAGAGGAGGAGAATATAATACTACAGAGGAGGATAATGTAATACTACAGAGGAGGATAATGTAATACTACAGAGGAGGAGAATGTAATACTACAGAGGAGGAGAATGTAATACTACAGAGGAGGATAATGTAATACTACAGAGGAGGAGAATGTAATACTACAGAGGAGGAGAATGTAATACTACAGAGGAGGAGAATGTAATACTACAGAGGAGGAGAATGTAATACTACAGAGGAGGAGAATGTAATACTGCAGATGAGGAGAATGTAATACTACAGAGGAGGAGATTATAATACTACAGAGGAGGAGAATGTAATACTACAGAGGAGGAGAATGTAATACTACAGAGGAGGATAATGTAATACTACAGAGGAGGAGAATGTAATACTGCAGAGGAGGATAATGTAATACTACAGAGGAGGAGAATGTAATACTACAGAGGAGGAGAATGTAATACTACAGAGGAGGATAATGTAATACTACAGAGGAGGAGAATGTAATACTACAGAGGAGGAGAATGTAATACTACAGAGGAGGAGAATGTAATACTACAGAGGAGGAGAATGTAATACTACAGATGAGGAGAATATAATACTACAGAGGAGGATAATGTAATACTACAGAGGAGGAGAATGTAATACTACAGAGGAGGAGAATATAATACTACAGAGGAGGATAATGTAATACTACAGAGGAGAAGAATGTAATACTACAGAGGAGGAGAATATAATACTACAGAGGAGGATAATGTAATACTACAGAGGAGGATAATGTAATACTACAGAGGAGGAGAATATAATACTACAGAGGAGGATAATGTAATACTACAGAGGAGGATAATGTAATACTACAGAGGAGGAGAATGTAATACTACAGAGGAGGAGAATATAATACTACAGAGGAGGATAATGTAATACTACAGAGGAGGAGAATGTAATACTACAGAGGAGGATAATGTAATACTACAGAGGAGGAGAATGTAATACTGCAGAGGAGGATAATGTAATACTACAGAGGAGGAGAATATAATACTGCAGAGGAGGAGAATATAATACTACAGAGGAGGATAATGTAATACTACAGAGGAGGATAATGTAATACTACAGAGGAGGAGAATGTAATACTACAGAGGAGGAGAATGTAATACTACAGAGGAGGAGAATGTAAGGCTGGGTTCACACGTGGCGGAATTTCACTTAAATTCCGCTGCGGACACTCCGCAGCGTTAATCCGCAGCGGAGCCGTTTGTCCATTGACTTACACTTTAATTTAGCAGTGTTCGTTTAGACGAGGCATAAAATTCCGCTGCGGAGCATAGGCTGCGGAGCGGAATTTGGTGTCCGCAGCATGCTCTGTCTGTTGCGGAGCAGTGGCGGACTCATGGCGGAATTTCTCCATTGACTTCAATGGAGATTCTAAGTTCCGCAATGAAGTCCGCAGCTGTCATGCACATGTTATGTGTGCTGCGGATCCGTCTTGCTTTTTTAACTTGACATTTCTTCATTCTGGCTGGACCTATGTATTTCTAGGTCTACAGCCAGACTGAGGAAGTCAATGGGGCTCCCGTAATGACGGGAGCGTTGCTAGGAGACGTCTGTAAATAGTCACTGTCCAGGGTGCCGAAAGAGTTAAGCGATCGGCAGTAACTGTTTCTGCACCCGGGACAGTGACTACCGATCCCAATATACATGTATCTTTTTAAAAAAAATGAAGTTCATACTTACCGAGAACTCCCTGCTTCTGTCTCCAGTCCGGCCTCCCAGGATGACGTTTCAGTCTAAGTGACGGCTGCAGCCAATCACAGGCTAATAACAGGCTGCAGCGGTCACATGGACTGCCGCGTCATCCAGGGAGATCGGGCTGGATGCCGAAGGAGGGACGCGTCACCAAGACAACGGGCGGTAAGTATGAATTTCTTTGACTTTCACAAGGGAAAGTGCTGTCCCTTCTCTCTATCCTGCACTGATAGGGAGAAGGGAAGTACTTTTAACGCAGTCCGCAGCAGCTAGTCCGCATCAATTTACTGCACATTTTGTGCAGATCCGCAACAGAATCTGCAACACAGATTCTGTGCGGCATTGATGCGGACAGTTGCGGAGGAAATCCGCCACGTGTGGTCATGCCCTAATACTACAGAGGAGGATAATGTAATACTACAGAGGAGAAGAATGTAATACTACAGAGGAGGAGAATATAATACTACAGAGGAGGATAATGTAATACTACAGAGGAGAAGAATGTAATACTACAGAGGAGGAGGAGGAGAATATAATACTACAGAGGAGGATAATGTAATACTACAGAGGAGGATAATGTAATACTACAGAGGAGGATAATGTAATACTACAGAGGAGGAGAATGTAATACTACAGAGGAGGAGAATGTAATACTACAGAGGAGGAGAATATAATACTACAGAGGAGGAGAATGCAATACTACAGAGGAGGATAATATAATACTACAGAGGAGAATAATGTAATACTACAGAGGAGGAGAATATAATACTACAGAGGAGGAGAATGTAATACTACAGAGGAGGATAATATAATACTACAGAGGAGGAGAATGTAATACTACAGAGGAGGAGAATATAATACTACAGAGGAGAATAATGTAATACTACAGAGGAGGAGAATGTAATACTGCAGAGGAGGAGAATGTAATACTACAGAGGAGGATAATGTAATACTACAAAGGAGGAGAATGTAATACTACAGAGGAGGAGAATGTAATACTACAGAGGAGGACAATGTAATACTACAGAGGAGGAGAATGTAATACTACAGAGGAGGAGAATGTAATACTACAGAGGAGGAGAATGTAATACTACAGAGGAGAATGTAATACTACAGAGGAGGAGAATGTAATACTACAGAGGAGGAGAATGTAATACTACAGAGGAGGAGAATGTAATACTACAGAGGAGGATAATGTAATACTGCAGATGAGGAGAATGTAATACTACAGAGGAGGAGATTATAATACTACAGAGGAGGAGAATGAATGTAATACTACAGAGGAGGAGAATGTAATACTACAGAGGAGGATAATGTAATACTACAGAGGAGGAGAATGTAATACTACAGAGGAGGAGAATGTAATACTACAGAGGAGGAGAATATAATACTACAGAGGAGGATAATGTAATACTACAGAGGAGGAGAATGTAATACTACAGAGGAGGAGAATATAATACTACAGAGGAGGATAATGTAATACTACAGAGGAGAAGAATGTAATACTACAGAGGAGGAGAATATAATACTACAGAGGAGGATAATGTAATACTACAGAGGAGGATAATGTAATACTACAGAGGAGGAGAATGTAATACTACAGAGGAGGAGAATGTAATACTACAGAGGAGGATAATGTAATACTACAGAGGAGGAGAATGTAATACTACAGAGGAGGAGAATGTAATACTACAGAGGAGGAGAATGTAATACTACAGAGGAGGAGAATGTAATACTACAGAGGAGGAGAATGTAATACTGCAGATGAGGAGAATGTAATACTACAGAGGAGGAGATTATAATACTACAGAGGAGGAGAATGTAATACTACAGAGGAGGAGAATGTAATACTACAGAGGAGGATAATGTAATACTACAGAGGAGGAGAATGTAATACTGCAGAGGAGGATAATGTAATACTACAGAGGAGGAGAATGTAATACTACAGAGGAGGAGAATGTAATACTACAGAGGAGGATAATGTAATACTACAGAGGAGGAGAATGTAATACTACAGAGGAGGAGAATGTAATACTACAGAGGAGGAGAATGTAATACTACAGAGGAGGAGAATGTAATACTACAGATGAGGAGAATATAATACTACAGAGGAGGATAATGTAATACTACAGAGGAGGAGAATGTAATAATACAGAGGAGGAGAATATAATACTACAGAGGAGGATAATGTAATACTACAGAGGAGAAGAATGTAATACTACAGAGGAGGAGAATATAATACTACAGAGGAGGATAATGTAATACTACAGAGGAGGATAATGTAATACTACAGAGGAGGAGAATATAATACTACAGAGGAGGATAATGTAATACTACAGAGGAGGATAATGTAATACTACAGAGGAGGAGAATGTAATACTACAGAGGAGGAGAATATAATACTACAGAGGAGGATAATGTAATACTACAGAGGAGGAGAATGTAATACTACAGAGGAGGATAATGTAATACTACAGAGGAGGAGAATGTAATACTGCAGAGGAGGATAATGTAATACTACAGAGGAGGAGAATATAATACTGCAGAGGAGGAGAATATAATACTACAGAGGAGGATAATGTAATACTACAGAGGAGGATAATGTAATACTACAGAGGAGGAGAATGTAATACTACAGAGGAGGAGAATGTAATACTACAGAGGAGGAGAATGTAAGGCTGGGTTCACACGTGGCGGAATTTCACTTAAATTCCGCTGCGGACACTCCGCAGCGTTAATCCGCAGCGGAGCCGTTTGTCCATTGACTTACACTTTAATTTAGCAGTGTTCGTTTAGACGAGGCATAAAATTCCGCTGCGGAGCATAGGCTGCGGAGCGGAATTTGGTGTCCGCAGCATGCTCTGTCTGTTGCGGAGCAGTGGCGGACTCATGGCGGAATTTCTCCATTGACTTCAATGGAGATTCTAAGTTCCGCAATGAAGTCCGCAGCTGTCATGCACATGTTATGTGTGCTGCGGATCCGTCTTGCTTTTTTAACTTGACATTTCTTCATTCTGGCTGGACCTATGTATTTCTAGGTCTACAGCCAGACTGAGGAAGTCAATGGGGCTCCCGTAATGACGGGAGCGTTGCTAGGAGACGTCTGTAAATAGTCACTGTCCAGGGTGCCGAAAGAGTTAAGCGATCGGCAGTAACTGTTTCTGCACCCGGGACAGTGACTACCGATCCCAATATACATGTATCTTTTTTAAAAAAATGAAGTTCATACTTACCGAGAACTCCCTGCTTCTGTCTCCAGTCCGGCCTCCCAGGATGACGTTTCAGTCTAAGTGACGGCTGCAGCCAATCACAGGCTAATAACAGGCTGCAGCGGTCACATGGACTGCCGCGTCATCCAGGGAGATCGGGCTGGATGCCGAAGGAGGGACGCGTCACCAAGACAACGGGCGGTAAGTATGAATTTCTTTGACTTTCACAAGGGAAAGTGCTGTCCCTTCTCTCTATCCTGCACTGATAGGGAGAAGGGAAGTACTTTTAACGCAGTCCGCAGCAGCTAGTCCGCATCAATTTACTGCACATTTTGTGCAGATCCGCAACAGAATCTGCAACACAGATTCTGTGCGGCATTGATGCGGACAGTTGCGGAGGAAATCCGCCACGTGTGGTCATGCCCTAATACTACAGAGGAGGATAATGTAATACTACAGAGGAGAAGAATGTAATACTACAGAGGAGGAGAATATAATACTACAGAGGAGGATAATGTAATACTACAGAGGAGAAGAATGTAATACTACAGAGGAGGAGGAGGAGAATATAATACTACAGAGGAGGATAATGTAATACTACAGAGGAGGATAATGTAATACTACAGAGGAGGATAATGTAATACTACAGAGGAGGATAATGTAATACTACAGAGGAGGAGAATGTAATACTACAGAGGAGGAAAATGTAATACTACAGAGGAGCAGAATGTAATACTACAGAGGAGGAGAATGTAATACTACAGAGGAGGAGAATGTAATACTACAGAGGAGGAGAATATAATACTACAGAGGAGGATAATGTAATACTACAGAGGAGAAGAATGTAATACTACAGAGGAGGAGGAGGAGAATATAATACTACAGAGGAGGATAATGTTATACTACAGAGGAGGAGAATGTAATACTACAGAGGAGGATAATGTAATACTACAGAGGAGGAGGAGGAGAATATAATACTACAGAGGAGGAGAATGTAATACTACAGAGGAGGAGAATGTAATACTGCAGAGGAGGATAATGTAATACTACAGAGGAGGAGAATGTAATACTACAGAGGAGGAGAATGTAATACTACAGAGGAGCAGAATGTAATACTACAGAGGAGCAGAATGTAATACTACAGAGGAGGAGAATGTAATACTACAGAGGAGGAGAATATAATACTACAGAGGAGGAGAATGTAATACTGCAGAGGAGGATAATGTAATACTGCAGAGGAGGAGAATATAATACTACAGAGGAGGAGAATGTAATACTACAGAGGAGGAGGATATAATACTACAGAGGAGGATAATGTAATACTACAGAGGAGGAGGATATAATACTACAGAGGAGGAGGATATAATACTACAGAGGAGGAGAATATAATACTACAGAGGAGGAGGATATAATACTACAGAGGAGGATAATGTAATACTACAGAGGAGGAGAATGTAATACTGCAGAGGAGGATAATGTAATACTACAGAGGAGGAGAATGTAATACTACAGAGGAGGAGAATGTAATACTACAGAGGAGCAGAATGTAATACTACAGAGGAGCAGAATGTAATACTACAGAGGAGGAGAATGTAATACTACAGAGGAGGAGAATATAATACTACAGAGGAGGAGAATGTAATACTGCAGAGGAGGATAATGTAATACTGCAGAGGAGGAGAATATAATACTACAGAGGAGGAGAATGTAATACTACAGAGGAGGAGGATATAATACTACAGAGGAGGATAATGTAATACTACAGAGGAGGAGGATATAATACTACAGAGGAGGAGGATATAATACTACAGAGGAGGAGAATATAATACTACAGAGGAGGAGGATATAATACTACAGAGGAGGATAATGTAATACTACAGAGGAGGAGAATGTAATACTGCAGAGGAGGATAATGTAATACTACAGAGGAGGAGAATGTAATACTACAGAGGAGGATAATGTAATACTACAGAGGAGGATAATGTAATACTACAGAGGAGGAGAATGTAATACTACAGAGGAGGAGAATGTAATACTACAGAGGAGGATAATGTAATACTACAGAGGAGGAGAATGTAATACTACAGAGGAGGATAATGTAATACTGCAGAGGAGGATAATGTAATACTACAGAGGAGGATAATGTAATACTACAGAGGAGGAGAATGTAATACTACAGAGGAGGAGAATGTAATACTACAGAGGAGGAGAATGTAATACTACAGAGGAGGAGAATGTAATACTACAGAGGAGGAGAATGTAATACTACAGAGGAGGAGAATGTAATACTACAGAGGAGGAGAATGTAATACTACAGAGGAGGAGAATGTAATACTACAGAGGAGGAGAATATAATACTACAGAGGAGGAGAATGTAATACTACAGAGGAGGAGAATGTAACACTACAGAGGAGGAGAATGTAATACTACAGAGGAGGAGAATGTAATACTACAGAGGAGGATAATGTAATACTACAGAGGAGGAGAATATAATACTACAGAGGAGGAGAATGTAATACTACAGAGGAGGATAATGTAATACTACAGAGGAGGAGAATGTAATACTACAGAGGAGGAGAATGTAATACTACAGAGGAGGAGATTATAATACTACAGAGGAGGAGAATGTAATACTACAGAGGAGGATAATGTAATACTACAGAGGAGGAGAATGTAATACTACAGAGGAGGAGAATGTAATACTAAGAGGAGGAGAATGTAATACTGCAGAGGAGAATGTCATACAGAGGGATTTAGAAAAGCTGGAGGTTTCGGAAGAGAAATGGCAAATTAAGTTTAATGTGGATAAATGTAAGGTTATGCTCTTGGGCAAAGGAAACAGATTTTACAATTATGCATAAAATGTAAAACACTGGGTAACACAGCTACTATAAGGGTATGTTCACACGGCCTATTTTCAGCTGTTTTTCAGGCCATAAAAAAATGGCTGAAAATACGGCGGCTGAACACCTCCAAACATCTGCCCATTGATTTTAATGGGAAAAACGGCGTTCCGTTCGGATGGGGCGTTTTTTCTACGGGCGTTTTTAAAAATGGCGCGTAAAAAAACCGACCTGTAAAATAATAGTGCATGTCACATCTTGAGTCACATTTTGGAGCCATTTTTCATTGTCTCAATAAAAAAACAGCTCCAAAAATGGCCGTAAAAAACGCCTCGAAAAATGCCTGATGCATAAAAAATGGCTGAAAATCAGGGGCTGTTTTCCCTTGAAAACAGCCCTGTACTTTGCGGACGTTTTTCGTTTGCCGTGTGAATATAGCCTAAAAGGTTTGGAGATATTTGTGGACATTACATTTACCTTTAGCAACCAGTGTCAGGCAGCTGCTGCCAAGGCAAATAAAATCATTGGATGCATCGAAAGAAGCCTAAATGCTCATGATATGAACATAGTTTTGCCTCTATACAAATCACTAGTCAGACCACATATGGAATATTTTGTACAATTTTGGGCACCTGTGTATAAGAAGGACATGGCTGAACTACAACGGGTGTGAAGAAGGGGGGCGACCACGCTAATTAAGGGAATGAGTGGATTGCAGTACCGAGAAATGTTACTAAACTGGGACTGTTCAGTTTAGAAAAAAGACGACTTAGGGGTGATCTAATGTACAAATATATAACTGGACAGTACAGAAATCTTTCTAATGATCTTTTTACATCTAGGCCTGTAACAAGGACAAGGGGGCATCCTCTACATCTAGAGAAGAAAAGGTTTCACCACCATCACAGACCGAGATTCTTTACTGTAAGAGCAGTGAGACTATGAAACGCTCTGCCACATGATGTTGTGATGGTTGGTTTATTGATCAAGTTCAGGAAGGGCCTTGATGCCGTTCCTAAAAAATATAATATTACAAGTTATAAGTTCTAGATTCCGGAGACGGGACGTTGATCCTGGGATTTATTCGGATTTCCATATTTGGAGTCAGAGAGGAATGTTTACCCTAGTAAAGCAATTAACATCAATCTCATGGGGGCTTTGCCATCCTCTGGATTAACACTGTATATTATATCAAATTTGTAGTTGTCACCTAGCTCAATATCTCCACATTGGGATAAGCAGCTTCCGGTCTGGTTGTCGACTGATAAAATAGGTAATTAGAAAGTAATTACCTGTGTAATTTGCTAATTATCCCAAAGGACATGAGAGATCCGATGAGATAATATATCTCACTCACTATGACAAAGGGACACCACAGCTCTCCTCTGCGTGCAATGCGCGGCTCCAACTCCACCCGGAGTCGCATGCGATGTCACTCTTGCGTTTTAGTTCTTGGTTATCTGCCCTGGGGATCCTGGCATTTTTCTTGTTACATAGTTAATATGGTTGAAAAAAGACAAAGGTCTATCAAGTCCAACCTATAATCCTACCGTATTAGGAACTTTAATATAAAATCCCTATTGATCCCGGGATTGATTATCCTATTGTCACGTTGGGTACGAGGACCCACTGGGCTGTACTGCCTTAACGGTATGGCAGCTGGCCAACAGGACACAGGTAAAAGTCTATAGTTCGTATAAGTGTACCTGTGGTTGCTTCAGACAGTAGCGAGGCAGGCTCGAAAGGGTCTTTGGCAGCAGGCAGACACCAGGCGTGGTGTAACAGGACAGGCGTGGGACACAGAACACAGCACGACTCCAACTCAATATGGTACTTGACCAGGATAGCACAGGATACAGGTTACAGGTAGCAGGAACAGGAAACACTGGGAACTGGAAGACACTAGGAGACCATTTGCAGAGACAAACTAGGGTAACGACAACAAAGCAGGGAGGGGCAGAGCCCTTCTTATAGTCCAGGGTGCTCTGGGAGCAATCCGCTCAATCTCACACCTCACCCTGGTGGTCACTGTGGAACAGGACGGCCGCATATGCAGACATCTCTGGAGAGAAGGGCGTCGATCGGATAGAAGGAGTTCGTGGTCAGCGACCACGGACATTACACCTATCCTCTTGAGTGGAACTCTCCTTTAAACGGTAACAAGGTGATTTGATATGGAGATGACATCACTTTACTGACTCCATAAGCCGCAATAATGAGACTCCCTCGTGTCTCTCCGGCTTTCAGTGACGCGAACAGTCTCACAATATCTGACACAAACTGCTTAAAACTTTGATAAACTCTGCAAAGAAATGGCCCTAAAGATCTCCATTCCATAGGACGACCCCATAAATAAGCGCAGTCCTTATGAAAGCGATGACAGCCGGCTCATTTGTTGCTCTCCCAACGCGTTTCGAAGGTTTGCTCTTGACTTTCAGGAAAAATGGTTTTAATATAGGGCTGGAAATAGACATAAGCGGTGACAAGAGGAGCATCGATGTAAGTTATGTCGCACATTGCAGAGAACAGACCGTGCCAGATACTGTGTTTTCAAATGATTTTGAAAAACAAAATAATTTCCTCGGCAGTTTCTCGAACTCTATTCAATTTAATTACAACATGTTGGCTGAGGCTGAGCCCGAGAGAACATTAAGTGCAAACGATCGCCCGTAAATCATCCAATGCAGAAGAATTTGCAGCTTTTAGACACAGATGATAGAAAATGATAATGGCATGAAATGCAGCCGGACAGAAAGCGCTTCCCTGTATTCTACCATGACGGCCAGTAGTACGCCATTCTTTTATGTCCGATCGGGTATGGATTAAAGGGTACGCTAGAGGGTGAATTTTGATAGGTTAAAAAGTTGTACCCTACACGATTGGGGAACGTAAGACCTTTGATCAGTGCAAATAAGCTGAATAACGATTTACAGTAAAAGTTGCGCCACATCCGTGTTTCCAGATTCAATGTCAGCATTTTATTAAAGGGTGTGTACACTTTTGCAACCAATTGTTTTATCATTCCAATGCATCCAATGTGAAAAAATAAAGCAGATGCAGATAGTTTTGATTAAAAGGCTCCTACCGTTTTGTGTATACAGCTCTTATGCAGAGGACCCTTTCATCTGTCCCCTACTTCTTTCTAAAGAACATTTGGTAAATTAGCAAGAAAATGGGACAGAGGGAGTGACTGCATGATCAGATGACATAGGGTAAGTTTGTAGCCTGTAACCATGGAGACACATAGGTCTGCATAGGAGCTGCATACACAAAATAATAAAAATTTTTAAAATTATTTTTGATTTCTTTATTATTATTTTTTAATACACTAGAGCAGAAAGTTGTTTGGAAGGTGGAAAAACTCTTTAAGGTGTAGGACCCTTTAATAGAATGTTTCCGGTGGAAATAAAGATAAGAAGAAATGTTTGTAACTTTTCTTGTTGTAGATGTCAATCTATTGATTTCTCTCAAAAATGTATTCACCTTCCTGACTTAGCTGCTTCTTCTTATCTATAACTCTTGCTGCCAATTTTCACACTTTTGACATAAACACATAAATCCTGAATTCTCAAATTTAAAAAAAAAATCCTAATTTACATCCGTGTTCATACTCAGAACATGAGACGCGCAACAACTTCAAAAAATAAAAGTCCCGGATATGCAGAGTTCATACATAGCCACTCATGTCTGTGGGTCCATGTTCATATCTTCACATAATTACCAGAACTGAAGAGACCAAAAATATCAGCGTTCCAGATGCCGGTAAACACCTGATCATGGAGTCTGAGGTCCTGATGAGGCTCAGGGGTGATTATATGTGTTAACTGCTCATCTCCTCACCCCTGTAAAAGAAGAATAGTGTCAAAATATGCAGGGGGTGGCATTTTTTTTTCAATTTATTTGCCGCCAATGCTTTCATGGTAGAGAGCCGCCTGAGGCGAGGGACTCACCTCACCTCATGGACAGTGTGGTTCTGTTCACAGGCAGAATGGGGATTCGACTTACGTTTGTTCCCTTATTACTGTCAGCCTCACCATCAACAACGTTCTCCTTGTCTCTACTGACTGAATATATGTTCCACCAAAGGAAGGGAAACCAGTAAATAGGGTGAGACTGCTTTGAACCTCGCCACTTAGGACATGGATCAATCACCTGTATGATTCTTGCCCTGATCAAAGAGAACCATATTGTGTTATAGCAATATGAAGTCTCAACCCTATATAAAAAAAGAAACACAGCTACTTTGGGCCTTGAGCCACAGCAATTTTTGGGTTTGTTTTATCATCACTGCTTTTGAGAACCAAAACTTATTAATTTTCCATCAACGTAGCCATAGGAGGGCTGGTTTTTCTGCAGGACGAGTTGTAAATTTTAATGACACTATTTTGGGCTGCATATAAAGTACTGAAAAGCAAATTATTATTTATTTATTTTTTGGGCAAAAACTAATTTTGTCCTCCTAAATTTTTTGGGATTTGCTTATGTGGCGTTCACCGTGCGGTATAAATGACATGTTAATGTTATTCTGCGAGTTAGTGCGATTATGTCGACACCAAATTTCTATAGTTATTTTTAGATTTCACTACTTTGAGACAATACAAAGACTTTTCTAGAAAATCATTTGTTTTTTGTGTCACCGCATTTCAAGAGCCATAATAATTACATTTTCTGTTAACGTAGAACTTTTTGATTACTTTCTATGGAAGGCCAGTTGAACAAAAAACAGCCATTGTTTTTGAAGTTTTTTTCTTTTCGTCATTCACGGGGTGGGATAAATAACATGATAGTTTTAAATTACGGGTTGTTAACATTACGGCGGTACTAATTCTGTGTATTTTTTTAATCTATATTTTCACTTTTTTCCATAATAAAGCATTTTGTAAATGGAAATTATTTTTTTTTCATTTTCTTTGACTTTTTCTCATTTCTTTAAACATTTTGTTTAACTTTTCTTTTACAATGTTTTTTTAGTCCCACTATGAAACTTGACCCCTGACAGGGCATAATAGGCATACACAGATGGCAGACCTGGGCATCCTTTAGTCCTGCGGTAGCTGTGGAAATCCATTAGCACCCCATGGTCGCATCGCGGGGCCACTGACAAGTGGAAAATGGAGTCATATCTGATCCTGGCCATTTCAGCTATAATATACAGCGGACACCCACTGAGGATGGTGCGGACACAGCTACTGTGCCCGGACTATTCCTTTGCCACACATTTAGGACGCTTGGTGCGAACTACATAGTGATAGTGCTGTAAATCTACTTCCAGTAGCGCTAAGGGGTCAATGAGTGGTTAATAAGTGATGTATACTTGCCAAAGGTCCT
This sequence comes from Rhinoderma darwinii, assembly GCF_050947455.1. Lineage (NCBI taxonomy): Eukaryota > Metazoa > Chordata > Amphibia > Anura > Rhinodermatidae > Rhinoderma > Rhinoderma darwinii. The sequence continues at coordinate 9,465,636 of NC_134691.1, read as the reverse complement.
TTTTTTATTGTGGACTGTCCCATGTACCGGATATCAAAAGGGGTGGGATATATGGAAAAGTAGAAGTAAAAGGGCTTTTCTTTCACTTCGGGGGTCATTCGCAGTTGGAATGGGGTTGTGCTTACAAATCTTTTTTATCAGGGGCCAAACTATAAGGGTTCAAAGGTTATGGTCGCATCTGGAGCCTGAGGGGCCCCAAAGGTCTTTGCCCCATATGACAAGACCAGTACTATAAATGACGTGATAGTTGAGTGGCCCTGTTACAGATTTTGCACAGGAGCTTTAGGTTACTGTACGCAGCAGTATGAACACAACCGTCCCATTATCAGGGAACAGAACCCGTTATCCCTCAGCCGAACCGATCCCAACCCTAAGTATCTCATTATCGTAAGAACGAATATTTATTCCAACAGTTTTGATGGATGAAAATACTGCCCCAGGTTTGTTTGCCTTCAGACTTGATGAAGTGATTATTTTTCCACTCTGCTAAAGCAAAACAAAAAATTTGGAGTCATCTTAGACAGTTTAAAGATTGCGTCGCGAAAAACAAAACATTATCATATTCATGTACGGTTCAGTTCCCGTATTTAAATATCACACATCAATTTCGCTTTCAGCTGAATAATTTTACACCTATTTAATTATTTTTGTATTTTTGAATCACGAACTGAGGCCAGAATTAAATTCTAATGTTGGCCGTGAATCAAATGATAACATGTTTTGTTTAATTGGAGTCACATGACTATTATGAATATTAAACGGATTGTCCAGGATTAGAAAAACATGGCAGCTTTCTTCCAAAAAGAGTGTCGCACATGTCCATGGGTTGTGTCTAGAATTACAGCTCAACTGTAAAGGATCTGCCAGACACAGATTCTGTGTCGATGCCCGTGGGTAATCAGTCTGCACCTGCTCCTATGTCTGTGAGACTGACTCCATCTTCCACCACTCAGGATGGCAGGCTTAGGAGTGGGAGAGCCTATCACAGCCTGGCCAGACGGAGCTAGCTCCCGCCCACTGTCTATTTATACCTGCCTTTCCTGTTCCTCCTTTGCCTGTGATTCTGCTCTGCTTGTTTCCTGGCTCTGCTGCTGCTGCTGCTGCTTGAACTACTGATCCTCTGCTTGTTATTGACCTTGGCTTACTGACCACTCTCCTGCTCAGCGTTTTGTACCTCGTGCACTGGTTTGACTCAGCTCGTTCACTACTCTCGTTGCTCCCGGTGTCTCCGTAGGCAGCTGCCCCGTTTCCCTAGCTTCTGTGTACCCTTGTCTGTTTGTCTGTCGTGCACTTACTGAGCGTAGGGACTGTCGCCCAGTTGTACAGCGTCGCCTAGGACGGGTCGTTGCAAGTAGGCAGGGACTGAGTGGCGGGTAGATTAGGGCTCACCTGTCTGTCTCCCTACCCCGCCATTACAGCAACTCTATTGAGGTGAATGTGTCAGACTTGTTTTTGGAAGGTGAGGCACTATTATTTTTATATTTCTAATACTGTGCAACCCCTTTAAAGCAGATCTGTCTATGCTGCCCCATATAAGAGCAGAGGTCAGGTCAACTGTCCTAGTAGCCCACATGGCACCCAAAAATATTGTGCTGTTTGGCATATAGCAGCTATCAAAGAATACACCGGACTCATTGTTATGAGTACTGTATTCTTGATGGGGGCGCTCCACCCGCCTCTCCCGTCTTCCCCATCTTCCCCCGCCTCTCCCGTCTTCCCCCCGCCTCTCCCGTCCTTCCCATCTTCCCCCCACCTCTCCTATCTTCCCGTCTTCCCCCCGCCTCTTCATCTATACAGTAGCATATATCTATACAGTAGTATATATCTATACAGTAGCATATATCTGTACAGTACTATATATCTATTTAGTAGCGTATATCGGTACAGTAGCATATATCTATACAGTAGCATATATCTGTACAGTAGAATATATCTGTGCAGTAGTATATATCTATACAGTAGCATATATCTGTGCAGTAGTATATATCTAGACAGTAGTATATATCTGTGTAGTAGCATATATCTGTACAGTAGAATATATCTGTGTAGTAGCATATATCTGTACAGTAGTATATATCTGTACAGTAGTATATATTTGTACAGTAGTATATATCTGTACAGTAGCATATATCTATACAGTAGTATATATCTATCCCTGGTGCCCTGTTCACACAGAGGTTTTTTGCAGGCAGAAAATTCTGCCTCAAAATTCCTTCAGTATTTTTGAGGCAGATTTTGACCCTGCACTCTCTTTGCCGCGTTTTTTGCATCGTTTTTCGGCTGCGGCCATTAGGCGCCGCAGGAAAAAGACACAGCGAAAACTGCCTTCTCTGCCTCCCATTGATGTGGAAGGGGGGTCAGAGACAGAAACGTCAGAAGACAGGGCATGACGGTTCTTTTATCTGTCAGCGTTTTGTCCAGCTCGCGGGAAAGAAATTTCTCCACCTCCCATTGAAATCAATAGAAGGCGTTTCCAGCAGTTTTTTTTAAAACAAAAAACAAACACAAAAATCGGCAATACTTACTAAATGGCCAGGTAGAGACCAGTTCACAACAGGACGCAGACAAGTCAAAAATGCTACAGATGGAGCATTTAGTGCGCCATTGTCTGGTGTGGCGTGCAGGGCAGCCCGCCTGATCTAATAGTACGGGTGTGACTGTGATCCGGCAAGATACGCAACTGGCACCTTATTTGCAGCTTTGGTTGTGTGCAGTGATAACATTGAGCAGAACCTCCTCCCAAAACTAGTGGAGGTGGATATCACTATTTAGTGCACCTGAGACCGCTCCATCTGCAGCATTTTTTACTTGTCTGCGTTCTGTTGGGAACTGGTGTCTACCTGCCCATTTAGTAAGTATGGTCGTTTTTGTGTTTTTTTGAGTACATCTATGTCCCCCTTTTTTCTGTGTATTCCAGCTGTTTTTTGGTGCGGTTTCCGCGTAAAAAAACAAAAGGGCGGAGGGAGCGGTGTGGAGGGGGAGAGAGCGGAGGGAGCGGTGTGGAGGGGGAGAGAGCGGAGGGAGCGGTGTGGAGGGGGAGAGAGCGGAGGGAGCGGTGTGAAGGGGGAGAGAGCGGAGGGTGCGGTGTGGAGGGGGAGAGAGCGGAGGGTGCGGTGTGGAGGGGGAGAGAGCGGAGGGTGCGGTGTGGAGGGGGAGAGAGCGGAGGGTGCGGTGTGGAGGGGGAGAGAGCGCAGGGACCGGTGTGGAGGGGGAGAGAGCGGAGGGAGCGGTGTGGAGGGGGAGAGAGCGGAGGGAGCGGTGTGGAGGGGGAGAGAGCGGAGGGTGCGGTGTGGAGGGGGAGAGAGCGGTGTGGAGGGGGAGAGAGCGGAGGGAGCGTTGTGGAGGGGGAGAGAGCGGAGGGAGCGGTGTGGAGGGGGAGAGAGCGGAGGGTGAGGTGTGGAGGGGGAGAGAGCGGAGGGAGCGGTGTGGAGGGGGAGAGAGTGGAGGGAGCGGTGTGGAGGGGTTGAGAGCGGAGGGAGTGGTGTGGAGGGGGAGAGAGCGGAGGGAGCGGTGTGGAGGGGGAGAGAGTGGAGGGAGCGGTGTGGAGGGGGAGAGAGCGGAGGGAGCGGTGTGGAGGGGGAGAGAGTGGAGGGAGCGGTGTGGAGGGGGAGAGAGCGGAGGGAGCGGTGTGGAGGGGGAGAGAGCGGAGGGAGCGGTGTGGAGGGGGAGAGAGTGGAGGGTGCGGTGTGGAGGGGGAGAGACCGGAGGGAGCGGTGTGGAGGGGGAGAGAGCGGAGGGAGCGGGAGTGGCGTGGAGGGGGAGGGAGCGGGAGCAGTGTGGAGGGGGAGAGAGCGGAGGGAGCGGGAGTGGCGTGGAGAGGGAGGGAGCGGGAGCAGTGTGGAGGGGGAGAGAGTGGAGGGAGCGGGAGTGGCGGGGTATCAGAACGGTGTTTACAATGTTCTGTGTTATTTAACCCATAATTAGTTGCTTTATTCATTTTTTGGGGGCAGGAAACCGCTTTAATTATATCGTATATTAGCAAAATACAGGAGATCCTGGTGAAGATTTCATGAGTTATTGGTCAGCCAGTGTTTTAGGAGAAGGCAGGAAGGAATCCAATAATTGACGGCTGTCAATCAAATTACATTACCCAGGAGTCTGTTCTCTCTACGTATCGGTTAATTTTCTTACATAAGTAAATTGAGCCCCGGGGTATTAGCCACAAATAAAAAGCCAATAGGTTTGCATAGTAAATGAGAGGTTTTAGTATATATTGATCACAGAAACAACACTGCCTAATGGGAAATATTCCTCCGACCATCAATAATTCACTTTACGGTGAACCTGCTCAGCGCTCGCGGGGTGTACTCTCTTAAATGTACAACCGGTAGACTGTGTGTGTAAGTTTAGCCGCAGGGCCGGATTATTGGGATGGCATGTGGGGTACGTATCCTGTAGCCGTTCGGGGAATCTATACAGCCTATAAGCGGGGGAGGGGTGGCCACGCCTACAGGTGACTCTACCTTTTGAGGTCCAAGGGAGCCACTGCTTCGGCTGCCTCCATAACTCCCATAGACTTTAGTGGAGAGGGCCACATGCTCTGGTTGCCACTTCTCCTATATGTGACTGTGATAGGGGGTCGGGTGGAGTCCAGGCTCTTAAAGGGTTATTCCCATCACAAAAGTGATGGCATATGGATAGTGGGGGAACCAACTGCTGGGAACCCCACCGATCCTGAGAATGTTTTTCACTGCACTGCAGCACTACAGAACCCCCCTTGTGCCGGGAACGGAAGCACTGCTCCAATCAAGTGAAAAGGAAAAACTTCTTTAGGTAACATGATTACAGTACGGGACAGTTGTCCCGCAGCGAGGCAGGGACTCCTAGCGTCGTACATAAGTATGATGCTAGGAGCCCGGCTCCCTGCAGTGTGTTCGGTCCGTGACTTGCGGCCAAAATACGTTCCGTCCTTTACGGACCGAACATGCTCGTGTGAATCCAGCCTTAGATATACTGAGGACATGCCAAATTTTCCTTGCACCGCCAGCCTGTGATATGGGGAAAGCCTGTCTACAAAAAAAGAATCACACTACCCCCCCCCCCCCCCCCCAGTGAGAGAGCGTGGAAATGCGCTGTCCCAACTTTACCTCCCTGCTCTGCCATAGTGTTCAATAGTATCTGCGTCCTAAGGAATGTGAATGTGGCGTCACTACCGCTGTAGCAGCCATGGCACCTGCTAGTGGTGCCACCGGGCATGGGGGGGGGGCGTGCCGATGGGTGGCACGGGCCCCGTAGCAGCTGCTATGGCCGCTACAGCGGTAGTTAAAACACTGAAGACAACTTTCTAGTGGAATAACATCCCTTGACTAATAATTTGTTTCTCGGTTTTTTCACATATTCACATTGTTATCTTTCGGCTGATCATTGTTAATAAGTTTGGCTTCTGTCTAAGATTACATTTATCTCTTTGCTATAATTGGCATTAGGATTTTTCTAAGGAATTTTAATGGTCTGATGACATATTTACTTCTGTTGGTCCTGTTGTCCTGTTCTCTGAATCATCCCCTGATCAATAATTCATTTTTAATTCAGTTTAGATCTTACACATATTTACATCGATATACTCTTTTGGTTTATTACTGTAGACAATTGTTGTCGGCTTTTAGATTATTTTTCTAGAGAGACATATATATATATTATTTTTTATGTATTGTCTTTTTACTTCTTGCTGCTATTGGCATCATGATTTTTCGGCAGTATAATGGTCTGTGTACACATTACAACCTTTCTTTGGTCCGGTTATTCAGTTCTCGGGAGCTGTCCTTGGTTCTGATTCTCGAGCGGCTACGTGGGTGCCTGGTTGGTTCACTGCCGGGTTTCTGTGTTTTTCTCTGTATTATTGCAGATATATGTTTACATTTTTTCTGTCTATGTTAGCTTCAATTATATCTATTGATTATTCATTATGCTAATAGGTTTTTGACATAACACAATGTACATTCATGCATTTTTTATTTCTGTTGATCTCATTTATCAATTATTACATATTTTATATTGTATCTTTGTGCATATTCACCATCTAGCTGCTCTTATTATAGCATTTGATTTTTTGTAGCTACCGGGCGTAAATTTTTCGGGCATTTTCATTTGTGGGCTACTTTCTCCCATGTTTTTATTTATTTATTTATTTATTCATTTTATATATTTGTCTTTACATGACTACTAATTATTATTTTTGTTATCATCTTGTGAATATTGGATTTATATATGTCCATCTGAGCCCCCTCTTCTTTCTCTGAGCAGTGTGTTTAAACCTAAATTTTATGTTCCGGCCATTACTAACCTTTCTGCATATGTTATGGTAAATTTTGGGAATATTAACTATCTTGCAAATGTTACGATGTGTTAATATTGTTGTTTGTTTAAGTATTAATGTTATTAGTTGTTTATAGACATTTTTATTTCTGTTAAACTCTAGATTTGTGTACCGATTACGTCATTGGTGCCCTCTGACCTCGATCACATTGGCGGCTTTTTTTCCGCGTGGTGTATTTAAAGCTGCCTTGTTCTGACTGCATTTTATATGGCCTGAGGAAGATGCCGGTGCGGCATTGAAACGCGTAGCCTTCTTACTAATAAACACTATTAATAATTCCTGCATCTTTATTGAGTAGCAGCGCCGTAGTCATATCCCCCTTTTTCTACCTCTATTTGATAACATTGCACGGTAACCCATTGGCGTGACCGTTTGGGATTTCGGCAGCAGCACTCCCCACGATCTACATCTATTTCAAAGCGATTGATCTATCCAGCTGTGGTAAGCATCCATTCGTCATACTCTGACTGTCTCATTGGGCTTACTCACACTATGTGGCGCCGTGTTTGTTTCTTTGTTTTATCTTTCTAGTGGAATAGGCCGGGCTGTAGTGTTCCCCCTAGTATCTACAGCAGCACGGGGGGCGAGGTGATATGTATTTCTAAACAGTGAGACTCCTGCAGTGGTTGAGGTCCCCAGCCTCAGGCACACTCTATCCTGACTGTCTCTATCCTGACTGTCTCTATCCTGACTGTCTCTATCCTGACTGTCTCTATCCTGACTGTCCCTATCCCTATCCTGCCTTACTCTATCCTGACTGTCTCTATCCTGACTGTCTCTATCCTGACTGTCCCTATCCTGACTGTCCCTATCCTGACTGTCTCTATCCTGACGGTCTCTATCCTGACTGTCCCTATCCTGACTGTCCCTATCCTGACTGTCTCTCTCCTGACTGTCCCTATCCTGACTGTCCCTATCCTGACTGTCCCTATCCTGACTGTCTCTATCCTGACTGTCTCTATCCTGACTGTCCCTATCCCTATCCAGCCTTACTCTATCCTGACTGTCTCTATCCTGACTGTCTCTATCCTGACTGTCCCTATCCTGACTGTCCCTATCCTGACTGTCTCTCTCCTGACTGTCTCTATCCTGACTGTCCCTATCCTGACTGTCCCTATCCTGACTATCTCTATCCTGACTGTCTCTCTCCTGACTGTCCCTATCCTGACTGTCTCTCTCCTGACTGTCCCTATCCTGACTGTCTCTCTCCTGACTGTCTCTCTCCTGACTGTCTCTATCCTGACGGTCTCTATCCTGACTGTCTCTGTCCTGACTGTCTCTATCCTGACTGTCCCTATCCTGACTGTCCCTATCCTGACTTTGATCCTGCAGTCATTTTATTTACGATGTACTGACTGCATACAGAAAATCCATAAGGTCACTGACTCCTCTTCCTCCGCTGTCTCCTCGGCTTCTCTCATCTCTGGTGCGTCCGTGTTATTTATTGAAGGTCTTTGTGTGAAGGATTAATAATCCAACAAGTCATGAGGACAATGGACCAAATAGCGGGATTATTTCCATAACATACAGGACGGAGGAAACCTGATATCTGATTATTCCCTAACCTTTATGCAGGGCCAGATTAAGGTTGGTGGGGGGCCTGTTCCGGACCTGACCTCCTATCACAACCACATATAGAAGAAACAACCGCATATAGAAAAAGTGGCCGCGCACACACGTGGCACTCTGCATTGTAATGTATAGGAGTAATTGAGACTGACTATGTTACACCTGAGAGATCCAATACCATGCGTCGCCACCTGTCTACGTCTTCTGTGTTCCTGAGAGGTGAAGGTTAAAATATTCCCATATGTATAATATCCCCCAAAATAGTGCCATGCAGATTCTGCCTACCAAAAATAATGAAACTCACAAAGTGCCCCTGAAGAGATTACCATACACATGGTGCCCCTTAAAATAGTGTCAAATACATAGGGGGGACTTAACCGTCTTCTCTCATTGAAATGCCACAAATGGCCCAAAAGTTCCACAAATGGCAACATTTAGGCCGTTTTCACCGCTCTCTCCACTTTGCAAAAAAGTGGGAGGAGCTTTGCAAAGGGGCGTTTCCAGTGTAGTTTTAATAAATCTCCTCCATAGTGCCGCACATTATGCCTCCTAAAATAGTGCCATAAAGATAGTGCCCCCCAAAATACTCAATATCACACACTTTGGCCCAAATAATAGCAATTACAATCCTTATCTGTTAGGGTATGTTCACACGGCCTATTTACGGACGTAATTCGGGCGTTTTTGCCCCGAATTACGTCTGAAAATAGCGCCTCAATAGCGCTGACAAACATCTGCCCATTGAAAGCAATGGGCAGACGTTTGTCTGTTCACACGAGGCGTATATTTACGCGCCGCTGTCAAATGACGGCGCGTAAATAGACGCCCGCGTAGAAGAAGTGACCTGTCACTTCTTTGGCCGTAATTGGAGCCGCTATTCATTGACTCCAATGAATAGCCGCGCTAATTACGGCCGTAATTGACGCGGCGTTCAAGCGCCTGCACATGCCGGTACGGCTGAAATTACGGGGATGTTTTCAGGCTGAAACATCCCCGTAATTTCAGCCGTTACGGACCCCCGCCGTGTGAACATACCCTTACCGTTCCCATGTCTGTATCCGTGTGCGGACCTCTTCCTGCTGTTGACTGTTGACTTTCTCTGGCCGTTCTGATGATTCGGTTGTGATTTTGGAAAACTGGATCAGGAGAACCAGCCTGGGTAAGGAGGGTGGGTGGTGGAGGCCCCCTTTGTTACCAAGGTGATGGAGGCCCTGGCGCAAGTGCCATCCCTATAATCTGGCCCTGCTTATATGTATAGAATTAAATGTACCTCCTACCTAAAATGAAACCATGACTGACCTCCTGACTTCATATGGGCAGTGACTGTGTGCAGCCCAGTTTCTGGGACAGGAAGTAGCTGTCTGACAGGAAGCATTATCAGCCATATTAACTCTTATGGGACTAAATTCTTTGTCTTCACCTGCTCCAACAGAGCTTCCTTCCCCCTCCCTCCATCAGTCCTCTATGGCGGTCACTCACAATGAGTTAACCCTCTACCCTACCATCCCTCTCACTGAGCAAATACATGTTTCATTGAATCAATGCCTGTAGCATGTGCAGCGTGATCTGGTATCAATGACCAAATGTTTATATGTGTATCAAGGATATGTCAGACAGACCAGAGACGTCACCCTTGTTGTCACCCAGCTTTCTGCAGACTCTGGGTGACATCATTGTTGTGGAGTTTTTAAATTTTACCTCTTTCTATTTGCCTTGCTAGTGTGTCAGTTTTCACTGCAGCTTTGACATTGTATTCATAAAAGAAAAAAACTAGGATGAGCAGGAGCGATGACGGCAGACCCTAGGCAGGGACAAGGTGCATGACATGGGATTATAGGAAAATGGATAAAAAAAAAAAAAGATGACTATATTTTTTTTATAATTAAATTGTCATGGTAAGCAAGGCTTGCTCTAAATCAAATATAAAAAAAAAGTTACAAAAAATTAAACAAAAAATAAATAAAAATAAAAAAGGTACAAAAAAACAATCCCCATCCTACTGCAAATGGTTTATGGGGTTGTAATACAGCACATAAATTCCATAAGCGAATGTCATCAGGCATACCCTCTCCCCCCTCAACCGTCCCTTTTTTTGCTTGATTGGGTGTTAGGAATTATGCAAATATGCCTAAAAGTGGGTGCTTTTGTGCAGTTTTGTGGGCGTTCCTGGGTGGAATGGGGTGAGGCTTAATAATGTACCATGAATGAGGATTTAAATGTTGGTAAGGTATGCATCAGGTGTCTGACACATTTATCTTCTACAGATGTGTCCCTTCCTCACCTGTCCTCTTATCTCAACATATCCTGTGATGTGTGGCGCGAGATCACCAGCATGAAAAAAAAAAAACATGATTTTGCGATACTCTGTCACGAGATGTCTATAATCGGTGTGGCCATCCAGTGGTTGTGGTGTGGATTGCAGCCTGTCAAGGATTTTGCTAGCATGTCGCGATATTGTATTGAATTGATTTCATGAGAGATTGAAGTCCTTAACCAAATTCAGGTAAAGGTAAGTGTGGACACATCTGTACGTGGCGGAACGCCAGCGAACACTGTGTTCTCCGGTATTTACACAACATTGGGACGTCTTCTAATATTCTATTTTTACTGCTTTTTTCCGACTTCAGTGTTAACATGAGACTGTTCTATTCATTTCCCCAAGGACCACAGTTTCTGCGCTCGTGTAAGCTTCAGGATAATATTAGGTACAAGAATAAGTGAAAATTGCTAAAAATCAACAGTGAACATTTATTTTTCACAGGTTTAAAAAATATAGCAGAGCTGAATTTGTCACATGTACCATAATGTGATAGGCAAATATAGCAAAGCTAAGTCAGATGCAGTGGCAATGAATACATCAATGCAGAAGACAGGGCAGAATTTAAAGTTGACTTCTAGTACTGTATGTGTAGAGAATACATTATTTCTTATAGTACACACTTCAGCTGCTGCAGAACCTCTTGTTGAAGAGGAGCAAGAGCCCCATGCCATTCGCTGATTGCATATCATAAATTGCCATCTTCAAAACTTTTTTAAATGATGTTATAAAATTAACCCAACCAGCAGAAGGACTAACCTTCCCATTCCTCTGCCCAGTTAGTGGGCTCTCTCATGTAAATCCCTCTCCCTGTGCCTGAGATTGTAGGAGAATTTCCTCCGTTTACTTTATGCCTCCAAAAATGAGAAGCTCCGCCGAGTGCAGGAGATAAGTGCAGGGTGGATTCTAGGGGAAATGTTTGTCAGGCACTGTAAGGGGGCTTCTCTGGCACTGTATGGGGGCTTCTCTGGCACTGTATGGGGGCTTCTCTGGCACTATGTGGGTACTTCTTATGGTGGCATCTCTGACAATGTATGGGAACCTCTCTGGAACTCTATGGTGGCATCTTTGGCAATGTAAGAGAGCATCTCTGACACTATATTGGGGGCATCTTTGGCAAAGTATGTGGCATCTCTGGCAATGTAAGAGAGTGTCCCTGGCACTCTATGGGGCATCTCTGACACTATCGTGGGAGCATCTTTGGCATTATATGGGGACATCTCTGGCAATGTCTGGCACTGTATGAGAGCATGTCTGGCACTGTATGAGAGCATGTCTGGCACTGTATGAGAGCATGTCTGGCACTGTATGGGGCATCTCTGGCAATGTCTGGCACTGTATGAGAGCATGTCTGGCACTGTATGAGAGCATGTCTGGCACTGTATGGGACATCTCTGGCAAGTCTTTGGCACTATATGAGTGCATTTCTGCCACAGTATGGGGGCACCTGTGGCATGCACTCTGGGACACTCTAGGGGCATTTGAGGCTTAGTAGGCTTTTCTAGGAGTATCTGAGGCTGGCATACACCATGAGTGGACTGCAAGGCCGGCGTCAGCACCCAGCGAACCTGTGCAAGTGCCGAGGCCCACTGCTCTTGTAGGGGTCCACTCGGCCGCCGGGTGCTTTATGACGCCCACCTGCTCAAACTAACTGTACCCGTCCGTGGTGCGCGGCGGCAGATTGCAGAGGAGCAGAGCGGAGACCCCGACTCTCGCATCCATAACAACCTAGCTATGTTGTGGATGCGAGCGACGCCAAGTTAAGTGCCAGTGAGAAGACAGCGACGGGAGTCGGGACCGTTCAGCTCGTCGTGGGAACGTGTTAGGTGAGTTTGTTTTTAATTATTTTTATTGAAGCAAAGGCACCAAACTAGGGCAGGGCAGAAACTGGGGGCTCGCTTGACTTTTACATGGGAGAACAACGGACTAACTTCTATATGGGGGCATGTATGTATGTATGTATGTATGTATGTATGTCCATGTATGGTGCTGTCTGATGGGCCCTGTATTTAAGCCTACCTTGTGGTAGGCTTAGATACATGGTCTAACAGACAGTATCACATATTGGCCCTGTATCTAAGCCTACCATGTGGTCATGGTAAGATGCATAGGTGCAGGGCCCTAGCAGACAGCAATCTTATACAGTATAAGATTACTGTCTGCTGGGGCCCTGTATATAAGCCTACCTTGTGGCTTAGATACATGGTCTAGACAGTATCACACGTTGGCACTGTATCTAAGCCTACCCCAAGTTTTACTAATAGGGTTTTTCTGTGTGTGTTTCATTACGGGTTCGGTTGTTGGACTACGTCGGATTCCAGGACTACTTCGATGACGCCTTTTTTTATTTTCAATAAAATGGTTAACGAGGGTTGTGTGTTTTTTTGTTTTTTTTTTATTTCAATAAAATATTTTTTCTCTGTCCTTGTATTTTCTTTTAAACTTTTATTACTACCGCTTCAGTAATGGCCGCTGACTGAGAGTGTCCATTACTGAGGCAGGGCTTAGTGTTAGCCGGTGCAGAGGCTAATACTAACCCCCGTTATTACCCCGATACCCACCACCACCACCAGGGGTGCCGGGAAGATCAGGGTACAATCAAGTACACGACCATCTGTAGCGACAGTCGGGCATTGGGGCGGCCGTAGGCTGGTATTATTAGGCTGGGGGTAATACCAGCCTGCGGCCGCCCCAGTGCCCGACCGTCGCTACAGATGGTCGGGTGTTGGATCGTACTCTGCTCATCCCAGCACCCCTGGTGGCGGTGGGTATCGGGGTAATAATGGTGGTTAGTGTTAGTCTCTGCACCTGCTAACATTAAGCCCCTTAGTAATGGATGTTATCAATCTGCCAGCGGCCATTACTAAGGCGATAGTTATAAAGTTTAAAAAAATACAAGGACATAGAAAAAATATTTTATTGAAATGTAAAAAAAAAACACAACCCCCATTAACCATTTTATTGAGAATAAAAAAAGCCGTCATTGAAGTCGTCCTCGAATCCGACGTAGTCCAACGACCGAACCTGTAAGAAACACAAACACATAAAAAAATTAATACATAACAAAGCAAAGCAATTACATACATAAACACACATTTATTTTTTTTTGGGGGGTGGTGGTATGTTAGTACAAGGATACTTACTGCTGGGGCCATGTATCTAAGTCTATCCTGTATGGTACTGTCTGCTGAGATAATGCATCCAATTTTATCCAGCGGTGTAGCTATAGGAGCCTTAGTCTTATAGATATGCTGTCTCCGATATGTAGCACTACTGTGTGGGAGCACATAGGGAGGTATTACTGTGTAGGGAGTACAAAGTTGGTACTAAAGCTGATCCATAACTGTTTTCTTAAAGGTCGCCTTTTTTGGGGGGGGGTTGGTGCCCTGTAAGGGACAGTATAGGTGGTATTGGTAGGGGCAGTTTATCAACATCACGTTTACCTCTAATTCCTCCAGGTAATGAAATACTCAAGCCTACAGATACCAGGTCTTCCGGAAATCACAGCCTCCATGTAACCGGTACATCAAGATTCACACATCGCAGAAACGGCACCATCTGGATTCATTGGCCCATGACTTCCATGTGACTGGTGAGTGATCCACGGTTACATCCTTCTGGCATTGATTGATAAATTCTGACGTTGTATGTATCTTGTTCTAGGTTTTTTTTTGCCATTGATCACTGAAAATCACTTTTGGTATTTTAAGGCGTTTCATTTAAAGGGGTTAGCCATCTTTTCAAAATTGATGGCCTATCCTTAATTATAGGTCCATTTTCAATCTCTGGTCTCCCAGAAATGTTTACATGCCAGGAGCCAGCTGATCTGGGGGGGTCTCGACAGTTGTACCACCAGAGATTGAAAATGGATGGCCTATCCTAAGGATAAGCCATCAATTTTGAAAGGACGGATAACCCCTTAAAATCTTAGCGGGATTTTTGTCAATGATTTGTTGTATTTTGGTAGTCCTATGCTACAGGGTTTTGTCAGTGGTATAAATTCCTATTCACTGTCTAGTTTGTGCCTTTATACCGCGGCCGCTCGAGTTGCACCGTAAAGGGGCCCAATAAGGATCGGTCGCCCAAGGGCCCCCCTAAACCTGGAGACGGCCCTGGTGGACTGGCTGCGTTATGCTTGTACCTCTTTTAATTTTTTTATTTTATTTTGGGGGCTACTTGTATATATAATCTATTTCTACAATAGAACAATTCCATTGACTTGTATACGAGACACAGTAGCTGCAGTGAAGTGCGAATAACTGTGACGCAGAACGCTGCTATTATTGCGATCACATATTTTGGCACCAGGTGATTTTTGCCACGTTCATACAATTTTCGAGCGTGTCAGTGGTAGAGTGTGATAAATGAGGGCGCAGGACGGCTACACTTCCAGTACTAGACAGATGCTTTATGAGGTGAAGGAAGCGAAAAACTCCCAAATGTCTCCATGACATTTAATCACTCAGCACATACACAATGCCCACAGAGGATCACTGAGCAGTAACCAACTGGCAGCAAAAATATCACAAAGATCCCAGAATCCCCTTCACTGTTCATTGTTTTTTTTTAGAGAGATAAATTGTGTTAGGCAGAATACAACTCTGGGCAGGGAGCCATGAAAAGCCAGCACACCTGTTACAGCTACCTGGCATTGTGCAGATAAATCTTGCCGGTCACTTGAGGGAGTGAGTTTTGTATAGCACTGGTTGTCTGTCAAGTGGTCATCAAAAAAATACAGATTCAGTAGCTTCAGTGTTATGATGTTTTAGTTTGCAGCCTGAGTCTATAGGAAACAATAATAGATTATCCTGTAAAAAGATATATATTAAAGGGGGTCTCCGCTCTGGACAATCCCTTTTTGATAGAAGGGTGCTCTGTTGGTGTTGATGTCCTGCTGCTTGAACCTCCAGCGATCAGCTTTCATCAGTGGGGGCACCTGGAAGTAAGTGTTTAATTACCCTACAGCACCACCACAGGTGAAACGATGTATTACACAGTTGTCATTTAAATAAATGTGCTGTCCATGTAAAGCACAGATGTCTTGGGTCCTCCAGAGATAGAGAGAGAGAGACGGACGGACGGACGGACGATCTTTGTGGCAACTCTCCACTAAATCAAGGACCCTCATCTATTAACTAGAAATTTACTAATAGGGTATTTAAAAATGGGTTTTGTACACCAGATAACCCCTTTAAGTTTGCTTTAGTACTACAAAGAGCCTCTCTAATTCTAGCAAACCCGGAATGTCTGTGAATTACAAGGACAGCTCATTTATTTTCATGAGATATGCTTATGAGAGTGTAATGCTTCATTTCTCCTGTGGAGGCACTGCAGGATAATTGAACACTTTCTGCCAGACTCTTCCACTGATTACAGCTGATTGTCCCAGTGATCAGATTATATTTGGAGAATTCCTATATCAAAAAGGGATAGTCTGAAGCAGACAACCCCTTAAATGTCCACCACAATCTCATATTATATCTTTATAGGTGATCGGATCTTATTTTTCAGACATAAAGCTCTGACATAAAGCCCTACACACAGCCATGCAGTTAAATGTTAATATTCTGGCTGGCTGCACCTTCTGAGTTCCTCCCCTCCTCTACCTCTTTATTTCCTCCTAGTTTGCCAGTATAATTATCAGTCTTTACTGAAGGTCTGGAATTCCATTCATCAATCAAGAAGATGAGCAGCAGCTTCACATTACATGGCATTGTGGGAAATCAGTGTTGTATTTATGGGACTTCCGGGAAGATCTTGCTTTTGGTATATGTAGAACTACAATATGTACAACCTTTTCAAAAGCACTCGTTCCGCAATCATCATGTAGCGCTATTTTTTCCTTTAGCTCATACAATAGAAATCTATTTTTCATTTTGTACATATAAAACTTGTCTTTTATTTTTCATGATTTTTTCCCCATTGTGTCCGCTCTGTGGGATTTCACATGCTTCTCTTCTCAAGGATTATGCAAATGTTAAAGAACAATATAAAAACCTATAAAAAGGCGGAAAAACTCAGCAACTAATTAACATTCTCAAAGTTTAGTGTGTAATCTTCTGACGCAGATGGATCCAGGCATAATTTCCAGTCTAGAGAGAAATAAAACCCATTAACAGGTTTCTTTAGAATATGCCGGTGATATTTTCACCACTCGCTAATTTATAGGAGAAAAAAAAACAGAGCAAGCTGTACAAAATCACAAAGTAAAAATAAAACATAAATTACAAATTTTCTTCTAAGTTAGTGCTGAAATGTAATGAATATTTACTGCTGGTCGAGACCAGAGGTAGGCAGGAGAGGCAGCTGCCTAGGGTACATCTGTCTCCCCTGCCTCGTGGGTGAATTATTTCAGCTATTGTTCTGAGGGCACGGTGGTTGTTATTCATGGGGGGAATTGTGGCAAGCATTTATGGGACATTATAATTGTGCTAAAGGAGGTAATGTGGCTGGAACTGATGATGGGGGTACTATGGCTGTCCCTGTTAAGGTGGACCCTTGGCTATAACGGTCATGGGAGCACTGTGGCTATAATTATCATAGAAACGATGTGCCTATCACACTTTAGCAGGGCACACTGACTGACTCTGTTATGGGGACACTATAGCTGTCACTTTTATTGGGCAACTGAGGCTGTCACCGTTATGGGGCAATTGCAGCTGTTACTGTTATGGGGACACTATAGCTGTCTCAGTTAATAGGCAACTGTAGCTATTACCGTTAATGGATTAATTGCAGCTGTTACTGTTTTGGGGCACCATAGCTGCCACTGTTATGGGGTACAGTGAATGACAATATAGTAGCACTGTTATGGAGTTGTAAAATTTTGGCATGTTTGCCATGTGTACCAAAAGAACTTGTCCTGTCTATGGTTGTCTGATTTTAATACATAAAGTAAAGCACTTAGCATTAGTATCCATTGTCCTGACAAAAGATTTAAAGGGGGTAAAACCATAAACAGATCAAATGTAAAATTAAAGACCTCCCATTATAATCTGTACATCCCCCCCCCCCATTTCTATATATAATTATATCTTACTGTTCAATCTAAAATGTTAGGGTATCGATCTAATAATAATAATAATTAGTACTAGTAATGGTTATATTATTTTTATTATTATTATTATTATTATTATATTATTATTATTATTATTGTTATTATTATTATTATTATTATTATTATTATTGTTATTATTATTATTATTATCATCATTGTTATTATTATTATTATCGTTACTATTATTATTATTATTATTATTATTATTATTATTATTATTACTATCATCAGTATTACAGGGCTGTCCAGGTACTGTAATCTCTAGACCAGTGATTTCCAACATTATAAGCCTCGGGGAACTCCAAAAATGTTTTGTTTCCCCCATTGAACCTCTACTTCCAGTCCTACCTCACAGAAGCTTGGTGGAAGGTGGGTACGGCATTATATAATTCTTGCCCAGCGCTATATTCTGTGCCAAGCATCTATGAGGGGCAAGAAATGAGTCCATCCCTACAGTAAAAGTGACTGTCTTCTGTGGAGCCTCTGACCAAGTTTTAAGAAATCCCAGGGTTCCAGGGACCCTGGTTGGGAAACTCTGCTCTAGACAGGGCCAGCTTTAGTGATCCTCATGTTATACTTTCCCTTTAACATAACTAAAAATATCAATGGTCATAGATTTCCTCAATATATTTACTAAAAATGAGAGAATTTCCAAAAATTCAACAAGGACTTATGCTAGCTAGGGTTTGAAGGGCCTGTCCAGTTTAGAAAACCCATTTATGGAATTCTAAGTTAATAGTAGGGTTAAAAAGTACGTAGAAGGGTTAGAGAATGGTTAAAGAGTGTCTGTCACCACATTATAAGTGCCCTATCTCTTACATGATGTGAT
Source organism: Rhinoderma darwinii (assembly GCF_050947455.1). Classification (NCBI taxonomy): domain Eukaryota; kingdom Metazoa; phylum Chordata; class Amphibia; order Anura; family Rhinodermatidae; genus Rhinoderma; species Rhinoderma darwinii. The sequence goes on along the minus strand of NC_134691.1, from coordinate 9,447,548 downwards.
CGGCACTGTAATGTAGGTAACAGCAGTGTTGTTTATTTAGAAAAACAAATCTATCTATTTTCACCAAGTTATGAGCGTTTTTAGCTTTATGCTAATTACTTTCTTATTGGACAACTGGGCGTGTTTTACCTTTTGACCAAGTGAATATTGTGGAGAGAAGTGTATGATGCTGACCAATCAGTGACCAATCAGTGACCAATCAGCGTCATACACTTCTCCCCATTCATTTACACAGCACATAGTGATCCTGCATTGTTCACTATGTGCAGTCACATACACACACATTAACATTACTGAAGTGTCTTGAGAGTTAATAGACATCACTACCAGCCAGGATGGGATGTCTATTCACAATCCCGACACTTCGGTAACGTTTATGTGGGACTTACAGCACAGCAAGCGTAATCTCGCAAGATCTCGCTGTAAATGACATCTTACAGCGAGATCACGCTTGCTGTCATTAAGTCCCACACAAACTTTACCGAAGTGTCGGGATTGTGAATAGACATCCCGTCCTGGTTGGATGCGATGTCTATTTACTGCCAAGACGCTTCAGTAACGTTAATGTGGGTGTATGTGACAGCACATAGTGAACAACGCAGGATCACTATGTGCAGAGTAAATGAATGGAGAGGAGTGCATGACACTGATTGGTCACTGATTGGTCGGCCTCATACACTCCTCTGTACAACACCCAGTTGGTAAAAAGTAAAAACACGCCCAGTTGTCTATTAAGAAAGTCATTAGCATAAAGCTAAAAACGCTCATAACTTGGTGAAAATAGATCGTTTTTCTAAATAAAAATCACTGCTGTAACCTACATTACAGCGCCGATCTCATTATGTAGGAGATAGGACACTTATAATGTGGTGACAGAGTCTCTTTAAGAAGTACATCTCTTGCTCTGGAAGACCTGTACTGTCCTGCATTACACAAACAACCCATTTCCCCTATGGTGGCGCTGCAGAGAAACTTAACACTTACTGTCAGGTTTCCCAACAAATTACAGATGATCGCGGATGGTCCAACACGGGGACACTTTGAAATCAGCTTATTATCAACACTTAGCAAAATTGAATGGTCCAAAGCAGAGACCCCTTTTAAGATAAACAGTAATTCCCAGGTTGCCTAGTTGACCAATTTTACAACCCATATAATACAGAAACGAATCTCTTGAATTTTCAAAACTCTAATAAAAAATATCAACTCAATTAATGGTTTGCCAAAACGTAAACAAGGAATCCCTAGACAAGGTCCATTGTGGACTACTTCATTATGTACAAGAATCAAAATATTCCTTGATCTCCTTGGGTCCTCTGCTACACACTTCCACTGGAGGATGATGGAGAGGATTGCCCTCTATGTTGCAGGAGCAATCGTTGTATCCCCAGTCCAGCATGATTAGGTTTCCAAACTTCTTAGGAAGTTCTTGTAACCTATTGCATCCCAGCCACAGACAAGACAGTTGTGTCAAGTAGCAGAATTCCTCGGGGAGATGCGTTAGGCAATTTAGCATCAGTAGAAAGGTGTTAAGTCTTCTCAGTTGTTGAATGCTTTGCGGGATCATTTCAATTTGATTGTCACTCACGTCAAGGAAAGTCAGATTAAGAAGTTGACAAAGGACGATGGGAAAGGTCATAAAATGGTTATTGGCAAGATGGATGCTCTGTAGGTTTTGAAGTTTGGCAAATTCAGCAGGTAAAAATCTCAAGGAGTTATTACTGAGAGTGAGTCTTTGGAGGTATCTCAAGGTACCTATTTCGGGAGGAACTTCTTCAAGGTTATTGGTGTCCATGTAGAGAACTTTCAAATCTCTCAAGCATCCAATCTGCCTAGGAACAAAGTTCATATGATATGAAAGACAACTTTCCCTCTCCGGGCTCATCTTCAATATGTGCATATCTTCAAGAGTAAAGACGTAAAGTGGTGGACATGATAGTTCCTTACCTTCGATCTTAATTTTCTTGTGAACTTTTCCACTGGAGCTGTTCTCAATTAACGTCTTCCACCCATGCTTAAAAGCCAAGATTGTTGGAGTGGACCATGTTGCATCCATTGTAAAGTTTTTTTAAATCACAGAAAAAATTAGAAAACTCCTTGGCTAGAAGAACGGACAAGGTTCAAGCTTCCTTACGGAGTCACTTGAAGAGCAAAATGTCATGTTACATTATAAAATTGATCGCTAGGGAAAGTTTAATGATCTGCTTTGAATATTCGTCTTTTCATCCGTGATGGTTGCTAAGAAACCTATTATTTCTGTGTCTTAATTAGTTGACCTTCCCATTTCTACGTTTAGATAGCTCGAGTGTAGATGTGGCCCTACTGAAAGGAGAGAATGCTTGTTTGGAGTGTTTATTCTACGGAAAGGTGTGGTTTGTGTTTACTCATAGGTTTATCTGCTATGTAAGATACAAAAGGTATTGTTAATGGGCTGAATGAGTAATCGTTAAAGTCTCTGTAAACATGTATAAGCATTTGGGCTGGTCAATGATACTAGGAGTGCCGGGGGTTTTACAAGGAACCCAAAGAAAGGAAGGTCAACCATGGCCAAATTAAATTCAAGATTGATCACAGATCGTTCTTACTACAGAAATGTTCAAGATTCTCTTTGCATGTGGAATAAACCTGTTCCATGATTGATAAATAAATCCAACTCCAATCGATATTAGTTACTGGAACTTACAGCTTTGTGCTATCTCAAATTTATTCCATTGAGGTGATGAGGTACGGTATAAATGGAAAAATGTGACAGTAATACTATATGGCCAAAAGTATGTGGCCCCCTGACCATCCCACCTTTATGAGCTTGTTGGATATCCCACTGAAAAAACATGGGCGTCGATATGGGGAGTTGGATTTTTTTTGCTGCAATAACAGCCTCCACTCTTCGAGGGGCTTTGCATATGATTTTGGAGTGTGTCTGTGGGAATTTGTGTCCATTCACCCAAAAGAGCATTTTGTAAGGTCAGACACTGATGTTGGGTGGTAAGATCTGGCTCACAATCACTGTTCCATTTCATCCCAAATGTGTTGGATGGGGTTGAGTTCCGGGCTCTGTGCAGCCACTCGAGTTCCTCCACACCAAATTCCTCACCCCATGTCTTTATGGACCTAGACTTGTGCACAGGGGAACAGTTATGCTTGAACAGGAAAATGCTGAACTCCAAACTGTTACCACAAAGATGGAAGCGACAATTGTGTAAAATGTCTTTGTTTGCTGTAACATTAACCCTTCACTGGAAATATGGGTCTAAACCTTGAAAATGAGCTCCAGTCCATTACCTGGTAGGTAGCGATCTCCTGGCATCTGACTAATCCAGATTCCTCCATTAGACTGCAAGATGGTGAGACGTATTTTATCACTCCAGAGAACACGCTGCTCCAGAGTCTAGTGGCGGCGTGCTTTCCACCACTCGAGCCACCTCTTGGCATTGTGCATGATAATCTTTGGCTTGTGTGCAGTGACCATGAAATCCCATTTCATGAAGCTCCGGTTCTGGTTTTGATGTCACTTCCAGAGACAGTGAGGATCTCTGTATTGAGTGATTAAATAGACGAGAGACAATTATTAAACACTTGGTGGCCACGCTCTGTGAGTTTGTGTGGTCTACTGCTTCATGGCTGAGCTGTTGTTACTCTTAAGCCTCGTTCACATCTGCGTTGGGGTCCCGTTCTGACATTCCGTCTGAGCTTTCCATCAGAACGGGACCCTGAACGGACACAAACTGACACAAACGGAAACCAGAGGTTTCCGTTTCCATCATCATTGATTTCAATGGTGATGGATCCGGTACCCATGGTTTCCGTTTGTCTCTGTTGTGCACCGACCCGTCGTTTTGCCGGAAGCAATAGCGTAGTCAACTAAGCTATTGCTTCCGGAAAAACGATGGGTCCGGTGCACAACAGAGGCAAATGGAAACCATGGGTACCGGATCCATCACCATTGAAATCAATGGTGATGGAAACGGAAAGCTCTGACCGAAAGCTCAGATGGAATGTCAGAAAGGGACCCCAACGCAGATGTGAGGCCTTAGAAGCTTCCACTTTACAATATTACTACTTACAAGAGACTTGTGGCAAAGGTGGAATCCTATGAGAGTGCCACAATTAAAGTCACTGAGCACTTCAGTACCACTAGCAATGTAAGTCTATGGAGATTACATGGCTGTGTGCTTGATATTATGCACCTTTTTGGAATGAGTGTGGATGAAAGACTTGAACTCACTATTTAGGAGGGGTGTTCACATACATTTGGCCATATAGTGTACTTTCTTTAAATAAAAATGTCCAAACAAAAAAAAAAAATTCTAGCTTTTCTTCATATTAATGAAATGATAGTTCTTCTAGCCTCGGTGTTTGAAGCTGGCATGGTGAGTCTGGCATCACTACCCCCGGTGATCAGCTGTTCTTGCCATGAAAAGCCACAACCGGCCACAAATTATCCCTGCAATGGCCACTACAGGGAAAATGTAGCATTACATGCCGGCCATTCAAAAGAATGGCTGTCCATGTAATGTATGGATGTACCAAGTCCACTAGAGTTTCAGACGCTCTTACAGAGTGGCTCTCCATTCAAGCATATAGAGGGGGGTCCCAAGTGGGGGTCCTCACTTTATAGATTCCATATGTTCTATGCATATGGACAGAGGTTTTGTCTTGAGACAACCCCTTTAAAATCAGAGGAGAGGTCACATTGAATTTAAAGAAACTCCATCAGGAAGACCCCCGCCCCTTTACCGCTTCTTTCTGTACCATACAGTTTTAAAATAATGACCGTATATACCCATCTCTTGCACAGGCACCACACGCAGTAGAGGAAGTTCTGATGATTAATGATACTTCAAGGTCATTTTTAACTTATATTTTACTTTTAAAGCACCAGTAAGTCAAAATGGGGGCAGGGGGTACAGGATCGAAGTAAGTAATTTGTCGAAGGCCAAACCACTGTCAGGATCTTGATGCTAGGCAGAGTCAGGGTGTTGTGTGCGGCGGCGCATACAAGGTTTTGACACTGGCCAATGTCAGAAACCAGAGCGACGGGCGGCGGTCCGAAATAAAGTGGAACCGAAGCGGTAAGTATATTGAGGTCCGCGTCTGATTTTATTTTTTTCTTGTTTGGGGTCTAGTTTATTCAGGGGTCGGTTTATTGTATGGGTCTGCGCCTTGAATGAATTAAGAAATCTGGGATCTGAATAAATTTAGGGGTAAGAAACCTTATTTTTTTTATTTGCACTGATCTAATAACACAGAACTATTATTAACGTTATCAGGATGTTTGTGGGGGGCACTTTTGGCCAAATTCCCTAGAAATTGTACTAAATAGAATCAGTCCTCCAAAGTGGGAGCCACTCTTTCCCGCTGCTCTCTACATTAGCTGATAGAGGAGGGTCCTGAGCAAGGAACCTCCTATTATGACATCCATATGCCCTAATCGGGAAAAGGGATATCCTGATGGGGCAACCCTTTAAAAGCAATATACACCTTTTGAAAAAAATAAAATTGTTTTGTTTTTTTAATAAAAATGTCTATCAGTGTGTTTGCCGCAACTTTCTAAATACTTTTTATTAACAAACATTTTTACTTTTTTGAGATACAGCTGCTTGGTATCCTGTATAACATCTGCAGCCTCATGCACATGGCCGTGCCCGCAATCACAGGCCACAATTGCGCGCACAGATGGCCACGGGCAGCTGCATTTTCTAGCCGTGCTTCCATACATAGTATGGGAGCACGGACCGTAGAAAGCAAAAATTAGGACATGTCCCTACACTTCTCCTTCCCGGACACTTTCCCGTAAATAAACGGGAAGGTGCCCATGGGAAATTTAAGTGAATTGGTCCATAATTGAGGTCTGCAATTACGGACGTTTTTTACGGTCGTGTGCATGGGGCCTAAGTTCAGGATCGAGCTTTTAACGATCACATCTAAGTTCATAACTGATCGATAACAGCTGATAACAGGTAGCGTGCTGTCACTGAACCCGTCAGTCCCACTGACCTGATGGATTCAGGGCTCAGCGCTAGATACAGCTGCTCTCTATACAGGATACAAAGCAATAGCAACCAGGTCTGAGCCATGACTAAGAGCACAGCCAGTGCTTGAAACGCGTAGGCTTCTTTCTTTGCCATTCTACCTTGTCACCCTCCTGGTGTTTCCGTTATTTTGTATCACTGTTCGTGGATTATTTTTCAATAAAGTGGGAACTCAGTTTTCCCTTATCTACAATATACATCGCTGGATCCTTTCTCTTCGTTGCTATTGTTTCTTGCCGCGAGCCGTGGTGGCTGATCCGGGCGATACTTAACACAGGAGTGTCAAGCTGGTGAGCTGGAGGTTTCCTCCCTTTTCCTTTTTCCCTGCTATTACTACTAGGATACAAAGCAGCTGTATCTCAAAAAACTAAAAATAATTTTTAATAAAAAGTATTTTAGAAAGTTGCACCAAACACACTAATAGAAATTTTTATTAATTGAACAAAACAAAAAAGTATTTATAGACTTTAAATCTGTCCTTGTAGTGACTATTTGGGTATGTTCACCCGCTTACTAAAAAACGTCTGAACATACGGAGCTGTTTTCAAGGGAAAACAGCTCCCGATTTTCAGCGTTTTTTTTAGCAACTCACGTTTTTCGCTGCGTTTTGTACGGCAGTTTTTGGAGCTGTTTTTCTATAGCGTCAAATGAAAAACGGCTCCAAAAACGTCCCAAGAGGTGACATGCGCTTCTTTTTCATGGGCGTCTTTTTATGTGCCGTTTTTGGAAAATGAAGCGTTATAAAAAAACGCCTCAATGGGCCGATGTTTGGAGGCATTCTGCTTCCGATTTTTCAGCTGTTTTTCGGGACATTTACGGCTCGAAAAACGGCTGAAAAAAGCCGGTGTGCACATACCATTTTTGATTCTACCTCCACATAACAGACAGACATAAGCCTGCCTCCCGGACTCCTGTGAGTATAACTTTCAGGAAACGGTGGGATATTGACTTTCGATCCAGTTAAACCCTATTTTTTTGAGTGTAGGTGACGTTTTGCTTGGTGAACATATTTAATAGGGGATTTCCATTGATTAAAGTTTGGGTTCACTGACATATAAGAGAAGACTGGCGGGACCTAAAGTGCTGTGTATGCGAATATCAATCCATTATCTTCAATTCAATATTCCATAAAAAAGAAGAATGTTTTTGAAGGTGTAAATGTGATGAATGTGAAATTATGGTCGCCATTTTTTAGGTTCTTGCAACAACAAAATGTTACGGTCACCCTCTAAAAAAATAACCAGCAAAGCAGAATCTCTTACTGTTTAATAGACTAAAATCCTTCCGAGGGAATAAATATTTAATCCCGAGTTCAGCTGTGATCACAGCCTAAACCTATTGTCTCATTCCTGCCTCAATAATACATGAAGTCGCTGCTGTAACAATTTTCATTATTATCAATGGCCGACTTGATCAAAAGCAGAAACACCGGCATCAAACACGCAGCACCACAGGCGTTATAAATATTTTATTAATCCTCCTTAATTAACAGTCACAACCGCCTTAAAGAGCGTCTCCGCTGCTTATCAGAAGGCATCTTCGTACAAACACCATTTACAAATAACTCAAATGCTGAAAATAAATACTGTTAAAATCAATTTAACCAAAATCCACAACATTTCATAAAATATAACATAATAATTTGTATGTCTAGTGGTGCGGGGGCGGTGCATATGCACTGGACCCCTTGGCGGTAGCATCACTTTCCTCAGGACGCGGATACCATTGAAAATATTGCAGCTCAGAGCGCCATTTGCGCCCTCTCCGACAACCCCCCATCTTATGGGCTATGCAAGTGACGTCATCGCACCGCCTGGCCATCACACCAATCTACGGTGATGCCTACTGGGTATCCTACTGTAGATACGCTATTTCCCCAAAAACTGTATTGTTAACTTTCGGTGGCTGTTGGAACGTCCCTTTGAAAATCCACTTTTCCTGTCCTAGCATTATTACTAGATATGGTTAATAATGTTATTCCTATATATAAACTGTTATACACGAGCAGAAGATGCCCGGGTCAACTGTGGTCACCCTGGTTTTCCGACCCCAATACGGTGCCTTCCCCAATCTAATTTTTGGAAATGTTAATGAAATCTGTTGGGCAATATGAGCCATAAACCCAGTGCTATCTGCATTCCTATGGCAAATTGCCAGTGGCTGTGCCCCAAGTGGGCTACCCCCTCCACCATTCATGGCCATGTAGTGGTCCTGACCAGCAGAAGGCTTGTTCTACTTGGCTGGCCAATGATTCTGTGGACCTTCCTCTATATATTTTGTTCAATCTCTTTGGCAAAGTACTTCTGTCATGATCCGGTACTGAATCTGACTTTTTCCTGTCCTTGCACTGCACCTCTGGTTTTTCCACCTATCCTCTGAGACTATTCAGAGAATTAGAGAATACACCATGTCTCCTTGTTGGCGGTTTAGGGTCAATAATAAGGTCAGGGCGGGGATAAACAATTTTTTCCCCTCTATTAGAAACTCCAAATCCTTGAGTAGACCTAAGACAAATCCAATAATGATAAATTGGGTCAGGCCTGGGATGTGGCAATACCCAACATTATTTGGAAGATTATAGAAATATTGCATAGGTGTTACTAAAATTCCAAGATTTCCTGGCTTGTTAAGTGGCTTCGAGATCATGGTCACCGTAAAGGCTTTTCATACCTGACTATTCCCACTTCAGCTGACTGTACCACTGGCCACCAGTGTTTAGAGGCTAAATGTACCATTGACCACCAAGAACTGGAAGTTGAATGGTGGACTGACCAGAAGAATAATACAGGACCATTACCAACCACATGTAGTATCACCCATATCAACCCTTCCTATGGAAAAGTACTGTGTGGAGGTGGTAAGATGATGATGTAGACACTATAATGTTCCTAAAACCTTCTTGATGTTCTGTGTGATATGACCATGTCAGTGGTGGACACACGATATGTACAGTTGGTCCAGCTGCAAACGGGTTCCGAAGGCAAATGTGCCCACACTCATCTGAAAAAGAAAATCCACACTTCACCATAGAAGGAGACACACGGAAATGGTTAGAAAGAATGAAGAGCACCTCATTCTCAACAAACCAGGTGTTAGATAACAAGGGGACCATATACTTTTCTTGCACAGGGGCCTAGATGCCCATGCCCAGCCTAAACCATGTGGTGGTAGTTAAATGGTAAAGTCCACTAAAGGACCCATGAAACAGGGGCCCGGCTTAGTTTGGCCCCATCTCCTTCCCCAACACGTCCTTATTCCTGAGGTAAGTCAAGGGTTACCGGACAAGGTGGTGGAAACTTGGACCTGAAGGTCACACCATCCTCCTCCAGCTATACAATCCATTATTCAACTATTTCAAAAGTAGAGAAGAAATATCTATCGTCCGGCATTCGAAGGGATTCTGCTGCAGTCTGTAATGCTCCTTCTGGGTCATAAGGTTTTTTTTTTTTACTCTCGCTTGCTGAATTTGCTTAACATAACTTGGATGTGACAAAAAGCTGTAGAATCCAATCTCATGTATTTACATGAGCTCAGCCGGTTATTTCTGCTATGTAAAACGTCTGGCGGGAGCGCTCTCATTATATGGACTGTGAAATGCTTGGCACAAACCCTGCTATACATTTATTTATACCAAACAGCAGAATAATTTGTATTTAAAGGGATTGTCTCATCAGAGTCATTCCCTTTCGGACGGGAGCCAACCTCTGTCAATAAAAACGCTACTACATGCCCTTATCCTCTACCTCCTAGACTACTGCAACATCCTTCACTGTGGTCTCCCATCTAACACTCTTGCACCCCTCCAATCTACCCTAAAATCTGTTAGTAGAAAAATATAAGAGAAGACTTTGTTCCGCTCACCATGCACCTCAGATATTTCTGACACCATGCTGTCATTTCGTTTGGGGCTTGTAGACATTGACAATTATGTGCCGGCAGCAGATGCCGACAGGGTGGATATGTTAACAAGGTAATGTCCAGCACTGGGTCCGATACAATCCAAAACTTTAATTCATAACTTTAAAACAAAGTAAAATCCTTCCTGGGAAGGACCCTAAAATCTTTTTCCAACACCTCCCCCGTTGTGCCACCCCTGCCAATCCCTTCACTGGCTACCCATTGCCAAGCAAATTCAGTTATAAATATTAACGACGACATACACGGCTGTCCACAACCTTTCATACATCTCTGACCTGATCTCCCGATATCTACCCATACGTAATCTCTCCTGATCAAGAGATCGCCTTCTTTGCTCTCCTCTTATGTGCTCCTTACATCATCGTTTGGAAAATGTTTCCTGTACATCCCCCATACTCTGGAGCCCCCTACCCCAGCACCTCCGATTCTCTCCAACCATCCAAACTTTTTAAAGCAACCTGAAAACATTTGTCTTCAGAAAAGCTAATAACCGACTGTACAATAAGCCTCCTGCTACTACTCTACCGGATGAACAGCTTCTACCCTCACCTACTGCCATAGATTGTAAGCTCTTGTCTGATATTGTCTGTTCATGTGCCCTCTAAATTGTACAGGGCTGCGTAATATGTTGGCCCTATATATATAAAGATTATTATTATTACTGTCACTTTCCCCCTTCCCTTGTAGACTGCAAGTCCTCACGGGCATGGTCCTCTCTCTTTCTGTACCAGCCTGTCACTCAGCAAGCTTTTAATTGTCTCATGTCATGTACATAAACCTTTTTTTTTTTTCATATGTAAAGCACCCTGGAATTAAAGTGTTTTAAAATAAAAATAGTAGATAGATGAGGACAGAAAGAGAGAGGGAGATAGATTGAGAGACAGAGAGCGAGTGAGAGACCGAGAGAGAGAGACCGAGAGAGAGACAGAGAGCGAGCGAGAAACACAGAGAGAGACTGAGAGAGAGACAGAGAGCGAGTGAGAGACCAAGAGAGACAGAGAGCGAGTGAGAGACCGAGAGAGACAGAGAGAGAGAGACAGAGCGAGTGAGAGACCGAGAGAGACAGAGAGCGAGTGAGAGACCGAGAGAGACAGAGAGAGACAGAGAGCGAGTGAGAGCGAGAGAGAGAGAGAAAGAGAGATGGATAGATAGATATGAGAGAGAGAGACAGATAGATAGATATGAGATATATGAGATAGATAGATAGATAGATAGAGAGATAGATAGATAGATAGATAGATAGATAGATAGATAGATAGATAGATAGATAGATAGAGAGAGAGAGAGAGAGATAGATAGATAGATAGATATGAGATAGATAGATAGATAGATAGATAGATAGATAGATAGATAGATAGATAGATAGATAGATAGATAGATAGATAGATGATAGATAGATAGAGAGAGAGAGAGAGAGAGAGAGAGAGAGAGAGAGAGAGAGATAGATAGATAGATAGATATGAGATAGATTATTTTGTACATCCCTTACTTCTCTGTATAGCTGAGAGATGATATGAGGTAGAGCTGATATAAGCAGAACTTCTATCTACCGTATCCAATTCTCATTCTGTCCCATGAGTGACACAGTGATAACCACATACACCGCTCGTTGCAGACCTGCTACACTGTGAAAATTCTCACCACTTATCACATCAGTACGTTGTCTTTTTCCCTATAGAATTTTTTGCGTGTCACATGTACAATTTGTTAAGACGTCTATCAAAGGCATGCACTTGTATTGTGTACCACAAAATGTTATATTGTCTTTAGTGAACAATGAGAGTATCTTTAATACTACAAAATGAACACCCTCTGTTAGATAGATAGATAGATAGATAGATAGATAGATAGATAGATAGATAGATAGATAGATAGATAGATAGATAGATAGATAGATAGATAGATAGATAGATAGATAGATAGATAGATATGGGATAGATAGATATGAGATAGATAGATAGATAGATAGATAGATAGATAGATAGATAGATAGATAGATAGATAGATAGATAGATAGATAGATAGATAGATAGATAGATAGATAGATATGAGATCGATAGATAGACAGACAGCAGATAGAAGAGTGATGGTGATTTATATTTGATCTTTTTAATTTCTTCCAAAAAAGAGAATTTCTCACATCTTGAGTTGAGTATTTTTCCGGTTCGTAGGTTATAAAGTAATTGATATACATGTCCCCCGACAATCAGTTTTCATGCATGAAAACTTTTAGTTTTGATGAGCTCCTCAGGGGTGTGGCTTTCTATCGTTTAACCGGTATTAGAAAAATGAATCAAAGATGATACTGATACTTGTTTTCTCTTCTAAGACTTCATACACATCTATGTCAGGGTTCCATCGGAGCTTCTCGTCAGAACGGAACCCTGACTGAAACAAACGAAAGCCATAGGTGTGAAGGATTTGCCTGACACAGCTTCTGTGTCGACGCCCGTGGTTAATCAGCCTGCATCTGTGCCTAGGTCTGTTAGAGGGACTCGATCTGCTACCACTCAGGCTGGTAGGCTGAGTAGTGGGAGAGCCTATTGCAGCCTGGCCAGACGGTTCTAGCTCCCGCCCTTGGTCTACTTATACCTTCATTTGCTGCTTGTCCTTTGTCTGTGATTCTCCTGTTTCCTGGCTCTGCTGTTTCTGCTGTTACCATTGACCTTTGCTTCATATTGACCCTGGCTTCACTGACTATTCTCCTGCGCTGCATTTGTTACCACGTACACTCCTGGTTTGGCTCGTTCACTACTCTGTTGCTCACGGTGTTGCCGTGGGCAACTGCTCCACTTCCCTTTGCTTTTGTGTACCCTTGTCCTGTTTGTCTGTCATGCACATATTGAGCGGAGGGACCATCGCCCAGTTGTACACCATCGCCTAGGACGGGCTGTGCAAGTAGGCAGGGACAGAGTGGCGGGTAGATTAGGGCTCACCTGTCTGTCTCCCTATCCTGTCATTACAATAGGTTTCCGTTTGCATCACCATTAATTTCAATGGTGACGGACGGATCCAGTACAAATGGTTTCTGTTTGTCTCAGTTGTGCAAGAGTCCTGCCGTTTTGACGTAACCCTTGCACAACTGAGACAAACAGAAACCATTTACACATGATCCGTCACCATTGAAATCAGGGTTCCGTTCTGACGAGAAGCTCCGATAGTACGCAGGAACGGAACCCTGATGCAGATGTGAATGAAGTCTTACCTGCACCAGAATGACCAAAGGGATTGATTAGATTCATTTTCTATGCATCAAAAGAAGCCTCAATGCTCATGACAAGAACATCGTTTTGCCTCTATACAAACCATTAGTCAGACCACATATGGAATATTTTGTACAATTTTGGGCACCTGTGTATAAGAAGGATATGGCTGAACTAGAACGAGTGCAAAGAAGGACGGCCAAGGTAATTAAGGGAATGAGTAGATTGCAGTACAAGAAAGGTGATCAAATTGGGTCTGTTCAATTTAGAAAAAAAACAACAACTTAGGGACGATCTAATTACAATGTACAAACATAACTGAACTGTACAGAAATCTTTCTAATGATTTTTTTACATCTAGGCCTGTAACAAGGAAAAGGGGGCATCCCCTACATCTAGAGGAGAAAAGGTTTCACCACCATCACAGACCGGGATTCTTTACTGTAAGAGCGGTGAGACTATGGAACTTTCTGCCACAGGATGTTGTGATTGTGATTCATTGAGCTCAGGAAGGGCCTTGATGCCTTTCTTGAAAAATATAATATTACAGGTTATGAGTCCAAGATTCTGGATATGGAATGATAATCCAGAGATTTATTCTGATTTGCCACATTTCTAGTCATCTGGATCAACACAGTAGGATTATAGGTTAGACCTGATGGACCTGTGTGTTTTTTCAATCTTATCAACTATGTAACTGAATTGAATTAAATAATTTTTCCCAAAAATATCCTGGACTGTGTTTTAAGTTTCTTGTACAATGGGAAGCATTTAGCATGGAAATCAGAACATGTTGCTCATGTTTAGATGAATCAGTCCTGTCCTTTTCTGATGCTTAGGAGATACAGTGATGGGTAAATGCCACTAACCATCAGTGTTGGTGTCATATCTTCCCATGTATGGAAGTTTTTATGGTCCCCTCAGGGGCGTGGCTTTCTATCTACCTACCAATAGTGTTTTAGGTAGAGAGAAATGTATCCTAAGTTTATATTGTTAGTTTTTGTTTCTAAACTTTTACTCGATTTTCCAGACTGATTGATTGAATACAGTTTTTTCCATCTGTATCCTTTTTTTTAAATTCCAGTATATGTTTTAAGCCATAATAAATTATTTTATTATTCATATATGTTTAAAGCTCAAATAAATTATTTCAAGATAAACTACAACCAAACATAAGATGCCAATAAAAAAAAAATCCAAATTTAACAGAAAAGTATTTTATGTCAATACAATATATATTTTTTTCAGAGACCGTCACATTGTTTATATGAAAGGTATAATCCCTTACTGCAAAGGAAGGTTTAAAGGTCGGCAAATAAACCTAATACTTCTTAAAGCTACAGAATGGAAAACTAGCACCAGAGTAATGGAAGGTTAATATCTCCATTAATGAACAAATAATTTATCTTCAGCACAACACATTTTCCAAAGAGACATAAAAGTATCTGCCAGAACAAGAACAAGTGGTACCATCATATCCGAGTCTCCATGTCTATCATTGGGCTGCTCTGTAAGGGCTCATTCAGACGAGCGTATATGTAGTCCGTGTGTTGGCCGTTAAAACCACCGCCGTCACACGGACTCATGTACTTCAATGGGGCCGATCACATGGCCGTTGTCTCAATGGAGCGTGTGAAGCGTCCGTGAAAGAATAGGACATATCCTACTTTACTGTGTATATAAAGACCTCCATAGACTCTAGTTTATGGGGGATTCGTGACAACGCGCCCCGCACGGGTGCACCCCGGACATGAAAAACGGCAGTTTTTCACGTCCGAGGTTAGCCCGGGGTTAGCTACGCTCGTCTGAATGTAGCCTAATACTCTTGAGGTTTGATCATATCTTAAATCAAATGATGGTTGTGATATAATGGGATGAAATCACAGCTTAAAGGCAACTATCGCTTGGTAGGTAATGGGTACATTTGCCTCCACTTAGACGCCCAAAGTGCAGTCAAAATCTATCACATAATATATGCAACTAGAATATACCACCTTCTTAGCCAATCAGAAGCAAAAGGACGGACGGACATATCAATATTTTCCAGATCCTTTTTGACTCATTTTATGGGGTATCCGTAATCCTCCTTGGCACTTTGACTTCAGGAGGAGCCTTTATGGGCCATTTCATGGGAGATAAATGCATTCAATTGTCCCTCGGGGCACTTTATATATGCACTAACTCAATGGAAACTGTTATGACCCCTTTGACATAGAACCAAGCTATAACTTTAACTGAATGGGCTGTAATATGACATACGATGACTGCAGTTTCTTCTTCTAAACTCAGATGTAAATTGTAATCAACCGATGATGACAAAAGTAGGCAACACACAAGAGATGGGAAGCGCACATGGCCATGCCATAGACTCCCGGTACACCCTAAGTTTGTAGACCAGACAAAGCTAATCAATTCTGAAGGAAAAAAAAATGTAAAATAAATCTGCTCCTCCCATCTGTAGTCGGGAACCCAGAGAACTACTTTCGGGAACCCAAAATTTTTATGGGCTGTAGAAGTCCTGTAAGTTGGAGGTTACACACCACATGCTCAACATTTTTACCTTCTAGTTATACAGTATAATACTAGGAAACCCATGTTAAATAGGGCCCATGTTTTCACAACAATTGGGACATGTTGAATGTTGCCAAGATCTTCTCCAAGCCCACCAAGCAGTGCACGTATTTATACCAAAACCAATTGCTTTCTACTATTCACCCCAAAAGAGGTGAAGTTCTTATGTATTCCTTATAATGTCCCCACTGTGTTCATAATGTGACTAAGGGATATTCCGAAATGTGTTGCCCACTTAGGGTTTCCATTTCCAGTATCCCCATTGGCAACCCATGGGGGGAGATTTATTAGACAGAATAAAACTAGACCAGACAGGGAAAAACTGGGGCGCACGTTATATGATAAATTTGGTGCATCTTGATAGACACGTTTTTCTTCCTTACGGCACCTCATGGCTGGGTTACGCCTATGCTTTGCGACAAAAAAATGTGTACGTGCTCTTAATATACCTGGAGCATTTTATGGCACGTCTTAGTCACGCTCCTTTCTAGACCGTTTTCAAAACTGGCGAATGAGGTGTAAAATAAATACATTTGGCGCACGGCATGTATGCTGGTTTTATTCCGCAATTTGAACCAGAATTCTGGTGCCTTTAGCATTGTAAATGTCCCCCATTTTTATCCCCAAAGCTTCATTTATGGTACACAGGTAGCACATAGCTAATAGTCTTTCTTGTTCCTGCCCTTTTCCCATTGGTCTTGCTTACTTATCCTTTGTTTTTAAGCAGATAGAACTTCATGTGACCACTTCAGGTCATGTAGCAATCACGTACCAAACTGGTGGTCACTCAGAGAGGAAGACAAGAGGTTGCTAGGCAACCTGAGCAAGTATATACCAAAAAATATTATATATATATAGATATAGATAGTCCGCAATGGTATGTCATGCTTATTACACTCTGAGGAAGGTGTTACTGCAATTGAGTTAGGCTTAAGAAAGAAACGGAAGAATCGTATCGGTCTTTGGTTTGAACAGAAGGTAAAGCCGAAGGGAAATCTTGCCTCCTGGGCGTGCTGTTGTACTTGTGAATAATTTAGGGAACATTGGTCTTAGGCTACTTCTTCTACCAGGAGCAGGCGATACTAGCATTGAGACAGAGTTGTATTTGGATTCCTTTGGGCTGTGTCTCCTTTGAAATGTCTCCAAAGTATATCTTGTACTTTCAAAGTACAACTCCTTCTTTTAAATAAAAATATATAAATGACACACATAATGTAAGAACACAAAAAGCCTTGACCGACCGGCAGTGATCATTGGTTTTATCCATCAAAAAGATGAGGAAAAAAAAATTGAGACTGGATTTCTTCCCCCCAGTCAAAATCTTCTTGTTGTTGATGGAGCATTATTACCCTTCATTTTGGAAGGTTGTTTAAACCAGCAATAAATTCAAGTTTCAGTGAGTCCTTTTAGGTCTTCTTGGTTGTTCTTAACGTCCTTTGACATTACCAGGCCTAGATCCTAAGCTGGCATAGTAGGCACATTGTGATGGGTCACATTGTCCATTTATTCCTGGAGATCCTTGATGTCCAGCAGATCCTGGTGACCCTGGTTCACCCTGAGGACCTGGGGTCCCCGGTAGACCATCTTTGGCATATCCAGGTTCTCCGTTAACACCTAAGTAGAGAGATATTTTATATTTTACTTTACAAAGATAAATTGTAGCATTCAAGTAAAAGTTGACCTAAAGCAAATCCCAGGACTCTCAACCAATGTGCCTAGAAATCTGGCACCTTAAGTTTTTTTTATTAAACTAATATCTATAAATAGTTTTATTGTTGGGCCACTAAAAAGTCAAATTGGCTCCTGAATAATTCTAACAGTCTTCTGAAGTCTCCTGCAATTTGTCTGTTTTTAGTATAAATTGTGAGTTTTCTGAGACTTTAATATTGATGGTCTAACCCTAGAATAGGCCAACAATATTTAACTCGTGAGGACCTAGAGCTAGAGCGCCTCATTTCCTAATTGCTGACACTGGCACAGTGCCATACATACAGTTTTGGCTATGACTGGTACTGCAGCTAATTTCCATTCAATTGAGTCTAATGGGCTTGCCTATCTCTTAATGAGTCTAAGGGATGGAGCTTGTAAACTTCTTTATTGAGGTTTTTGGCCAATCACGTTTACTGTTGCTCAGCAATGTATGTAAGGTCATACGACAGACCATTCAGCTGTCAGCATATAAAGGCAGCACCGAGAAAAAATTTGGCCCTTTTATTCTTAGGGTCAGTGGAGTCCCTGCAGTCGGATCCCCAACCGTAAGTAAATGATGGCATATGGAATTGTACCCCTTTAAAATTATAGAACAGAACGCGATGATTACAGACATAATTCATACCTGGAATTCCTGGTGGGCCAATTTCACCTCTCTGACCAACTCCATATTCACCTCTTTCACCTTTCGATCCTCTTTCACCTGTGAGATAAACATATTATGAGCTAAAAACCCAAGGAGTAACTCCCTATTTGGAGCAACTTTACATTCAAAAAATAATTTTCAACTTAACTGATGCTACAAAAAGTTTTTTATCCTATTTTTTTTGTATTTGATACCCCTATAACTTTTTTATGTTTAGGGTATGTGCACACGTAGTGTTTTCAGCCTTTTTTTGGGCCGTAAACGTCCCGAAAAACGGCTGAAAAATCAGAAGCACAACGCCTCCAAACATCTGCACATTGATTTCAATTGGAAAAACGGCGTTCTGTTCCGACGTGCCGTTTTTTTCGCGGACGTTTTTCAAAACGGCCGCGTAAATAAACGGCTGCGAAAAAGAAGTGCATGTCACTTCTTCAGCCGTTTTTGGAGCCGTTTTTCCATAGACTTTATAGAAAAACAGCTCCAAAAACGGCCGTTAAAAACACCGCAAAAAATCGCGAGTGGCTTTAAAAACAGCTCCGTATTTTCATACGTTTTTGAGTTTGTGTGTGCACATACCTTTATACTAATAAAATACATTTTAAAGGTTTATTCCCATCTTATAAAGTGATGACATATCGCTAGAATAAGCCATCACTGTATGATCACTGGGGATCCGACCTCTGAAATCTTCACCAATCCTGACAACGAAGGGGTCGCAGCACTGATTTAGTGCTATGGCCCCTTTACTGTTTTTCTTAAATAGGGCAGGCTGCGGTTCCCTGCACAGCCGGGTGGCTGGGAAAGCAGCACTGCGCCCCTTCATTCTCAAGATTGGTGGGGTCCAAGAGGTCGGACCCCCACTGATCTCAAAGTGATGGCATATCCTAGCGATATGATATCACTTTATAAGATGGGAATAACCCACTAAGTTTAAAATAGCCGGGTCCAACAGAGTGAGAGATGCTCTCTAATAGGCTAATAGATGGGGGTATTGAACGATGGACCCCCGCTCTATTAACTTAGAATTTACTAATAGAGTATTTGAAAATGGATTTTCTCAATCAAACATCTAACCTTTTGGACCCATAGGTCCTGGAGGCCCTTCTGGTCCCATTATGCCAGGTATTCCTGGTTCTCCTTGTGAACCTGGTCTTCCATCATTTCCATCTTTGCCAGGAGTACCTGGTGGTCCTGGTCTGCCCTGGGAGGACTTGATGGGAGCTGGCTGCATGTGGGACATTAGGTAGGATAATTTAGCTGAAAAATAATTGAAACAAAGAGACAAACGTTACTTTATCGTCAAAACTGGATTCTAAAATCCACAACAACCAATCAGATGTCACATGTTTGACATGAGCTTGATACAGTTGACTGGTCACTGCAAATTACAATATCAGCATACTGTTCATGGAAGACAATGAGATGTTCTTTCCATTTTTTTTTTTTAGCTTGAGTCAATAATATATGTAATCTTTAAAAGGAACATCCCTCTTTAAACATAGACATATACGTTGACATGAAGACCTACACTATCTGGCCAAATGTACTGTACTGTACGTGGACACCTGACCATCACACCTAAGTAAGCTTGACGTCCCATTCCCAAACCATGGGGGTTAACATGAACTAGTTCCTCTTTTTGTGGATATAACGGTTGCCACTCTTTTGGAAAGGGTTTCTACAAGATTTTGGAGGGTGCCTATGGGAATTTGTTCCGATTCGGCCAAAAGAGCATTTCTGAGGTCAGGCAGTGATGTTGAGGGAGAAGGTCTGGCTCACAATCACCGTTCCAATTCAACGGTGTTGGATTTGGTTGAGGTCGGGGCTCCGTGCAGCCACTCAAGTTCCTGCATACTAGGCTGTTTACCCCATGTTCACAGGATAGGTGATAATTGTCTGATATCTTGGGGGCCCAGTGCTGGGATCCCCACCTATCGCGAGAACGGGTGTCCCGAACTCCATGTTCTTCTTCAGGACATTTATTTAAAGTCTATGGGAATGTGGAGTGAATGTTCATAGGACAGACAGCATTCGATGTTAATGTTCCTCCTTTACATGACTCCTAAACCAATAGCGGTGATGTGGACGAGCTCTGTACCAAGCATGCCTTTATAATCAGTGGAGTAACAACATAGAGCCAGGCCCCATACCCCCCCAGATTGGACGCCCCTTCCTCAGACTGGACCTCAAAAAAGGTGAAAAAAAAGAATTTACTCACTGCTCTTGTCCGAAGTGGGACACAAATTTCCTGAGGCTGCCACATGACGCCCCGGCAAAATGCTCCACCATACAAATTCTTGGCATTGGGCAGCATCAGGACATTATACAATATTCGACGCAGCACACGTCCTCGTTGTGTGATGCGTCACAAACAAGTTCCTGATTCTGCCCCGCGTTAGGACCTTATTTGGTGGCACAGAACATTGCTCAGCCTGAGGATATCTGGGGCAAGCCTCCTCAACCTCCGGGCACGGTCACAGTCCCACCCCTTGCGACCGCAATTGTTATAACAGTGCCTATGATGCAATATTTAGATGGTTCCACTGGGAACATTTTCCAAACTCATCACCAACAACAAAGTCTCAGTGAGTTTTAACATACCTTCAAGTTGCTTTCCTAACTCTTCTTGAATTAATCTCCTTAAGGTATCAGTTGAAGGCGTATCTCCCTGAAAGGAATCGGAAAACACTTTGCTTTTCAGCTTAATTTATTCATTGTAGGCACATTAACAGAGAATAAAGCAGTACTCCATCTCAGACACGTTTGCTCGACTGTTTCAATCACTCCCCTAGAAGTAAATGGAGCACGGCCTCCTCTCCATTTATTCTCCACATGGGTGCCGCGGCCGGCAGCTGTCTCACAGGGCAGGACAGGGGTCGGGGGACCCCCGTTCTCCATCTAGTTGTGGGCCCCAGAGGACTTGGAAATGTCTGGGGCAAGGATCACCCCTTTAAGCAGTCTGGTAATAATGTTATATTTGCTTACACAGATATTGACACTTTTCTTTTTTTTGTGGCGGGCACTTTTGAAAAAGTGAAAACAGTAGAAAATGACATATTTGTTAATTATATTATTTTTGAGCACATGCATGTTAGCGTTTAATTTAAATGACTTTTTTATAATGCATAAAAAAAAATAATCCGCCATTGTTTTTTCTTTACAATGTTTCACAGTGTTCTCCCGTTAAATTTAAAAGGGTTTTCCAGTGAGAGGAATTTGATGGCCTATCCTCAGAATAGGCCATGAATAAGTGATCGGTGGAGGTCCAACTCTTACCCAACCCCGCCGATTAGCTGTTTTGAAGGGGCTGCGGCGCTCGTGACCTTTATTCCTTACCTGCTCCGTACTGTGAAACGCCAACCCAACATATTATAATGTAGTATTTGTGAATAAAACATGTAAGTATACTAAGGTTGTACACAACTATATGGAAGCTGAATTAACCTCATGAAAGGTACGGATTCTTCTGGCGGAGATTCAGCTAAAGGTAGCCATGATCTGAGTTATCAATCAAACCAGAGACACCTGAGTCTCTGGTTTGGCTGGTCAATGCTTTGTCTACAGATGGGGGTTTTTATGGTTTGGCTGGTCAAGCTTCTGTCTATAGATGGTGTCTCTGTTGATTAAGAC
The DNA here is from genome assembly GCF_050947455.1 of Rhinoderma darwinii. Classification (NCBI taxonomy): domain Eukaryota; kingdom Metazoa; phylum Chordata; class Amphibia; order Anura; family Rhinodermatidae; genus Rhinoderma; species Rhinoderma darwinii. The sequence goes on along the minus strand of NC_134691.1, from coordinate 9,425,838 downwards.
TCTGTCTAAAGATAGATGTTTTTGATTTGACTGGTCAAGGCTATGTCTACAGATGGGTGCCTTTGGTTTTGCTGGTCAATGCTTTGTCTAAATATGTGTGCCTCTGGTTTGGCTGGTCAAGGCTTTGTCTACAGATGGGTGCCTTTGGTTTGACTGGTCAAGTCTTTTGTCTACAGATCAGTAACGTCCGTGGTCGCTGACCAAGAAATCCTTCCATCCAGTCAACGCCCTTCTCTCAAGAGATGTCTGCACATACGGTCGTCCTGCTCCACCATGACCCCCAGGGTGCGCTCACGAGCTCAGTCCAGACTTAAGAAGTCAGAGGGCTCGCATATTGGAGATTGAGCTAATTTCTCCCAGAGCACCCTGGGCTATAAGAAGGTCTCAGCCCCATCCTCCCACACCTGAGCTTTGTTGTTGTATTCCAAGTTTGTCTTACAAATGGTCCCCTACTGTTTCCAGCTCCCAGTGTTCCCTGTTCCTGTTTCCTGTAACCTGTATCCTGATCTAGTGCCGTGCTGAGCTGTAGCCGTGCTGTGCTGTATACCACGCCTGTCCTGCTTCTCCACGCCTGACGTCTACCTGCTGCCTAGTTCCTGCCTAACCTGCCTTGCTACTGTCCGAGCTGCCACAGGTAAGCTATATGAACTATAGACTCTGACCTGCGCCCTGTTGGCCAGCTGCCATACCGCCAAGGCGGTACGGCCCAGTGGGTCCACAAACCCTACGTGACAGGTGACTCTGGTTTGGCTGGTCAAGGCTTTGTCTACAGATGGGTGCCTCTGGTTTGGCTGGTCAAGGCTTTGTCTACAGATGGGGGTTTTTATGGTTTGGCTGGTCAAGCTTCTGTCTATAGATGGTGTCTCTGTTGATTAAGACTCTGTCTAAAGATAGATGTTTTTGATTTAACTGGTCAAGGCTATGTCTACAGATGGGTGCCTTTGGTTTTGCTGGTCAATGCTTTGTCTAAATATGTGTGCCTCTGGTTTGGCTGGTCAAGGCTTTGTCTACAGATGGGTGCCTTTGGTTTGACTGGTCAAGTCTTTTGTCTACAGATCAGTAACGTCCGTGGTCGCTGACCAAGAAATCCTTCCATCCAGTCAACGCCCTTCTCTCAAGAGATGTCTGCACATACGGTCGTCCTGCTCCACCATGACCCCCAGGGTGCGCTCACGAGCTCAGTCCAGACTTAAGAAGTCAGAGGGCTCGCATATTGGAGATTGAGCTAATTTCTCCCAGAGCACCCTGGGCTATAAGAAGGTCTCAGCCCCATCCTCCCACACCTGAGCTTTGTTGTTGTATTCCAAGTTTGTCTTACAAATGGTCCCCTACTGTTTCCAGCTCCCAGTGTTCCCTGTTCCTGTTTCCTGTAACCTGTATCCTGATCTAGTGCCGTGCTGAGCTGTAGCCGTGCTGTGCTGTATACCACGCCTGTCCTGCTTCTCCACGCCTGACGTCTACCTGCTGCCTAGTTCCTGCCTAACCTGCCTTGCTACTGTCCGAGCTGCCACAGGTAAGCTATATGAACTATAGACTCTGACCTGCGCCCTGTTGGCCAGCTGCCATACCGCCAAGGCGGTACGGCCCAGTGGGTCCACAAACCCTACGTGACAGGTGACTCTGGTTTGGCTGGTCAAGGCTTTGTCTACAGATGGGTGCCTCTGGTTTGGCTGGTCAAGGCTTTGTCTACAGATGGGGGTTTTTATGGTTTGGCTGGTCAAGCTTCTGTCTATAGATGGTGTCTCTGTTGATTAAGACTCTGTCTAAAGATAGATGTTTTTGATTTAACTGGTCAAGGCTATGTCTACAGATGGGTGCCTTTGGTTTTGCTGGTCAATGCTTTGTCTAAATATGTGTGCCTCTGGTTTGGCTGGTCAAGGCTTTGTCTACAGATGGGTGCCTTTGGTTTGACTGGTCAAGTCTTTTGTCTACAGATCAGTAACGTCCGTGGTCGCTGACCAATAAATCCTTCCATCCAGTCAACGCCCTTCTCTCAAGAGATGTCTGCACATACGGTCGTCCTGCTCCACAGTGACCCCCAGGGTGCGCTCACGAGCTCAGTCCAGACTTAAGAAGTCAGAGCGCTCGCATATTGGAGATTGAGCTAATTTCTCCCAGAGCACCCTGGGCTATAAGAAGGTCTCAGCCCCATCCTCCCACACCTGAGCTTTGTTGTTGTATTCCAAGTTTGTCTTACAAATGGTCCCCTACTGTTTCCAGCTCCCAGTGTTCCCTGTTCCTGTTTCCTGTAACCTGTATCCTGATCTAGTGCCGTGCTGAGCTGTAGCCGTGCTGTGCTGTATACCACGCCTGTCCTGCTTCTCCACGCCTGACGTCTACCTGCTGCCTAGTTCCTGCCTAACCTGCCTTGCTACTGTCCGAGCTGCCACAGGTAAGCTATATGAACTATAGACTCTGACCTGCGCCCTGTTGGCCAGCTGCCATACCGCCAAGGCGGTACGGCCCAGTGGGTCCACAAACCCTACGTGACAGGTGCCTCTGGTTTGGCTGGTCAAGGCTTTGTCTACAGATGGGTGCCTCTGGTTTGGCTGGTCAAGGCTTTGTCTACAGATGGGTGTTTTTATGGTTTGGCTGGTCAAGCTTCTGTCTATAGATGGTGTCTCTGTTGATTAAGACTGTCTAAAGATAGATGTTTTTGATTTAACTGGTCAAGGCTATGTCACAGATGGGTGCCTTTGGTTTGGCTGGTCAAGGCTTTGTCTACAGATGGGTTGTCTCTGGTTTGGCTGGTTAAGGCTCTGTTTACAGATGAGTATATCTAGTTTGGCTGGTCAAGGCTTTGTCTACAGATAGGTGTCACTGGTTTGTCTGATAACTTGAGTCATGTTTCAAGGCTCTAAAAGAGGTCGATTATTGACATAGTTATAGGTCGTGGTATTTTTTTCTAGAGGAGAGATATTTTGGAAACTGAATATGAATAGGATTAGTACTACATCATCAGGGCTTTGGTTGTGGTTGTAAAACTGTCATCCAACATATTAAATAATAAAATGTTACCTTTATTACTTTTTTAATGTGTGACAGCTTGAGTTATAAGGTGATTCAGACGTCAATGTACAGTAGAAAAAACAAAGAACATGAAAACTAATGCAAATGAAAAAGGGTAGATCATCGGGCCTTGTAAATAAATAGTAGAAAATTACCCTTGGGCCTGTCAATCCTGGAGATCCAGGTGAACCTGGAGGTCCCGATGTTCCTCGTTCTCCTGGTGGTCCTGATGGGCCCATTAATCCAGTGTGGCCTTTATGGCCTGGGCTACCGGGTTGTCCAGACTGACCCTTTTCTCCCTGCATGCCTTTGTCGCCTTTGGCACCTGGATCCCCCTGAAATTTATCAAGTCATATACAGTACAGGGATTCATATTAGTAAGAATGTTGAGTTGTCAAGGAATTATGGTTCACTAGGTAAATTGACTCATTAAAGCAGATAATAGTATACAAAGCTATAAATCATAGGAAGCTCAGATGACACTTGGGATCTAAATAACCTATTTAAGTAGAACACTTCAAGTCTCAAGTGATATCTATTGGATAATAAAGGTGACAATATGAAAATAGGTATCTGTGTGGGCCAACAGATACTCAGTACATTACCAGACACTGGCCAATACATTTCCCATTACTCCATAGATAGAATGATATAGACAGATCTGGAAATGGGCTGGCCAGCGTGAGAAGGAGCCCACCTTCTCCTGACCATGGTCAGATCATGGTCACTAGAGCCCCCAACATCCCACCATAAGCTTTATGGTTCTCACAGTCTCCCAAGGGTAAATGATCTAGAGATACCGGGGCTCGGAACCAGTGCACAATTTCATCATGCAGGAAAGCCGCATAGAATTTGATAACCCTACAACCCTGCAGGTTAGTATCACAACACCCCTGGTGAGACATAAGGGAATTGGTAATAAAACAAAACCCTATGAGAATAGCTTGAAATGTACAGTAAATAACTTACTCGGTCTCCTTTAGGTCCATGTTCACCAGGTTTTCCAGTAGCTCCCTGAAGGCGAAAAATGATTGGAAACATATATATTATTTTTTAAAGAAATGTGGGCATATTAGATATTTACAAAATAGATTAGGATAATACAGAAAGCACAATCCTGACCGGGAAAGTGCCGATAAATGGTAGAACTGGAAAATGCTATATATAGTACCCGGTATCCAGCTGAAAAGTACTTTTGGGAGAAGCATCGTATAAAAGTGTTCAGGTGGATTGTACAGTGTCAGAGTGTGTAGGGACAAACCCTCTATTGACAAGTTAACATTTTATTCATACATTTCAAGGAGGAGCAACAGAGGAACGGAAGAGTTCTAAGGAAAGACGCTCTAGAAATTTGAATTTCATAATGAATGTGGGTATTTAGTAATACAGAAATGTCAGGAAAGCTAACAGGATAAAAAACAAAAACAAAGTCTTACCTCTTTTCCAGGTGAACCACTCTCACCAGATACTCCCTAAAAAACACGAAAACAAATTCTTAATTTTAAGATAACATCTTCTGTAAGACAAATTTATACAATAGATGGATGAATGGACGGAGGACAGAGAATAAAGCTGCTTTGTAAGAAATATTTATATAACACTATGACATATAAATAACTCCCTTTTGTTTAATGCTAAAGTAACGCTGAACCTCTAAATGACAGAAGATTTCATCTACGTACTTGTGGTCCTTTGGGTCCTTGAAATCCTGGGATTCCTGCAGCTCCTGTATCTCCTTTGGTTCCTTTAGGCCCCTGAATTACAAAAAAGTAAAACAAGGAGATAGTATACTACACCCCACATTTAGTCTAAGTGACCTCGACACATCACAGTATATATATATATATATATATATATTTAAAAAAAAAAAGATTGTTGTTCAGATTTAATATTTAACTATTCATTTTTTTACCTCTCATTAAATAAAATGCTTCCAACCAATTCAGGAGGCAGTATTATAGTAGTTATATTCCTGTATATAGGGGGCAGTATTATAGTAGTTATATTCTTGTATATAGGAGGCAGTATTATAGTAGTTATATTCTTGTATATAGGGGGCAGTATTATAGTAGTTATATTCCTGTATATAGGAGCAGTATTATAGTAGTTATATTCTTGTATATAGGGGGCAGTATTATAGTAGTTATATTCTTGTATATAGGGGCAGTATTATAGTAGTTATATTCTTGTATATAGGGGGCGGTATTATAGTAGTTATATTCTTGTACATAGGAGCAGTATTATAGTAGTTATATTGTTGTACATAGGAGCAGTATTATAGTAGTTTCATTCTTGTATATAGGGAGCAGTATTATAGTAGTTATATTCTTGTATATAGGGGGCAGTATTATAGTAGTTATATTCTTGTATATAGGAGCAGTATTATAGTAGTTATATTCCTGTATATAGGAGCAGTATTATAGTAGTTATATTCTTGTATATAGGGGGCAGTATTATAGTAGTTATATTCTTGTATATAGGAGCAGTATTATAGTAGTTATATTCTTGTATATAGGGGGCAATATTATAGTCGTTATATTCTTGTATATAGGGGGCAGTATTATAGTAGTTATAATCTTGTATATAGGGGCAGTATTATAGTAGTTATATTCTTGTATATAGGGGGCAGTATTATAGTAGTTATATTCTTGTATGTAGGGGCAGTATTATAGTAGTTATATTCTTGTATAAAGCAGTATTATAGTAGTTATATTCTTGTATATAGGGGCAGTATTATAGTAGTTATATTCTTGTATATAGGGAGCAGTATTATAGTAGTTATATTCTTGTATATAGGGGCAGTATTATAGTAGTTATATTCTTGTATATAGGGGCAGTATTATAGTAGTTATATTCTTGTATATAGGGGAAGTATTATAGTAGTTATATTCTTGTATATAGGGGGCAGTATAATAGTAGTTATATTCTTGTATATAGGGGCAGTATAATAGTAGTTATATTCTTGTATATAGGGGCAGTATTATAGTAGTTATATTCTTGTATATAGGAGCAGTATTATAGTAGTTATATTCGTGTATATAGGAGGCGGTATTATAGTAGTTATATTCTTGTATATAGGGAGCAGTATTATAGTAATTATATTCTTGTATATAGGGGGCAGAATTATAGTAGTTATATTCTTGTATATAGGAGGCAGTATTATAGTAGTTATATTCTTGTATATAGGAGCAGTATTATAGTAGTTATATTCGTGTATATAGGAGGCGGTATTATAGTAGTTATATTCTTGTATATAGGGAGCAGTATTATAGTAATTATATTCTTGTATATAGGGGGCAGTATTATAGTAGTTATATTCTTGTATATAGGAGCAGTATTATAGTAGTTATATTCTTGTATATAGGGGCAGTATTATAGTAGTTATATTCTTGTATATAGGGGGCAGTATTATAGTAGTTATATTCTTGTACATAGGGGGCCATATTATACTAGTTATATCTTGTATATAGGAGCAGTATTATAGTAGTTATATTCTTGTATATTGAGGGCAGTATTATAGTAATTATATTCTTGTGTATAGGGGGCAGTATTATAGTAGTTATATTCTTGTATATAGGAGCAGTATTATAGTAGTTATATTCTTGTATATAGGGGTAGTATTATAGTAGTTATATTCTTGTATATAGGGGGCAGTATTATAGTAGTTATATTCTTGTATATAGGAGCAGTATTATAGTAGCTATATTCTTGTATATAGGGGGCAGTATTATAGTTGTTATATTCTTGTATATAAGGGGCAGTATTATAGTAGATCTATTCTTGTATATAGGGGGCAGTATTATAGTAGTTATATTCTTGTATGTAGGGGGCAGTATTATAGTAGTTATATTCTTGTATATAGGGGCAGTATTATAGTAGTTATATTCTTGTATATAGGGGGCAGTATTATAGTGGTTATATTCTTGTATATAGGGGTAGTATTATAGTAGTTATATTCTTGTATATACGGTCAGTATTATAGTAGATATATTCTTGTATATAGGGGGCAGTATAATAGTAGCTATATTCTTGTATATAGGGGCAGTATTATAGTAGTTATATTCTTGTATATAGGGGGCAGTATAATAGTAGTTATATTCTTGTATATAGGGGCAGTATTATAGTAGTTATATTCTTGTATATAGGAGCAGCATTATAGTAGTTATAGTCTTCTATATAGGGGCAGTATTATAGTAGTTATATTCTTGTATATAGGAGCAGTATTATAGTAGTTATATTCTTGTATATAGGAGCAGTATTATAGTAGTTATATTCGTGTATATAGGAGGCGGTATTATAGTAGTTATATTCTTGTATATAGGGAGCAGTATTATAGTAATTATATTCTTGTATATAGGGGGCAGTATTATAGTAATTATATTCTTGTATATAGGAGGCAGTATTATAGTAGTTATATTTTTGTATATAGGAGCAGTATTATAGTAGTTATATTCGTGTATATAGGAGGCGGTATTATAGTAGTTATATTCTTGTATATAGGGAGCAGTATTATAGTAATTATATTCTTGTATATAGGGGGCAGTATTATAGTAGTTATATTCTTGTATATAGGAGCAGTATTATAGTAGTTATATTCTTGTATATAGGGGCAGTATTATAGTAGTTATATTCTTGTATATAGGGGGCAGTATTATAGTAGTTATATTCTTGTACATAGGGGGCCATATTATACTAGTTATATCTTGTATATAGGAGCAGTATTATAGTAGTTATATTCTTGTATATTGAGGGCAGTATTATAGTAATTATATTCTTGTGTATAGGGGGCAGTATTATAGTAGTTATATTCTTGTATATAGGAGCAGTATTATAGTAGTTATATTCTTGTATATAGGGGTAGCATTATAGTAGTTATATTCTTGTATATAGGGGGCAGTATTATAGTAGTTATATTCTTGTATATAGGAGCAGTATTATAGTAGCTATATTCTTGTATATAGGGGGCAGTATTATAGTTGTTATATTCTTGTATATAAGGGGCAGTATTATAGTAGTTCTATTCTTGTATATAGGGGGCAGTATTATAGTAGTTATATTCTTGTATATAGGGGGCAGTATTATAGTAGTTATATTCTTGTATATAGAGGGCAGTATTATAGTAGTTATATTCTTGTATATAGGGGCAGTATTATAGTAGTTATATTCTTGTATATAGGGGGCAGTATTATAGTGGTTATATTCTTGTATATAGGGGTAGTATTATAGTAGTTATATTCTTGTATATACGGTCAGTATTATAGTAGATATATTCTTGTATATAGGAGGCAGTATTATAGCAGTTATATTCTTGTATATAGGGGCAGTATTATAGTAGTTATATTCTTGTATAAATGGGGCAGTATTATAGTAGTTATATTCTTGTATATAGGGGCAATATTATAGTAGTTATATTCTTGTATATAGGGGGCAGTATTATAGTAGTTATATTCTTGTATATAGGATGCAGTATTATAGTAGTTATATTCTTGTATATAGGGGGCAGTATTATAGTAGTTATATTCTTGTATATAGGGGGCAGTATTATAGTAGTTATATTTCTTGTATATAGGGGCAGTATTATAGTAGTTATATTCTTGTATAAATGGGGCAGTATTATAGTAGTTATATTCTTGTATATAGGGGGTCGTATTATGGTATGTTCACACGGCCTATTTTCGGCCATTTTTCGGGCCGTAAACGCCCGAAAAATGGCCCAAAAATCGGAAGCAAAACGCCTCCAAACATCTGCCCATTGATTTCAATGGGAAAAACAGCGTTCTGTTCCGATGGGCCGTTTTTTTACACGGCCGTTTTTAAAAACGGCTGCGTAAAATAATGGCCACGAAAAAGAAGTGCAGGACACTTGTTGGGAAGTTTTTCATTGACTCTATTGAAAAAAGCTCCAAAAACGGCCGTAAAAAACGCAGCGAAAAACGCAGTGAAAATAGTGAGTGGCTTAAAAAAACATATGAAAATCAGGAGCTGTTTTCCCTTGAAAACAGCTCCGTATTTTCAGTCGTTTTTGAGTTTGTGTGAACATACCCTTATATTAGATTATAATTTTGTACATAGTGGGCAGTATTAAAGTAAAATAATTATTGCATAATAACGTTCTTAAATTTGTAATACTTACCATTATACCTGGAGCCCCGGGACTTCCTGGAGGTCCAGCCTGTCCATTTTTGCCCTAGAAATTAAACAGAAAAGAGAATACAATATAACAAACAATAAAGACAGAATTTTAGACTTTTATTGGGCCAGACAAGCTAAAAAAAAACAACAAAAAAACAACACATATTTCCAGTGTTATTTTCACTTAGATGGCTACCCTGATGAACATAAGAGATCAGTTTACTAATCGTTTTACAGTGCAAAACAACAGTGAAACATATTTTTACAAAGTTGCTAATTTCTAACATTCACCATTTTACATGTAGAATGAATGTATTAAGACATTTTGTAAATAGATTAAATTACTTAACCCAATGGAGTAATTTCAAAATAGAAAATTTTATTTTTATGTTAGTGTGCGACGTTTCGGTCAACTCTTAGACCTTCATTGGGCCCTATGATATACTGGGTACTGGCGTATGGTGCTAAAATAATACGCTGGCCACGATGAAGGCGGCTTCATGGCAGCCAGCCGCGTTACTTTACCGCCATATGCCAGTACCCAGTATATCATAGGGCCCAATGAAGGTCTAAAAGTTGACCAAAACGTTGCACACTGGCATAAAAATTAAATTTTCTATTTTGAAATTACTTCCAATAGGTGTGCATAGTACTTCTTCACAGTCTATAGTGGGTTGGGCCCCTACTTATGCACCCATTTGACACCTAGTGGTATCTGAACCCTCTACAAATTACTTAGCCCAAGTTACAGCATGTATTACACTCCAGAGCTGCACTCACTATTCTGCTGGCAGAATCACTGTGTACTTACATTGCATTACTTATCCTGCACTGATCCTGAGTTACAGCCTGTATTATACTCCAGAGCTGCACTCACTATTCTGCTGGTGGAGTCATTATGTACATACATTACATTACTTATCCTGTACTGATCCTGACTTACATCCTGTATTATACTCCAGAGCTGCACTCTCTATTCTGCTGGTGGAGATACTGTGTACATACATTACATTACTTATCCTGTACTGATCCTGAGTTACATCTTGTATTATACTCCAGAGCTGTACTCCCTATTCTGCTGGTGGAGTCACTCTGTACATACATTACATTACTTATCCTGTACTGATCCTGAGTTATATCTTGTATTATACTCCAGAGCTGTACTCCCTATTCTGCTGGTGGAGTCACTGTGTAGATACATTACATTACTTATCCTGTACTGATACTGAGTTACAACCTGTAGTAAACACCAGAGCTGAATTCACTATTCTGCTGGTGGAGTCACTGTGTAGATACATTACATTACTTATCCTGTACTGATACGGAGTTACAACCTGTATTATACTCCAGAGCTGTACTCACTATTCTGCTGGAGGAGTCACTCTGTACATTACATTACTTATCCTGTACTGATCCTGAGTTATATCCTGTATTATACTCCAGAGCTGCACCCACTATTCTGCTGGTGGAGTCACTGTGTACACATATTACATTACTTATCCTGTACTGATCCTGATTTACATCCTGTATTATACACCAGAGCTGCACTCACTATTCTGCTGGTGGAGTCACTGTGTACATACATTACATTACTTATCCTGTACTGATCCTGAGTTACATCCTGTATTATTCTCCAGAGCTGCACTCACTATTCTGCTGGTGGAGTCACTGTGTACATATATTACATTACTTATACTCTACTGATCCTGAATTACATCCTGTATTATACACCAGAGCTGCACTCACTATTCTGCTGGTGGAGTCACTGTGTACATACATTACATTACTTATCCTGTACTGATCCTGAGTTAAATCCTGTATTATACTCCAGAGCTGCACTCACTATTCTGCTGGTGGAGTCACTGTGTACATATATTACATTACTTATACTCTACTGATCCTGAGTCACATCCTGTATTATACTCCAGAGCTGTACTCACTATTCTGCTGGTGCAGTCACTGTGTACATACATTACGTTACTTATCCTGTACTGATCCTGAGTTACATCCTGTACTATACTACAGAGCTGTACTCACTATTCTGCTGGTGGAGTCACTGTGTACATACATTACATTACTTATCCTGTACTGATCCTGCGTTATATCCTGTATTATTCTCCAGAGCTGCACTCACTATTCTGCTGGTGGAGTCACTGTGTACATACATTACATTACTTATCCTGTACTGTTCCTGAGTTACATCCTGTATTATACTCCAGAGCTGCACTCACTATTCTGCTGGTGGAGTCACTGTGTACATACATTACATTACTTATCCTGTACTGATCCTGAGTTACATCCTGTACTATACTACAGAGCTGTACTCACTATTCTGCTGGTGCAGTCACTGTGTACATACATTACGTTACTTATCCTGTACTGATCCTGAGTTACATCCTGTACTATACTACAGAGCTGTACTCACTATTCTGCTGGTGGAGTCACTGTGTACATACATTACATTACTTATCCTGTACTGATCCTGCGTTATATCCTGTATTATTCTCCAGAGCTGCACTCACTATTCTGCTGGTGGAGTCACTGTGTACATACATTACATTACTTATCCTGTACTGTTCCTGAGTTACATCCTGTATTATACTCCAGAGCTGCACTCACTATTCTGCTGGTGGAGTCACTGTGTACATACATTACATTACTTATCCTGTACTGATCCTGAGTTACATCCTGTACTATACTACAGAGCTGTACTCACTATTCTGCTGGTGGAGTCACTGTGTACATACATTACATTACTTATCCTGTACTAATCCTGGAGTAACAGACTGTTTCATATTCCAGAGCTGCACTCACTATTCTATTGGTGGAGTCACTGTGTAAAAATATTACATTATTAATCCACCAGCAGAATAGTAAGGGCAGCTCTGAAGTATAATCCAGGCTGTAACTAATTCAACCCGATTTTAGTTACTGTGGCTGTGCTGTAGATCCCTGAACAGCTCGGGCCGGGAGCACCTCTGTGCTTTGAGAAACTTTAAAGGGGATGCAATGCTAAACCAGCACTGTGGCCCCTTTACTCTTAGGATCCAGCGATTTTTCATTACTTTCTAAGACTTTTGTGAATAAAACTAATTTTATGGAGCAAGTTTGGAAAACAAAAAGGACCTTGTCCTGTAACACATAATATATATGATAACAAGGAAGCCTCAAAGAGTTTTAAGTCTGAGAAATCATAAAGTTTCAAAATGATGATATTAGTATCAAATGTCTTATAAATAATTATTGTTAAAAATGTCATAATTAATTTCTAATTACATTTAAAATTGTTCCCTGCAGGAAAAATGTTTAGCAATAAAAGAGAATCATTTCTGGTTTACTCATTGTTACGTTTTCCTTAAAAACTTACAGTCGGTCCTCGAATTCCCCTTGGTCCCTGGTGTCCTGGTGGTCCAGGATCTCCCTAACAAATGAATAAAATAGTAAATAATTAATTGTAAATTTCCATAATTGGCAGAAACTTGACCACAGACATTCCACTACTACTGCCAATATTAAAAGGTTGCTCGGATGTCATGTTGCCCCGGTCAGTTTAGGCTTCAGCAGTGGCCTAGTAGAAGACAGTGGTAAGAAAGATGGCATTCACGGAAGAAAAACTTTTTGGGAAATGTTGTGGTTCAGGAGTGTGGCCTCAGGTGCTGTTTTCAGTCTTTTCCCAGATTTGCAGTTTAAAATATTTCTTCAAGACTTACCTCTTTCCCTGATGACCCTTCTCGTCCAGGAGATCCTGTTAAACCTGGTTCTCCCTAAGAGAATCATAAAAATAATATTAAAATATAATAACATAAAACTGCCTAAAAAAACATTCCTGAAAACCAAAACAATACATTTTTTGAATTTTCTTGTTTGCGTTCTTTTATGTAAAAAACAAGAAAATTACATGTGGGATCTTGGGGTTTATAGGAGTCTGATCTTGACTGACCTTTAGTTTTTGAGTGAAGTTAAACCTTAACATGTAGTAAAAGATATAGTATATGGTATGTATTCTTCTATGGGTTTATGCATATGAGCGGCACAAGTAGTCCCTACGACTCTGTGCTACATGGAGGTTCCCTCTCCGTGTGCCACTGTTTGGGGCCGTCTAGAAGAAATGCTGCTCGGAGAAAATACCTCCATCACACAGTAGAGGATGCCGAAAATTTTCCTGTTCGAATCAGAATGAAAATAACCTTGGTCTTCTTCTATATGAGATCAGAGACATATGGAGGTTGCTACCACTCTCAAGTGGATCCTAATGAGATAATCGGTATCAGTATGAAACTGACTAAGGCCTCATTTACACGAACGTGATATACGTCCGTGCGACGCGCGTGCTTTTCACGCGGGTCGCACGGACCTATACAAGTCTATGGGGGCATGCAGACAGTCCGTGAGTTTTGCTCAGCGTGAGTGCGCTGAGAAAAACTCACGACATGTTCTAAATTTCTGCGTTTTTCGCGCATCACGCACCCATTGAAGTCAATGGGTGCGTGAAAACCACGAAGGTCACACGGAAGCACTTCCGTGCGAACTGCGTGATTCGCGCAAGAGCTGTCAAACTCTGAATGCAAACAGAAAAGCACCACGTGCTTTTCTGTTTACAAACATCCAAATGGAGTGTCTTAGAGATGAGCGAACCGAACTTCACCGGGTTCGGCCGAACTCGTTTTGACCGAACCCGGCAAAAAATGTTGCGGTACGCGACGTCAGGAGACAGTCACTGTCCAGGGTGCTGAAATAGTTAAACTGTTTTAGCACCCTGGACAGTGACTTCCGATCACAATATACATGAACGTGTAAAAAAAAAAAAGAAGTTCTGACTTACCGATAACTCCCGGCTTCTTCCTCCAGTCTGACCTCCCGGGATGACAATTCAGTCCAAGTGACAGCTGCAGCCAATCACAGGCCAAGCACAGGCTGCAGCCAATCACAGGCTGCAGCCAATCACAGGCTGCAGCGGTCACATGGACTGCCGCGTCATCCAGGGAGGTGGGGCCGGATGTCAAGAGAGGGGCGCGTCACCAAGGCAACGGCCGGGAGACCGGACTGGAGGAAGCAGGAAGTTCTTGGTAAGTATGAACGTCTTTTTTTTATTCACAGGTTGCTGTATATTGTGATCGGAATTCACTGTCGAGGGTGCTGAAAGAGTTACTGCCGATCAGTTAACTCTTTCAGCACCCTGGACAGTAACTGACGTCGACTAGACTCATCTCTATGATGGCGGCTGCGTGAAAATCACGCAGCCGCGTATCATACACTGATGACACACGGAGCTGTCAAGTGCCTTTTGCGCACGCAAAACGCTGCGTTTTTTTGCGTGCGCAAAACACACACGCTCGTGTAAATGAGGCCTAAGCCAAGGAGCGAAGTCTAAGGAATCTCCCCTTCGAAACCTCATTAGTATGGTCTTTCTCGGTCAGATTCGCAGGTCACGGTCCCCAGAGTAGTCACCAAATGGCGGAGCAGGACATCTGTAGCTGGAGCGTGGTCAAAATGAAGCCAAGGGTTGATACCGTGAGAACGGATGATGATGCGAAAAGCCAGACAAGACTGAGACGTAAGAAGGAGACCAGCGACGTAACAAGGAGAACAGCGACGTAACAAGGAGACCAGCCAAGGATCAATAACAAGGAAGTAGAACTGCAAAGACCAGGTGAAAAAAACCCAAAGCAGCGAGGTGATGGCGTAATCCAGAGACAAGGGCGGCGTCTAGACGTAGGACTAACAAGATAATGAAAAGGAGCGTGTCTCACTACACAGGCAGTGGTTTCCTCAAAGAATCTTTCCCTAAATATACTGCTGGCCAGAAACGGGGAACCGGCAACCACAAATGGGAAAGCAGTGCTTGATCAGGACGAGGTAAGCAGCAGAGATACTGTAGTGCCCCATAGACTTGTATGGGTGCCGTATTACAACTCCGTAGGACTCGGAAAGTATACGGAGCTGTACAGTTATATGTCTGTGTGCATGAGGCCTTACAGAGAGCGTAGTAGGTTATTGGTAGGCACACACACCAGTGACTTTCTAATAACATGTTAGAAGTCACACAGATATAATGGATTGCAAATTTTGGGTGAATTCGTTTTGGACTTACTCTGCTGCCGGGTAATCCTGCATCTCCTCTGTTCCCCTTGAAGCCCTGAAAACAAACAATAAAATTAACAAAAAAAAGGGACAGTGTGTAAATAATAATCTCAACATCAACCCAAGTAGTACATTGTCTTCTCCCTGAATAACTAATAGTGCACAGTAGCAGTAACTGGTTTATTTCCATAGCTTTTTAAAAAAAATTCAAGGGTGTGTATACCTTTGCAACCAATTATGTTTGCAATTGTTTCAATGCATCTCATATAAAAAAATGAACAATCTCCTGCCATTTTGTGTATGTAGCTCCAATTTAGACCTATGTGTCTCCATAGTTACAGACTACAAAGTATGTGTAGTCTTATACTGCAGTCATTTTCCTTCCCGTCTGTCCCCTACTTCTTTCTAATTTACCAAATGTAAGATAGCAATGAGTGAGGGACAGATGGGAGGTAATATGACTGCAGACTCAGACTACAAAGGCTTCCTTTGTAGTCTGTAACCATGGAGACACATTGGTCTACATAGCAGCTGTATACACGAGACAAAAGGAGATTTTTTTTTTTAAATCTAGACAGGCAGACCTAGGACAGAGGCCGTGGGGGGAAGGCCACATGACTGGGGAGATAGGAGGAGAGACGTGAAGGGGCGGAGCCTAATATGGCCATAGCCAGCGCCTGTACAATCAGGCACAAATTGCCGGTGGATCACGAAGGTGAAGTGTCCCGCCCTCCCTCCCTGTTTTACTGTCTTGTGGTAGCACCCGTTGTAGGATATGCTGCTGTTTCTTGGATGGTGTTGTGGTTGTGTGGAAGATTGTTGTCACGGCAGTTTTGGCGGGTTAGGGGTACTTGGAGTTGGTGTTAAAATTGGTGGGGAGGGATTCATCATGGGTATGGTCTCTCCCAAATTGTACAATATGGAGGGTCTGGTTTTTGTTTGGGATCCTGCTGGGTGGTGTCCCGGGGAGCAGGTGTGAAGTAGTGGCCATCTGTGGTTAGTCACGCTGCCCCTGAGCCTGTGGGGACTTGACTGGGGGTAAAGTACTAAAAAATTATGCAGATTGGTTGGGGGCCAGATCCTCTTCTTGGCTCCAAGGACCCCTTTCCTTTGAATGATTGGCTGAGTGGGTGAAATGTTTTGTATTTTGATATTTAATAAATGTTTGGTATTTTTATTAATAAACTGCCTGTTGTGGCCAATTTTATCCGATCCGGTGTCTGAGTTGACATTTGAGCGGAAAACTAGGGTGTTTAGAATAAAGGGGGAGAATAAAATTGTTGGATATAGAATACGGGATCAGGGTTAATTGGCCTGACAGCCTGGGAGACAACTGGAGGTTACAGATGGGTAAGCAGATCCGCACTCTATCGTACATTAGTCAAGATTATTCTCAAAGTTGCAAAGTTTTCAATGAAAAATGTCTCTTGGAGAAGAATCATTGATGTGACTCTTATTGATTATTGATTGATCTTTTCCTTGCAGCGTTAAGTGTTGATCGCTACAATGAGGACGACATCTGCAGTGACGAGTCTCAGCTTTTCATCTTGCTCCGCTTAGTTTTGCTTCTTGTGGCTGTGCACATAACTATTCATCATCAATCACCTCCGGGGAGGAGGGGGGATGGGTAATCAAGAAATAAAGTATATATCACCGTGTAGAAGTTCTCAAAGCCCCGGAACATTCTGTTGACAAATCTCATTGTGCGTTTTTGTCACTTGTTTGTAATGTGAAGCCTTAAAAATGATACTTTAACGGAGATGGATCTGTCAGCGGCGGACTCCGGGAGGGTTTTTTTGGATGATGGCTGACTGTTCACACTACTATAGGCAGTTCACACTATAATGTGGTGACTTTAAACCCCTTGAAGACCTGCCCATTTGTCTTAAAGGGGGTATTCCCATTTCAGACATTTATAGCTTATTCAATGGAGAGGCCATATATGTCTGTGAGTGAGAGTGTCATTTCCCCCGCCCTACCTAGTGGTGGCCACTGGCTGTCACATCCAAGAGAAGAATGAATGGAGAAGTGACCATGTGCATCAGTATAAAATGAGTAACGTGGACTGTTCCTTTAAGAGTTAAAGCGATAGCGGGAAGTCGAAAAAAAAAGACCCTTTATTTGACCATTCCGATCCCACCGTTTAAGGTGGTTACGTATATGGAATGCCATAATAAATTACCTGGCTTAAAGTAAGAGACAATTAGACCATACCCTGTCCCTGCCTCCCTAACCACCATCATTGTACATGGATTTTAATCTGGACCAATAAAAGATCGAGGTTTTCTTTATCTGTTTGAGTGCTGGATATCCTCGTGTTGTTCGTTGTTGGGATCAGCGGGTCCCGGCTACCATCCGTGCGCCATTTCCTAAGCGTGACCATTATTCTGTATATTCATGTATGGATTTGTTTGTCCCTCTATACTTTATATTTATTATTTATTCATATACTTACCGGCAGTCCTTGAGCCCCCTCCCTGCCTGGAGGTCCCATCTCTCCTGGTTTCCCCTATGCAAAAGAGAACATTATTAATAAATTATACATAAATGACTTAGAGGTGGTGAAATGGTCAAAGGCAAAACACTGATTGACCTATAATAAATGTGAAACCTGCCGGTCCTTATTGTGCCATCACATACATTGTCCTCACTTTCCCCTGAGAAAGGGAAAGAATTGTAAAATTGTACGACCAACATTGGAAATTCTCTGTTCGTGATATCAATTGCTCCTAATTGTCACAGTATTGGGACAAATAATCTGGTTTTGGAAAAAATGTAAGGTTGATTTGATAATTTTTTATGTTCCTGGCAAAAAAAAACTCAAACGTGTAACCATAAACAATATTAGAGGGCGTGTATACTTTTGCAACCATCTGTTTTAATAGCCCCATTGTGTCTAAAATGAAAAAAAAAATGAACAAATTGGGATTAGAAATCGACCGTATTGTGTCTACAGCTCTAATGCATGTGTCTCCATGGTTACAGACTGCAAACAAACCCTGTGTGTAGTCTGGTCCTGCAGTCATGTGTTACTCCCTTCCTTCGGCCTCCTGTTCTATTGTCTGTAGGTTATCAAGAAGGAGGGGCAGAAGAGAGTAACATATGTCTACAGGATCAGACTACACATGGTTTTCTTGTCATATGTAACCATGGAGACACATAGGTCTGAATAGGAGCTGTATGCCCAAAACAGTAGGAGAGTTTTAATCTACACCTGACCTGCTGCTGCTAAATTGCAGGAATAAACCTATGCTATACATTAACATTGGCGTGTGTTTCAAGCACAGGACCACGTGCCGTACACCGGCTGCAGACTCCGAGCTGATTTTAGTGAATATGGGGACCTAGGCACCAAGTAAAGTGCCCCCTTCTTGATTTTTAGACAGCCGATTTAATATTTAAAAATATATATAAAACACAGCTACATGTGAAATCTTACTTAAATGTTTATACCTGAATACAGCCATATAATGCCAAATAAAACTTCCATACAATGCCCACAAAATACTGCCATTCAGCACCTACGTAATACCACCATATAATGCCGAAATAGTGAAGGGGTTAATGGCAAAAACTTTGGTGGACCAGGGAAGTGAAAAAGTTAATAATAATGTCCCTGGTGGTCCAGGGCAGCAAAAGGGTAACATGCTCCACTCTCAGGTCGCTTCTAGGGATTCACACCTTAGGTGCCCTCTAGGAAATGGGCAATTTCCAAGTTTACAACCCCCTGTAAAACCGACTGTGGCCAGTTCTCATGTCTCTGGAGCAGATATTTGATTAAAGTATTGAGGTTTGAAAACATTGGGAGCTCACAGGACACTGATCAGAACCCCTGATCGTTCATTAGAGGCAGGCATGGAGGTGTGGGCCGGGGGGACAGGGTGCAGTGCTTCTGAGTGTGGGAGAACATCACAGCAGCTAGCAGCCAGTTCTCATGTCTTGTGAAGGAGCAGATAATTGATTAAAGTATTAGGAATCGAAAACATTGGGAGCTCAGAGGACACTGATCAGAACCCCTGATCGTTCATTAGAGGCAGGCATGGAGGTGTGGGCCGGGGGACAGGGTGCAGTGCTTCTGAGTG
The DNA here is from genome assembly GCF_050947455.1 of Rhinoderma darwinii. Lineage (NCBI taxonomy): Eukaryota > Metazoa > Chordata > Amphibia > Anura > Rhinodermatidae > Rhinoderma > Rhinoderma darwinii. The sequence goes on along the minus strand of NC_134691.1, from coordinate 9,406,534 downwards.
TGGGAGAACATCACAGCAGTTAGTGCCCTCACCTTCTGGACACATAATATCGGGAAAAATGTGACGAATACGGATATTACTCAAGGACAAATATGATGGATTATTCTAGAATGATAGGAAAACTTTAAAAGGAATGTTCGGAGAGTCTCCAGTTCTGAAAGACGGCCGGCAATGCTGAATACACCTAATATTACGCCACTCAGTGCTCGATACGCCTAAAACTGCTTAATATAAAATAAATAATAGGGGAAATATTTATCAAGGTTTTCCAGCTCCAGCAAAGGAATGAAACATCAGATGTCAGAGATAGCGTCACCAGGGAGAGTCCTGTGATCGATGAATGCAGAGCGGTGTTTGTGCTCGCTGGTTGTATTGTTGACTCTCCGATAAATAATCCCAATATGTGCTCCCTGCGCTGCTGCATTAATATGTCAGACAAGAGGAAGAAAGCAAAGCAGACGACACATTCATGAGCTGTTCTGTACACACCTGAAGAAGTCCCACATCTCACAGGAAGAGAAAATAGTACCAAGGATATGGATATAACTCTAGAGATAAACTGCAGATCATTGCACCATTTTATGTGTTTATACGTGTATGTTCACACTGCATATTTTCGGCCATTTTTCAGGCCGTAAACCGCCAAAAAACGGCAGAAAAATCGGAAGCAGAATGCCTCCAAATATCTGCCAATTCATTTCAAAGGGAAACACGGCGTTTTGTTCCGAAGGGGTTTTTTTTTACGCAGCCGTTTTGAAAAATGGCCACGTTAAAAAACGCCCGCAAAAAGTGCATGTCACCCCTTGAGCCGTTTTTGGAGCCGTTTTTCATTGACTCTATAGAAAAAAAGCTCCAAAAACGGCCGTAAATAGCAAAGTAATTACAAAACGTCTGAGAATCAGGAGCTTTTTTTCCCTTGAAAACAGCTCCGTATTTTCAGAAGTTTTTTGTTAAGTGTGTGAACATACCCTTATATATTCTGCATGATGCAGGATAATAAAGCCAATTTATTTAGTAGTTATATTCTTGTATATAGGGGCAGTATTATAGTAGTTATATTCTTGTATATAGGGGGCAGTATTATAGTAGGTATATTCTTGTATATAGGGGGCAGTATTATAGTAGTTATATTCTTGTATATAGGAGCAGTATTATAGTAGTTATATTCTTGTATATAGGGGGCAGTATTATAGTAGTTATATTCTTGTATATAGGGCAGTATTATAGTAGTTATATTCTTGTATATAGGGGCAGTATTATAGTAGTTATACTCTTGTATATAGGGCAGTATTATAGTAGGTATATTCTTGTATATAGGGGCAGTATTATAGTAGTTATACTCTTGTATATAGGAGCAGTATTATAGTAGTTATATTCTTGTATATAGGGGCAGTATTATAGTAGTTATATTCTTGTATATAGGGACAGTATTATAGTAGTTATATTCTTGTATATAGGAGCAGTATTATAGTAGTTATATTCTTGTATATAGGGGTCAGTATTATAGTAGTTATAGTCTTGTATATAGGGGCAGTATTATAGTCGTTATATTCTTGTATATAGGGGGCAGTATTATAGTAGTTATATTCTTGTATATAGGGCAGTATTATAGTAGGTATATTCTTGTATATAGGGGCAGTATTATAGTAGTTATACTCTTGTATATAGGAGCAGTATTATAGTAGTTATATTCTTGTATATAGGGGCAGTATTATAGTAGTTATATTCTTGTATATAGGGACAGTATTATAGTAGTTATATTCTTGTATATAGGAGCAGTATTATAGTAGTTATATTCTTGTATATAGGGGTCAGTATTATAGTAGTTATAGTCTTGTATATAGGGGCAGTATTATAGTCGTTATATTCTTGTATATAGGGGGCAGTATTATAGTCGTTATATTCTTGTATATAGGGGCAGTATTATAGTAGTTATACTCTTGTATATAGGGACAGTATTATAGTAGTTCTATTCTTGTCCATAGGAGAGGATAGACGTGTGCTTGTGAGCTCCCTGTTAGGACTATGCATGGCTTCTGACCCAGGTGGAGGGGAGGGGTCCTGGGCTGATGATCCTGGGAAAGCCCAGAGTCTGGAGTTTGACCTGCAGCATGGAGATGGTGGAGGTGAAGATCTGGAAATGAGTCAACTGAATCTCATGATGTTGGTGAATTGTGCACAAAAATGACAAAGAAAAATATCTTTAAAATGGAAATGCAAGTTCGCAAATTGAGAACTGAAATTAACCAAGAGACTGATCCAAAGGCAAAGCTGATGAAATGTGAGTGTCTGGATGTTTGCACACGTGAGCTGGTGATATTGAAGGAGAGATTGCAGAAAGACTCATGCACAGTGCCCAAAATAAAGAACCGGGCAATGGAGAATAAAAGGGAGACCAGAGCCCAAACTGTGAAGAGAAAAAATATCATTGCAAAAAAAGACACTGACTATAATATTGTGTATAATATTGTGGAGCAGGGCAACCCTGGAAGATATGAGTGTGCAGTGGCTGGAGGATCACATCTCTCATCATGTGTGGGGTCTGTGCAATCAGCCAACACAAATGCTGCTAAAGCTGCAGAGAAATGTGTGCCAGCTGACGAGGGGTTAACTGCAGTAGACTCTATGTGCAGTACTGATGAAGTAAATGCGAGTGGCACTCCTGGGAGTGAGCAAGAAAGTGCCACATATACTGACATTGTAAGTGAGACCTCGCTCAGCGCGGTGATTGACAGTCTGATATCTGATGAACCAGCGGCACAGGCTGAGGCGGACATTGCAGACCCTGTTCTGGAGGTTCAGACGTCCGCAGTGTCAGTGAATGAAGTGCAGGTTACACAGCGATCAGGAGCATACACAGGAGGATCTGCAGTACAATCAGCTGAGGAGAGGTCCAGTCCTGACCCCCCTGCTGACAGACCTCAGTACAGGAGACTGTTCTCCAGCGTCACAAGACCGACTAACCCCACACCTCAGAGGAGGAACGCGGTCAGAATCAGGTATTCGGGACCAGAGGAAAACATCCCTTCCAGACTCTACATTGGGAAAGTTTTGTTGAAGGAGTTTATGAAGTTTAAAGCTTCTGAGGTGTTCGCTCTGATCCACGTTCCCTCCAGCAGGAATTATGACATCAGTTTCAAGCTGCAATATAGTCTAGACTTGTTCTGGAGTATTTTTAACGATACAAAGGAGCATGCGATGTGGGAGCATCTACATGTCATCCAGCTGACTAAACCCCAGGTAGTCACTGCCACTGTCCTGTTCCAGTCTGAGGTGGTGGCTCTGGCAGATTTGCAGCACTGGTTGAGCAGATATTGTGAGGTGAAGAGACTGCCAACAAAGATCTATGATGAGGAGGAGATCTGGAATGGAGGATATTCTGTCAAGATCCAGCTGGTTCAGGAGAATGGAGTGACCAGACATCTGCCGCACTCCTTCTACCTGGGCTCGGAGAGAGGCATATGTTACTACCCTGGTCAACCGCGACGGTGCCATAGATGTGGGGGCAGACACCTGGCGTTCAACTGTTCCCGTATTAAGTGCTCACTATGTGGTCAGTTTGGGCATGTGAAGGACGAGTGTACAGGACCTGTCATCTGTAACCTGTGCTTAGGACCTGGACATACATTCCGGGAGTGTCCACATGCAGAACATAATAAAGAGGAGACCTTTAAAGAAGCCATGGAGGATGAGCAGGAGGATGTCTCCATATGTGTAGATACAACCCCAGAACCTGGAAGCCCCAGCGAGGATGTGAGCCGAAGTACCAGAGACCCTGCTCCAGAGACAAATCTCCCATCTGTGGATGCTGCACAAGTGTCACCAGCCACTGAAAATAGAGGTCATGCTAAAAGTAAAATAGCCAGTCACTCTGTCACCAAAACATCTAAAAATCTGCCCAACACCAGTAAGGAACCAGCTGATCCAGCCGCAGCGACCAGTAAGGAACCAGCTGATCCAGCCGCAGCGACCAGTAAAAAAACAGCTGATCTAGCCGCAGCGACCAGTAAAGAACCAGCTGATCCAGCCGCAGCGACTAGTATGGATGAGGAGGGATTTCAGACGGTTAAAAGGAGAAGTAAAACAGATGATTCTTCTAGGAAAAAAATCACTGCTGCAAAGAAATCACCGGAGTCTCCAGTGCTGGCGATAACGGGGGGACGTTACTGTGCGCTGGGAGAAGATGACCAGGAAGAAGAAGCAGAGATGGAGCAAGTCTCCTCACGCAACCCAGACGACGAACCTCAGGATGAAGACTCTGACCCCCCAATGTCCACCAAAAGATGGGGTGTAACGGGACATAGCAGTGGAAGAAGGAAAAAAAGTAGGAAAGATCTGTAACCAGGATGATGCTGAAAATCACCTCCATCAATGTGAACAGTGTGAAGAATAGGAGCAGGCGGCAGGCGATATTACAGCGTCTGTCTGACGACAAATCTGACATCATCTTTATACAAGAGAATTATCTGAAGAGCAATGCTCAGGTGTACGCAGCCAAGAGAGACTGGAGACACGGACCATCATTCTGGTCCTTTGGACTGGAACGAAATGATGGCGTAGGAATTCTATTTAATAATATGGACGTACAAGTGGAGAAAGTCCTGGAGATCTTCTCCGGCCGCTGCCTGATGCTGGACTTTACCCTGGACACTGTACATTATAGAGTCATTAATATCTATGCCCAGCAAAGCAGGAAAGAGAGGAGGGAATTATTCCAAAATATTAAGCCCTATTGTTTTACTTCTAAGGTCTTTATTTTGAGTGGTGACTTCAATAGTGTCTCCAGTAATGTGGATCGTTCCAGTAGTCACAAAAGATTGAGATATGATGAAAATTTTCTCAATAGTCTAGTCCAGCAGGCTCATTTAGTGGACCCCTATGGTCTACATTGTAGTCGTAAAGCTTACACTTATCATAAGGGAGGTCATGCAAGCAGAATAGACCGTGTGTACATTAAGAAAGAATTGAAGTGTTCTCAGTATAGGATAAGTCCTATAGAGTTCTCTGACCAGTGTATGGTGAGTGTAACGCTGGATCTGGACGATGCTGTGGTCTATGGTAAGGGCTACTGGAAGGTAAATAGCTCTGCGCTCCAGGATCCACAGTTTAAAGAGTCCTTTATCGCATTTTATAATGACCGGAGAACTACCCAGTGTATGTGCAATGATACAGCGGAGTGGTGGGAGGACATGAAAAGAGACATCAAGCAGTTTATTATAAGAGCTGCAAAGAGACGGAGTAATATGGAGTATATGAGGTATTCTGCCCTGAGACTGCTACTGAGCCGTCTATACAGTAAGATGAATAGTGGAGAACAGGTAGACGCCGACAGCGTCCGCCAGATAAAGCAGAAGATGAGACAGCTGCAGTATGATCGCCTCAAGTCCCTGAAGGCAGAAGGCCAGTTTGATAGTTGGGGGGTTCATACCCCAGATCCCTTTATTGCCTGTAAGAACCGGGTTAGTAAGAAACTTCTGGTGAGTCTATTAGATAAGAACGGGATGGAGCAATCAGAACAGAAAAAACTTCATAAAATCATTGGAAATTATTATGGAAAACTGTTTGAAGGGAGTCAGATTAGAGATGACGACATAAAAGCCTATCTGAAGAGTGTGACCCTGCCAAAATTAGATCCAGCGCAGGCAGATAGCATGGCTGACCCTATATCTGAGGAGGAGGTAAAGAGGAGCATTGACTCCTTAAAAACCAAGAAGAGTCCTGGTCTGGACGGCCTGACCAGCGAGTTTTATAAGGAGTTCAGGGATTTATTGGCCCCTGACCTGGTGCAGGTATATAATGATTGCCTCTCTGCTGGGAAACTTTTACAATCGCAGTATAAATCTGTTCTAGTTCTCCTAGCAAAGAAGGGAAATCTGAAAGATTTAAAAAATTGTCGTCCATTGTCCCTGCTGAACACGGATTATAAAATCCTGGCCAAGATCTTGTATTACAGGCTGAGTGAGGTGGCGGATGATCTCATCATCCCTAATCAGACGTGTGGTGTGAAAGGCCGGACTATAGAGGACTCCTTGCTGCTGATGAGAGAATCCATGACTTATATTAAGCAGCATGAGGTGGGGACATATATAGTAGGCTTAGACCAGAGTAAGGCCTTTGATAGAGTCCATCATGACTACCTATATCAGGTGTTGTTGGAGTACGGCCTTCCTGCGCAGTTTGTACAATGGCTGCAGGTTCTGTATAAGGAGGCAGTTAGCCGGCCTCTGATTAATGGTCACTTGGCAGACGCCTTCAGTATAAAGTCGGGTGTGCGGCAAGGCTGCCCTCTCAGCCCATTATTATATGTGTTTAGTCTGGATCCATTTTTAAGGAAATTGCAGGATAATAAAAAGTTTATGGGGTTGAAATGTCATTTTCAGAATAAAGTAGAGGAGATAAAGTTCTGCGCCTATGCGGATGATGTGACGGTCATGTTGTCTTCTGCTGGTGACTGTGCAGCTCTACAGCAAGAGATAGCCAGGTTTTCCCAGGTGTCTAATTCTGCTGTGAATATGGAGAAGAGCGAGGCCTTGTGGTTGGGAAGTGACAGCGATGTCTTCTCGGTGCCCTTCAGAACAGTTGAGGAGAAGATAAAGATTTGGGGAGTTGTGTTTGGAGCTGTGGATGAAGGGAAGGTGAACTGGGAGGAGAAGTTAGCGCTGTGTGAGCAGGAGGTGCTGAGCTGGAAGCACTGGCGGCTGACGTATCAGGAGAAGGTCCGCCTGTTGAAGAGCTTCCTCCTCCCGCTCTTCCTATATATCAGTGTGGTGTTTCCAGTACCGGATACTTTACTTCCCAGACTGACAAACGTTTTCTTCCGCTTCTTGTGGGGTAACAGGGTAAACGTAGTCAGGAGGAACATTGTCTATCTCCCTCATAAGGAAGGTGGTCTCTCCATGCCCTGCCCGGAGCTCTTCTTTAGTCTTATGTTTCTGATGAAGAATTTTTTATTTTGTAAGAATGCTGAGGTCAAGCTATGGGGCAGTTTGTTTAAAAGTCAGATCCAGCAGTTTGTGTCTGTGTGGTCAATAGGTGACCCCATAAAGAGGATCTCAGGGCGCATTAAGAATAACGTGTCTTGGTATGGAGTCAATATAATCAGGAAGATCATTAAATGGAAGATCTTATATGATGATGTCAAGTTACTCCATAGGATGGAGTTGTACAAGAAGCTCCTTAGATGTCAGTTCACTGTCCATATACAATTGAGGGAAGCCCCGAGCCTTGATATAAGACAGGCTGCAAAAATCCTGGATGACTCTAGAGTTCCTCCGCACATGAGGGACGTGGCATGGTTGGGATTCCATGGTAAAATGTATGTTAGAGCCAACCTTAAGTGTAGATTCGTGTTGGACAGATTCTGTCCTAGAGAAGAGTGTCCCCAGATACTAGAGACCATGGAACATCTACTGTTATAGTGTCCTTTCAGTATACAATTATGGGAAGCTGTGTCCCTGTCCCTGCAGTTACCACATCTAGTGGGACAGCCATACTCTCAGCTGCTGTATGGAGACTTCCAGCCTGAACTTAGTGTATATGATAGAAGTTCATTATATGTCATAAATGTGGTGACCCTGTATCATCTGTGGTGTGCGCGATGCAGCCTGGTCATCAATAAAGAAGAACTCTCCTGTAATACTGTCAGGCATAATATCTTGGAAAGTCTTAAGACTGTGTATAGGAAAGATATGAAAAATAATTTGAATTTATACTGGAGGAATATTAATATATCATGCTTTGTTTATTATTTGTGATGTTATTAAGAGACAAGTTTTGTTCTATATTTGTCATGACTGTCTTGTAAATACATTGTAATATTTTGTTGCAAGTTTTCAAATAAAAAGATCATTATAGTAGTTATATTCTTGTATATAGGGGGCAGTGTTATAGTAGTTATATTCTTGTATATAGGGGCAGTATTATAGTAGTTATATTCTTGTACATAGGAGCAGTATTATAGTGGTTATATTCCTGTATATAGGAGGCAGTATTATAGTAGTTATATTCTTGTATATAGGGGGCTATATTACAGTAGTTATATTCTTGTATATAGGAGCAGTATTATAGTAGTTATATTCTTGTATATAGGAGCAGTATTATAGTAGTTATATTCTTGTATATAGGAGCAGTGTTATAGTAGTTATATTCTTGTATATAGGGGCAGTATTATAGTAGTTATATTCTTGTATATAGGGGGCAGTATTATAGTAGTTATATTCTTGTATATAGGAGCAGTATTATAGTAGTTATACTCTTGTATATAGGAGCAGTATTATAGTAGTTATATTCTTGTATATAGGGGCAGTATTATAGTAGTTATATTCTTGTATATAGGGACAGTATTATAGTAGTTATATGCTTGTATATAGGAGCAGTATTATAGTAGTTATATTCTTGTATATAGGGGTCAGTATTATAGTAGTTATAGTCTTGTATATAGGGGCAGTATTATAGTCGTTATATTCTTGTATATAGGGGGCAGTATTATAGTAGTTATATTCTTGTATATAGGGGCAGTATTATAGTAGTTATATTCTTGTATATAGGGGCAGTATTATAGTAGTTATACTCTTGTATATAGGGACAGTATTATAGTAGTTCTATTCTTGTCCATAGGAGAGGATAGACGTGTGCTTGTGAGCTCCCTGTTAGGACTATGCATGGCTTCTGACCCAGGTGGAGGGGAGGGGTCCTGGGCTGATGATCCTGGGAAAGCCCAGAGTCTGGAGTTTGACCTGCAGCATGGAGATGGTGGAGGTGAAGATCTGGAAATGAGTCAACTGAATCTCATGATGTTGGTGAATTGTGCACAAAAATGACAAAGAAAAATATCTTTAAAATGGAAATGCAAGTTTGCAAATTGAGAACTGAAATTAACCAAGAGACTGATCCAAAGGCAAAGCTGATGAAATGTGAGTGTCTGGATGTTTGCACACGTGAGCTGGTGATATTGAAGGAGAGATTGCAGAAAGACTCATGCACAGTGCCCAAAATAAAGAACCGGGCAATTGAGAACAAAAGGGAGACCAGAGCCCAAACTGTGAAGAGAAAAAATATCATTGCAAAAAAAGACACTGACTATAAGACTGTATATAATATTGTGGAGCAGGGAAACCCTGGAAGATATGAGTGTGCAGTGGCTGGAGGTTCACATCTCTCATCATGTGTGGGGTCTGTGCAATCAGCCAACACAAATGCTGCTAAAGCTGCAGAGAAATGTGTGCCAGCTGACGAGGGGTTAACTGCAGTAGACTCTATGTGCAGTACAGATGAAGTGAATGCGAGTGGCACTCCTGGGAGTGAGCAAGAAAGTGCCGCATATACTGACATTGTAAGTAAGACTTTGCTCAGCGCGGTGATTGACAGTCTGATATCGGATGAACCAGCGGCACAGGTTGAGGCGGACATTGCAGACCCTGTTCTGGAGGTTCAGCCGTCCGCAGTGTCAGTGAATGGAGTGCAGGTTACACAGCGATCAGGAGCAGACACAGGAGGATCTGCAGTACAATCAGCTGAGGAGAGGTCCAGTCCTGACCCACCTGCTGACAGACCTCAGTACAGGAGACTGTTCTCCAGCGTCACAAGACCGCCTAACCCCCCACCTCAGAGGAACGCGGTCAGAATCAGGTACTCAGGACTAGAGGAAAACCTCCCCTCCAGACTCTACATTGGGAAAGTTTTGTTGAAGGAGTTTATGAAGTTTAAAGCTTCTGAGGTGTTCGCTCTGATCCACATTCCCTCCAGCAGGAATTATGATATCAGTTTCAAGCTGCAATATAGTCTAGACTTGTTCTGGAGTATTTATAATGATACAAAGGAGCACGCGATGTGGGAGCATCTACATGTCATCCAGCTGACTAAACCCCAGGTAGTCACCGCCACCGTCCTGTTCCAGTCTGAGGTGGTGGCTCTGGCAGATTTGCAGCACTGGTTGAGCAGATATTGTGAGGTGAAGAGACTGCCAACAAAGATTTATGATGAGGAGGAGATCTGGAATGGAGGATATTCTGTCAAGATCCAGCTGGTTCAGGAGAATGGAGTGACCAGACATCTGCCGCACTCCTTGTTACCTGGGCTCGGAGAGAGGCATATGTTACTACCCTGGTCAACCGCGACTGTGCCATAGATGTGGGGGCAGACACCTGGCATTTAACTGTTCCCGTATTAAGTGCTCACTATGTGGTCAGTTTGGGCATGTGAAGGACGATTGTACGGGACCTGTCATCTGTAACCTGTGCTTAGGACCTGGACATACATTCCAGGAGTGTCCACATGCAGAACATAATAAAGAGGAGACCTTTAAAGGAGCCATGGAGGAAGAGCAGGAGGATGTCTCCATATGTGTAGATACAACCCCAGAACCTGGAAGTCCCAACGATGATGTGAGCCAAAGTACCAGAGACCCTGCTCCAGAGACGAATGTCCCATCTGTGGATGCTGCACAAGTGTCACCAGCCACTGAAAATAGAGGTCATGCTAAAAGCAAAATATCCAGTCACTCTGTCACCAAACATCTGCCCGACACCAGTAAGGAACCAGCTGATCCAGCCGCAGCAACCAGTAAAAAACCAGCTGGGCCAGCCGCAGCGACCAGAAAAAAACCAGCTGATCCAGCCGCAGCGACCAGTAAGGAACCACCTGATCCTGCCGCAGCGACCTGTAAGGAGCCAGCTGATCCAGCCGCAGCAACCAGTATCGATGAGGAGGGATTTCAGACGGTTAAAAGGAGAAGTAAAACAGATGATTCTTCTAGGAAAAAAAATCACTGCTGCAAAGAAATCACTGGAGTCTCCAGTGCTGGCGATAACTGGGGGACGTTACTGTGCGCTGGGAGAAGATGACCAGGAAGAAGAAGCAGAGATGGAGCAAGTCTCCTCACACAACCCAGATGACGAACCTCAGGATGAAGACCCTGACCCCCCAATGTCCACCAAAAGATGGGGTGTTACAGGACATAGCAGTGGAAGAAGGAAAAAAAGTAGGAAAGACATGTAACCAAGATGGGGCTGAAAATCACCTCCTATTAATGTGAACAGTGTGAAGAATAGGAGCAGGCGGCAGGCGATATTCCAGCGTCTGTCTGACGACAAAACCAATGTCATCTTTATACAAGAGACTTATCTACAGAGTAATGTCCCTGCTGTGTCCCTGTCCCTGCAGTCACCACATCTAGTGGGACAGTGAAGCTCTTTGCTGCTGTATGGAGACTTCTAGCCCGAACTCAGTTTATATCATAGAGGTTCACTATATGTCATAAATGTGGTGACCGTGTACCCTCTGTGGTGTGCGCGATGCTGCCCGGTCACCAATAAAGAAGAACTCTCCTGTAATACTGTCTAGAATAATATCATGAAAAATAGTTGAAACAATCTATACTGGAGCAATATTCATATATTATGGTTTGTTTAATGATTGTGATGTTATTAAGAGACATACGTTTATTTTCTTTATCTGTTATGAGTGTATTGCAAAGGTATTGTAATATTTTGTTGCAAGTTTTGAAATAAAAAAGATAATTATAGTAGTTATATTCTTGTATATAGGGGCAGTATTATAGTAGCTTTTATTCTTGTATATAGGGGCAGTATTATAGTAGTTATATTCTTGTATATAGGGGCAGTATTATAGTAGATATATTCTTGTATATAGGGGCAGTATTATAGTAGTTATATTCTTGTATATAGGGGCAGTATTATAGTAGTTATATTCTTGAAGGACCAGTGTCACGGAAAAAAATTTTTTTACATCAGTTTGATTTTAGTGTTTTATTAAAAACTTTTAGATTTATTTGTGTGTTTGTGTTTTAATTTTTTTTATTTTTGAACTTTTTCTTCCCTATGAGGGCTGCCATTTTTTTTTTCCATTTCTGTATACAGACATGGAATACGGCACATACAGTCCCATAGTGAATGCGAACGGGGCCCGTTCCATCCACTATGCTGTACGCCATCTGTGTGGGAACGGCGCATGCGCCGCTCCCACACAGTCCAAGTTGAACCTTGCGACGTCCGGCGCCATTTTCCTGTGGACCGGAAGTCGCGGCCGGACAGTAAGATTACTACTTCCGGTCGCGGCTTCCGGACTTGTGCACTTGGAGCGGGAGGTAGCAGACGGAGCGGACGGACCGGAGGGAGCGTCGGCGGCTGGAGCAGGTAAGTTATTTGTGTGTATGTTCGTGTTTTACTGTGTGTTTACTACTGTATGTAAACCTACTACACTGTGTGTTAGCTAAAAAAAATGGCGACACACAGTGTAGGAGGTTTGACCGTTCAATCCCCTCGTTTCTCCCGGCACTAGCCAGGATAAAGGAGGGGTGGATTCTGAGAGCTCACTAGAGCGAGTGAGTTTTCTCAAATTTTGCAGCATAAAGCAATGTGGTTGCTTTACCACATGCAATGCTGCAATTTTGGGAATTGCTCCATCTAGTGACCAGCACTGGGAAATATTATAAATTAGAATCTAATTTATAATATTTCCTGACTCGTGAAAAAAATTAAAAAAATTAGAACAATGTTTAATCACCTATACACTAATTGTTTAACTAAAAAAAAAATACATTTTTTTCTAGCGTCACATTCCCTTTAAGCTCCCGCTTGAGAAAGGTTCAGGTGTGAACCGAAACGTTGCTCATTCTTCCACCTGGTGGTGAATAAACCAACATCTCCCCAACACTGAAGTCCTGGTGCTGTTACTTGTTTTTTGTTCCTGGTATATATCTATATCATTTTAATACGTAATATTTTTTACCCAATGTACCATGGTACTGAACATTGAGAATTCTCATGTGTATAAATTCTCATAATAGTGATACTGTAGACGTTAACATTTTGACTTGTCTAACAAATCATCCCAAGTGTTTGTTAATGTGCGCTCCACCTCCATGTTACTTATTGAAAATGACATACTGCTTCTCCAGGTGCCCCCGGCTTCCCATCTTTTCCATCTTTGCCAGCAATGCCCTGAAACAAAATTGGAGGAAATAATAAGAATAGGAGCAGCAGAGTTATTAAAAAGTGTGAACAGTTCGAGGGCATTAATATTACAGAGCAGGACACACATACGTAGCGCAGAGTACACAGCTCATCAGCTTTTATCATCTCTTTTTGGGTGGGTTTGCATATGTGTTGTTGCTATATAGGGTAAAATTCCTTTAATATGGAATTTATTAGACAAGGAATTGCAATAATCTGTAACGAACATCCTGGACCTCTTGGACCTGAGACAATAAATGATAAGACCCTTCTAATCAATATGTAGCTCTGAGAAATATGTGCCCCTTCTAGATGTCCCCTATTATTACCTATATGTCTTCATGGATGATTTCTGATCCTTATGAAAATGTTAACTATGTAACCTGTGAAATCATAAACTTATCTAATATTCATATCACTCATGTGAAAAAAAAATTGCCCCCTTAATCTTAATAACAGGTTGTACTAACCAGTAGTCCTGGTAGTCCGGGGGGGCCTTTGGGTCCTGGTGGTCCATCTTTTCCCTGCAACAAAGAGCAGAGATTTTTTTTTACAATAATTTTAGGAAAATATATTCATGATGATAAACAATAATTCAGCAAATCAATCATATAAAGAGGTAGTTATATTTAAATGAGGTATCCCACAATTCCTCTTGGTAATGAGCTGATCACAAAGTCTCCCCTAAGAACTCCAGCGAATAAGCTGTAATATGTGGGGAAAATTGGCAGTAAGTGTTTAGTTTCCCTGCAGCGCCACCTCAGGGAAAATCAAACATTACACAGTGTCCATTCATATCATAGTGTTGTCTGTATAATACAGGAAAGGGCCTCCAGAGCGAGAGACGCTCTATGTAACCGCTCTCCACTGTGACCAAGAGATGAGGATCCTGTACGGAGGACCCTCCTCTTTTTATGTGGAATTCTCTAATATGGTTGTAATGGTGGGGATAGGGAAACAGACAAGTGAGCCCTAATCTACCCGCCACTCAGTCCCTGCCTACTTGCAACGACCCGCTCTAGGCGACGGGGTACAACTGGGAGACGGTCCCTACGCTCAGTAAGTGCACGACAGACAAACAGACAAGGGTACACAAAGCTAAGGGAAATGGGGCAGTTGCCCACGGCAACACCGTGAGCAACAAGAGTGGTGAACAAGCCGAGTTAAACCAGGAGTGTACGAGGTACCAAACGCTGAGCAGGAGAGTAGTGAACAAGCCGAGTCAAACCAGGAGTGTACGAGGTACCAAACGCAGAGCAGGAGAGTAGTCAGTAAGCCAGGGTCAGTATGAAGCAGGGTCAAATAGTTCAGAAGCTGCAGCAGGGCCAGGAAACCAAACGAGAAGAATCACAAGTAAGGAGGAACAGGAAAGGCAGGTATAAATAGACAGAGGGCGGGAGCTAGCTCCGTCTGGCCAGGCTGTGATAGGTTTTCCCACTCCTAAGCCTGCCATCCTGAGTGGAAGATGGAGTCAGTCTCACAGACATAGAAGCAGGTGCAAACTGATTACCTATGGGCATATACACAGAAGCTGTGCCTGGCAGATCCTTTACAATGGTATTGATGTACAATTTTTTTTTTTATTGTATTTTTCCTATAATCATTTTTTCCATTGTAAAAAAAGAGTGGTTTTTTTTCTATTTCTTTTTTTGGTTTCTTCACTTGGATTTTAGTTTTTTGGACTTCAAAACACTTTTATCGATCCCAAAAGGAGATTTGAATATGTGATTTGATTGTTTCACTTTCAAAATACACTGCACTACACTGGAGGGGTCAAATATGCTCATGTCCATGGCAGACATGAGGACCTCTGTTATAGCAACCCATTGGTACCGTTGTCCCCCTTCCTTTGCCGAACTCCTTAGATATCGTGATTGCAATTGACCATGGCCTCTTAGGGGTTAAATGCAGTGATGTAGCTATAGGTGTCGCAACGGTCACAGTTGCAACTAGGCCTCTAAGCCTGACCGCGTTAGTCCCGGTACCAACTGTATCTGCTTCCTCAGGACACAGGTACAGTTGAATTCAATGTTGGAGCAAGGAGCTGATGGCTCCTTGCTCCAGCATTCACTGTGCCATGAACCATGAGCAGCTCGGCGCAGACAGGCACAACGTAGTGATGTCATTGCGTCTGTTTGCGCCGAGTCACTCATAGCACAGGCCAAAGGAGGAGAAGGATCTTCTCCACTCATCGTGTAAATGGGGATAGGTAAGAAATTATTTTTCTATTAGGCACATATAGGGGCATTATACTGGGTATGGGAGGGGGGCCGATATGATGGCAGCTATTGGGGGCATTATACTGTATGTGGGCATTATACTGAATCGGGGTATTATACAGTATGAGCAGCTATGGGGGGCATTAGGCTGCATGGAAGCATTATACTGTATGGGGCAGCTATGTGTGGCATTATACTGTGGGGGCAGCAATGGGGGGCATTTTACTGTGTGGGGGGCATTATACTGTGTAGAGGGCAGTTATGGGGGCCATTATGCTGTGTGGCAGGAGGTTATGGGGGGCATTATTCTGTGTGGAGGAAGCTATGGGGAGCATTATACTGTGGGGCAGCTATGGGGAGCAATATACGGTGGGGGCAGCTATGGGGAGTATTTTATTGTATTGGGCAGCTATGGGGAGCATTATACAGTGTGGGGTCAGCTATGGGGGCATTATATTCAGGGGGCAACTATGGGGGAATTATACTTCGTGGGGGGCAATATACTGTGTGGGGGCAGATATGGGGGTATTATACTGTGTGGGGCAGCTATGGGGGCATTATACTGTGTAGGGGGCAGCTATGGGGAGCATTATACTGTGTGGAGGCATTATACTGTAGAAGGAACTATGGGGGGCATTATACTATGGGGGCTGTTGGGCAAGGCGGCTGGGCATAGGCCCGCGCAGGGGTCTTGGGGAGGGGTAAGGGGGACCAAGCTGAGTTCTAGCGCCGATGAGCCTTTACACACGCCCCTGGTTAAATGACAAGGATAAGAGATAGCTCCGATCCTGGCTGTTGCAGCAGGGTGTCAACCCTTACGGGCACTAATGTTGACCTTTAATGGTTGTCTCCAAGGACGTCTTAGAAACACCTGACTGTAACATTAAACGTCTTCACATAAGATGTCTTCAGGTGATTTTGGGATGAACGTCTTATAAGCATTAGATATTATTTGTCGCGGATATTTCGCTCCTGTAAACACGTCTCATTTGCGGAGTCACTTTACTTTTTGCCCTCAATTCCTAGAAGCAATTTTGGTCTTCCTCGTCTCCGCTTCTTCAATCTCAGAATTCAATCAGTGCTCAGCAGTTTCCTGTGGTGACGAGAAGCCCGTTATGAACTTGTCTCTTTTATCTCAGTAAATCACCTTTCTCCAGACGGTGTTCACAGCGAGAGTCAGGCTGTGCCTTCTCGTAAGTGTGAGAGAATCTGGCAGGGGGCCCATTGTACTTCCATGTAAACATGAACAACATGGTGGCCCCATAAATATTGCAAAACATTTTTTTATTAACTTGTTTATTACCTTTCAAAGCAAAGTCCATTGTCATTGAGCTTATAGGGGTTAACTGTACAATATTTACCACCAATCAGGAATGTTTCTGAATTTTTTCCATATTTAGGCATTCACCCGTAAAGGAAAACTCAATTTTTGCAAAACACCTTTACAATATTCCACAATTAAAATCTACAAAAAATGTTTAGCAAATTGCACTATAATTTCTACTCCATTCAAGTATAAAGATAAAGTAAAAATTAATGGAAACAGTGGGAGATCTCTTGACCGTGATATAGAGTGTGAGGTCACATGACTTCAGATGATACATAAACCTGAGATTCCAAGTGGCAATCAGCAGAATCTTTTTTCTTGACTCGAGACTATAGTTTGGGCGATGTGTATTATACTCCAGAGCTGCACTCACTATTCTGCTGGTGGAGTCACTGTGTATATACATTACATTACTTATCCTGTACTGATCCTGAGTTACATCATGTATTATACTCCAGAGCTGCACTCACTATTCTGCTGGTGGAGTCTCTGTGTACATATATTACATTAATTATCCTGTACTGATCCTGAGTTATATCCTGTGTTATACTCCAGAGCTGTGCTCACTATTCTGCTGGTGGAGTCACTGTGTACATACATTACATTACTTATCCTGTACTGATCCTGAGTTACTTCCTGTATTATACTCCAGAGCTGCACTCACTATTCTGCTGGTGGAGTCACTGTGTACATACATTACATTACTTATCCTGTACTGATCCTGAGTTACATCCTGTATTATACTCCAGAACTGCACTCACTATTCTGCTGGTGGAGTCACTGTGTACATACATTACATTACTTATCCTGTACTGATCCTGAGTTACATCCTGTATTATACTCCAGAGTTGCACTCACTATTCTGCTGGTGGAGTCACTGTGTACATACATTACATTACTTATCCTGTACTGATCCTGAGTTACATCCTGTATTATACTCCAGAGCTGCACTCACTATTCTGCTGGTGGAGTCACTGTGTACATACATTACATTACTTATCCTGTACTGATCCTGAGTTACATCCTGTATTATACTCCGGAGCTGCACTCACTATTCTGCTGGTGGAGTCACTGTGTACATACATTACTTATCCTGTACTGATCCTGAGTTACATCCTGTATAATACTCCAGAGCTGCGCACACTATTCTGCCGACTTCAGAGCTGCTTTCTACTTGTTCAGTGTCTGCACAGAGTTTAGTTTTCTTTTGTCATATGCAGGCAACAACTGAAAATTGATGGTGTTTAGGAGAATCTAATCTAGAAGCAGTACTGGACTAACCAGCAGGTCCACTCACCATCAGTAACTATTGAGTGCTAGATTGTGGGTGGTGAAGTTGTTATTTTACAGATTACTTTATAGTTCCTGGTCTAAATACTACAGTTCCCCCACTGCAACACATCAATGCATGCTCTTTACAGACACCAAACCAGTAGGGGGCAGCAGGAATATAGGAGGCCTACTATTACAAGAAACTACCAAAATCTCGAAAGGAGCATGGGCACTACTACCGAAGAGCAGACACATTTCTAAATTCAGACTCCCCCTCCCCCAATAGATCATGGAACTAATCTTTTAACTCCCCCCCCCCCCATTGCAAAACATTTCCTGATTTTACCATTTTGATGCCATTTTATAAAACTTAAAAAATATATATATTTTTGTATGTTCAGATAAATTTAGTAATTAGATTTGTCTCTGTATTTTGACCCCTGGGCCAATGCAATTATTCTTTGTAAAAACTTATAATAAAACTTAGAATAAAACTCTTTGAATGTGATTGTGCTTTCAATTTATTTTATAAAAGGAGCCACTTACACGAATTTATAAAGCTGCTCTGCGGGGCCAGAACTTATTTTTAGATAAATTAAACTTTTGCTTAAAGGGGTATTCCAGCCAAAAGCATCGATCACCGATCCAGTGGAAAATCCCTTTAACCCTTCAGAGATGTTAGATATTGGATAAAAGGTTCTGAGCTTGTCTTTGCTGAAACTCCTTTGTTCCTCCCACTCTCTGGGTCCTAATGGGCACATCCGCCTCTTGCCTTCTTAAAGGGGCCACACACTTAATTTTGCATTTGTTGCCAATTATTGCCAATCATCTGTAGGTTCTTGACCGTTCCCCACTGGTAAGACAATCTAGTTCCCTTGTGTTTGATATCGAAGGAATCATTTCTAGTCTTATAATGTCCTGCTGTTGCCCAGGTTGTCCTTGTTCTCCATGATCCTGATCCCTGTTCATTCCTCACATATGAAGGCACTCTGTCTGCCCAGACCTTCCTGCTACGGTTGACCTCTAGACTCATGATTCTGCATCTCGCCACAATTTAGACAGCTGTTGCGGATCGCAATCTGGGGAGCACCCTGCAGCAAAGTCAATACCTCCATTTAGGAGGTCAATGATGAATACCAACGCTCTCTTAGGCCAGTTGACCGCTATTCCTCACAATTTTCTCATACACATGCACAATTCACTCGTCTCGGTTGGGAGAGTCAAGAGGCCCCGATACGCATTAGATGGTCGGCCGATCCTACCAAAATCGGCAGGTTTGACCGACCATTAATCTTATGTGTATGGCTGCCCTTAGACTCGGCACTACAGCTTTGGCCTGGACCAAATATAGCAATTTGGAGGTGCCATCCTGTTTGTGATAATTTGGAAGAGGATGAACGCTGTATAGGTTCACTTCAAACAAGTTGGGCAGGGTCCTCTTTCTCAAGGGCCCCCTATCTATACCTCCCAACAGTCCCATTTTTCAGGACTGTCCTGCAAAGGGGACCGTAAAGTGGCTGGGCTTATGCAGATTTGTGTAAGGTCTATTTCTGGGCAGTTTTGGGAGTGTTCATTGGCAGAAAGTGAGTAGGGCTTATAATGCCGGTCAACCAGATGCATGGATTACCCCTATGGTATGTATACAGTTAAGGGCTTCCTCATGATCTGCAGCCCTTGGGATTCGGCCCTGAACAATTGGCCCCCACCTGACTACCTATATTTTCCTTTATCAGGGCACGGGGCAATAAAGGGACATACAATAATATCTGCAGCAATGGAAATTATTTTTGGTGTAAAACCTCGTACGCAATCTTGCAAATATAATTTGTGTACATTGCTGGAAATTCCTCCCTAACAACCCAAAAAAGAAAACCAGTCCCAAATTACTAAATCTAACGAAGCAAATTGACAACTGATCAGAAATGAAAATGAGTGAATCCAGGAAAATTTTCGCCACCGCCATTTTGGCTGTGCACAAATCTCCCAAAAAAACGGAAATAGATATAAGACATTGGAGGCTGAATTTTTCATATATGGGCAAAACTCCAATTGGAATTTGTACAGATTCATCTCGATCCGGAACTATTTACTACAGTGACATACGTAGAGTGATAATTAACCCTTTACTGCGGCTGCATCACGTCATATCTAATGCAGTAGATATGAGTTCTGCAGCCTCAGCTCTATATAAAATGATGTATAAGCGACCAGCTGGCTCCATAACATACAGGCCTGTTGTTTTTTTAACAAGCAAATCCCGCTATTAATGTATATGGATCTGCGGCCCCTGTGGGACTCGTAAGCACAGTTCTGCTGCAAACAAGCAAAATATATGCATGCTGCTTGCTCTATCTGCCGGGGGAGGGGGAGTTCTGCTTCACGTTCTGTCTTCCAGGGTTTAGATATTTTTCTAGTTAGCTGCAGGTGTCCAAGTCAGGACAGGTATGATAAATGTGCAGAATAGAAGGCATGATATCCAAAGAGGTATGTACCATGCAGATGTTATGAGGCCCATTCAGAGAGGGGTCCCAGCCCCACCCGCTGTGCTGTTGGGTGCCGAGTACATGTGCAGGACTCCTCTATACAGATAATCAGCAGTGCTGGTGAATAAAGGGGCAAACATCAGGCCATTCTGTCCCCAGAACCATAATAGGGGGCCCATTTTGATCATCACTATGGGGCCCCCTTTTTTCTGTGTACCCCAATGATGATATCCAATGCTCACTACACTAAAAAATGTCATTATGTAGCTGAAATGTTACATTTCGGAATAGTTCTCTTATAAGAAACATTGTAGCAAACAGATTCATTTCCAGCTCCACTCAGCGAGCCCACCCCCCTCTTGCCGCTACAGTATATGTGATGTTCTATAATAATTCAGCATGAGACAATGTATATATACAGGTATATAAATATAAATTAACCTGTAGCTTACCATCTCTCCTGTGGAGCCCGGAGGGCCCATGAGTCCAGGTAAGCCATCGGGTCCCTTAATATACAAAAAAAAGGATAAAAAAAATTAACAACAAAAAAGGAGATAATTACACCCAATAAATAGACCTATTTTTTTAAGAATTTTGCAGGGGGGGAGCAAGTTTAGATTTTTTGTGGCGGTCGCATCGCAGTCATGTTAGGTTGCATGTTGCAACGCAATCACATAAGCAATTATCAGCAGTGATGTTACAAGCAAAATTACTATTTTTGGGTTGCGCAACACATGTCAATGTGTAGCCCTGGCCTTAGGCTTTCCAAAAGACTCCCAATAAATGCAGGATGCAAAGGATATCCAAAAGACTCCCAAAAGACTCCCAATAAATGCAGGATGCATTTATTTAGTTGTCAGAAAAAAATGGAAAATGTATGTATTTGGCGCACATGGCACGATCAATTTGGTGGCGTGTTCTACAGATTAATCTTTTCTTCCTCATGGCTGGGGTGACCTGTTCGCCAAAATTTGGCGAATATGTCACCCCTATTGGGTCTTTTGGCTTTTTTTTTTCCAATTAAATAATAAATGACAATTAAAACACATTGCAAAATAAAATCTTACAATAAAATATAAAAGAAAGATAAATAACTTACAGGAGGTCCGGCATTGCCGGGTTGTCCAGTGAAGCCGGGCATTCCTGGAATACCCTGGAATAGAACATGAAATAGTCCATGGTGACTATCATCGAATACCAAGAGATATGTAAGAATATAATTATCATTACTGGTTTATTTCCTATCTGGACATCCCATTCTTAGAATGATGCCGTCCTCGTAAACAGCTGATCGCCACGTAGGGGGAAATATAGTATTACATGACACCCATTTAAATCAATGGGCAACCGTGTAAAACATTGAATTATAATGGAAGGTCCTCAGCAAGGAATCCACAATCTTTTGATGTCCATATGGAAAGTGGTTGTTTAGACTGTACAAATGGGCATAATAGTTGGTAATCCCCCGCTTAGGACCCCCCTCTATGAGCCTGACAGAGAGGGCTCTTCCTCTGACGGACGCAGCCTCTCCAGTTCAAGCTTCATTTGGAGTTAACATCTGATCGCTGGACCCACAATAATCTTCTGATCACTGAGTTGTCTTCAGTATAAAAATAGGTTGTCATAATGAGACGATCCATAGATCTTGGGACGATAAGGACAGGAGGTTCCTTATGGCAGCTGTCCCTGTATTCGTCCTCTGTTATAGTCTCGGTCAGGCTCTTTAGAGAGGTGGTTGGATTATGGGACAACAAAGGGAATACACCTTGGTCAAGACTCCCCAGGCATTGATGATGACTTGACCTGCATTAGTGGACAGGAATCTGCAAACTTATGTTCTGCAGCAGCTGAGGTGTGCATTATTAGGGGATAAAATGGTGCAATATATTGACAAATATAATCAACATTTCATTGACAGGTCAGTACCTCTTTATAAGTTACTAACATTATCTATCCAAACATTTTACCTTTTCACCTTTCTTTCCAGGTTGTCCCTCGGCTCCGTGCTCCCCCTTACTGCCCTGAAAAACAGATAAGAAATATTGAAAAAAATAATAAAATTTTGCCTGTCTGGCAGGATGACAACAGTAACCAGGAAAAGTCATTCCAAGTCATTTCTACTTAGAAAGTCGTGCTACACATGGTTCAGACAAACTAAAGTTAAAGAAGACCTCTAGAGGTAACACAACTTTCCCTTTCTGCACCCCCAACCTGACTATATACCACTCTCTACACTTATGTTATGTATCCTGGACTTACTTTATGAACTGCTGCCTTGTCTGTGCTTTAAAAAATCCTCCTTGTTGATTCTTAGATTTCCCCAGCTTTCTCTTCCTCTCTGCTTTGCTATCAATACTATAATGTTTTAGTACAGCATCACATGACCAGATCAAGACCATACCATTTCTGCATGCTGGGGGGACACTGATTATCATTCTTTCTATATTCTCCTGAATAAGCTGAGAAACCATAAGTATACAGACAGGGAGGCTGCACTATATTCTTCTACATTATACCTGTGGGACAGGAACCTGTCTAAGTATCAGCGGGAGCTGACAATAGAAGTTTCTATCCCCCCCCCCTGTGTAATACTAGTGGGGTACAGGAACTGCTGAAGCCTGTGATGGGTGACACATAGATCTCCATAAACTCCAGAAGAGAAAGTAGTCACCAAGCCTGATTCACACTGCTGCTAAGCAACCATCCCAGTCTGATTTCTAGAGATAAATAACAGGTGAGAGAAAGACACATGGAATACCAGAATGATACACATGGGAAATTTCATTTTGGTCAGAGTGTCCCTTTATTAGGCCATCATATTAAAGAGCCACTAGTCTAAAAATGTTTGATTTATTGTGGCCAAACCAATAAAACCTACCGTATATGTTATTCCAGTTTACTAGTTCTGTACAAGTATTTAGGTACAGTACACAATGGACTCATGCCCCGCAGATGCCTTTTAATGGACCAAGCACAATGGTCATATAACTGACCCTAGACCCTACTCTCAGGGTGGACTATTATATTATGAGTGGACTACCAATATTTTCTACTAATGGGGGGATTTCAACACATGTATAAGATTTAAAGGAGACTTGAGGAAGCAGAGGACGCCTTAGGTTAGTTGGTGCCCTGTGCAGTAGTTTCTATTGATGCCCACCCATTATGGTATACCATAGGGTTCTTAAATAATACAATGATACAGTGCCCAAATAACACTACCCTAAATAATACTACCCAATCAACATCGAGCCTCCAGGTGTCCACGCCACCAAAGCGTATTGGTGTCCCCTTTAATAGTGATAGGGAATGCGCCATGCGTGACTGCACAGCTTGCACACCGCTAAGGTCAGAGATGAGAAAAGGTTAGAACAGAAATATCCATAAAATATACACAATGTGTGGCTGGGGAGGCCATGTGCCCTGGATGCTGACACCAACAACCCACGCTACAAGCAGCAAAGGGTGAAATCTGCAACAAATTAGCACCACAACCTGTGGGAAAATCCGCATGTAACATGGATTTGCCACAGATTCACAGCAAAATCTATGGCGGGAAATTTGGACCGCACCTGAACCCTCAAGGCTCCATATAACACGTAGGTTGTACACAGCCATAATTCACTCATGTGCATTAACCCTTAAAGGTCTTGTCTCATCAGAGACAGCCCCTTTTAGTTTGGAGCCCCCATGGTGATCAGTGGGTTGAGGCGTGTCTGGCTCAAGGCATCCCCGGCATACATGGCAGCCATTTAAATGACTGGCAGCCCATGAAATGCACAGACGTCTTAAGTGCATCCGAGCGGGAGCTGCTCTTACAGACCAGCTCTCCATTCTGGCTCATGAGGGGGTATAGAGTGGGGACCCACCACTTTGACGTCCATATGCCATAATAAAGCATGCAGACAGGGGTTGTTCTCATGAGACAACCTCCTTAATGTAGGACAAACAAAAAATCTGCATTAAGTACAGTAATGCCCTTGAAGTGAGGACACCAAAAACATTGTTAAATATTGTGATCTCCATTATCCATTAATAAAGTATTCTTGCAATCAAGGATGTTTGTCATTCATGCGGCAAATATTATTCATTTGGAATAATTGTTGCTTGTTCTTAATAATCCAGCTCACCTTCATGCCGTCCAAGCCCGTTGGCCCGGGAGGACCCACGACGCCTGGTTCTCCCTGAAGAAAGATAAATCAATACACAGCCGCATGATATTCAAAGGATAATTATGTGCAACAACAATCCCAATTAAGATGTAATTAACGTTAAAAATTATTATTATGTTTCTATAGCTGCAACACGTCTTCCTCAAAAAATGTAGTCGAGGCTTAACCCAAAAATGTTGTACCTGGAAATATAACTAGAGAATCTTAAAGTAGAAGCCTCTGCTGGGGTTACCTTTTTACCATCAATGCCATCACGTGCTGGAGGACCACGAAGACCTGTATCGCCTTTAACTCCTGGGATTCCTGGCAGCCCTGGTGGACCTGGTGGACAGTCTCTGCACACGTCCTTCAAAATAAAAAAAAGGACTCAGTTATTAGAGCTCCCAGCTATTTAAGAGCATGTGTACCATAGAAGTATAATTCGAGGGTCCCATGGAGGGACAAGGAAAGAAGGATCTGACCCAAGAGTCCTATCAACTTTTTCTTCTACTGGAGTGACAACCACCCAGATCTCCAGTCCAGGAAGAGAGATATGTCAAAAAATTTACATCAGTAGGGGACCTTGAATGTATTGATTTTTTTTCATATTTCTTGGCGTCCACTCTCCTATATGGACATCCCTGCAAGTAGCACCTCAGTATATTCACTTGTCATATGTGTTGGATTGCTCTAAAGAAGTAGACCGTTGACCGTCATGGTTTAGAACGGTGTTTCTCAACCTTTTCAAGCCAAGTACCCCCTAGTGATAAAAAGTTCCAACCGAGTGTCCCCAAGAAAGTGATCAGTTATAAGGCTCTGCTCACAACACTGTCAGGTGCCTCCGTCACAAATTCCATCAGATTTGATGGGAAAAATAGCGCAGCATACAGTGTTATTCTTACCATCAAAATTATGGACACCGTGACAGAGGCACCTGACGGACCCCGGGAGGACCCTCAGGATTAGTTGGTGTCCATTATAAGACTGATCCCAAACTACATCATGATTTGCGACTAGAAGATGGGAATAAAATGTGGCATAGTGATTGAGGAAACATTTTTTCCTTATGCCCCACCCATTTATATAGGCATGACCGAATATAAAATGCAAAATAGTACATATGACCTTTAGCAGGCACCTAAAATTAATACAGACCACACATAAGACCTGGTCAGACCCCCCTTTATTCAGACTCAAGACCAGACCCCCCTTGAAGCTACAGACCCCCTATATACAGAACCCAGACCAGTCCTCCCCAGATCAGACCCCTAATAATGACAGACCCCAGATCAGACAAACTAATGACAAACCCCATATTAGACCCCTTAAAAATTAAAGAACCCAGATTCCTAATTATTATAGACCCCAGCTTAGACTCTGCCCCGCTTTCTCTGTACAGACCTGTTTAGGAGGAGGCGACAGCAGAAATAGTGGGACCCTCACAGGAGAGGCAACGGTGGCGATAGGACCAGAGTGGGCTTCTTGAGCTGGGTGGGCTTTAAGAGCTGGAATGCCTACTATGTAAGCACACCAGTTCACCAATCAGTGCCCTAGCAACCATCAATGAAATATTGCAGGACACTAGGGCAGCGTTAGATTTTTTTTTTGTACTCACTTAAGTACACGTACCGCAGGTTGAGAACCACTGGTTTTGAATACAGTTGTGCAAAATGAGTTGTGGAGTTTATTCATGTCACTTATGTCTAATGTACATACTCAGAGCTTCACATATTCACCATACCCGAGTAGACCAAGAATCTCTCTGATCCAGATGCCGGTAAACATCCGAGTCACAGATCTGACAAATGGTCTGATAAGGTGCAGGGGGTGGTCTGATGTGTAACTGCTCGTCTACTCATTGACCCAGGTGCCACTGGCCTGTTCCAGCTATGAAATACACTAAAAGTGAGGATTTTACCTTAAGAAGAATTTCCAAATCTGGTGTTTTGATCAATGAGGCTGGACCCTAAAAAAAGAGAAATGCAACACAGAACATGTAAGTATGGAAGGGTACTACCGTACATAGTCAGGATTATATCATACTACCCTAATTTCAGACTATAAAACATTCCCAAGTTTAGACAACAAAACATAGGGAGCAAAAAATAAAAAATTTCAGACCACAATAAGACTGCCCTGGTGATCTCGGGTAGTAGAGGGAATAATTTCAGCTTCCCTGTTGGACTAGAGTAGTGGACTTAATTTTTTACCCAAACGCTGCCATGTATCAGAGTTGCAATTACAGTTCAGTAGGCTTCAGAGCTGAAATCTCCCAGCATTCCTTGCTGACTCCGTCTCATACAGATCCTGATTTGCCTTCTGGAAAGAGTCATATTTGCACCAGGCACTGTACAAAAATCTGATGTAGGAAAGACTAAAGGCTCTTTTACACTGGGCAATTATCGGGCAGACATTCATCGAACGGTCGTTGCTGATAATTTACCTGTGTAAACAGGGCAGCGATCAGCAGAAGAACCAGCTCAATCATCTGCTGGTCGTATCGTTTTAAAAAACTGAAATATGTGTAAGCAGGGAGACGCGCTGCCAACATGATAATAATGTATGGGGACCAGCGATCAGAGTAACGACCGCTCGTACCCATCCATAGCTCCGCATGACAGAAGCAAACGAGCGCCGATCAACGTTGATGGGCACTCGTTGCACCGGCCAAAATTAATAGAGCGTAATAGGGCCTTTAGTCTTCAGTTGCATTATAGGAGCTCAGCTGACCTGGTGAGGATCTGTCTGACAGCAAGACTCTTTTAAGCTACTGATCATCCCCATTCTTGTTTGCCAGAATCTCGGTCTTATTGGCATATAGAGCAGAAAAAGTTGCCTATTTGTGTTTATTCTATAACTGCTCACAGTAAAGGCTTTAAACTCTCGATATTCGCTGTTACACTATGGTTTCTTCATTGTAGCAACTTGTGGCTGTCATCCCCATAACACATATTATCCCTTTACCAGGAACTATACGCTAGAAACTAACCCTTTATGATATCTCCCTCTGTCTACTCAGCAGTCAATTGACAAGTAAACTCCTCAGGCATGTGTAAACTAACGCCTCATGAACACGACCGTATTTTTGCGGCCGCAATTTATCCACATTTTTGTAGATAAATTGCGGACCCATTCTTTTCTATGACCCCATGCACACAACCGTGATTTCCATGGATCGTGCGGGGGCCGCAATTGTGGACCGCAAAAACTCAGGACAAGTAATTTTACGGTCCGCAATTGCAGATTCCCCAATTGTTGTGGATGCGTGAGTCCGGATTTTACACGGATGCACAACAATGTTTTTTTTGCAGTCCCACGGACCGCAATGAACCCGTGGATTTGCAGGCTGCAAAATCAATGCGGTTGTGTGCATGAGGCCTGAGCTCTACCTACAGAGGGAAAGATGAACTCAGGCCCGGGCTTATGGGTGGGCGACCTGTGCGGTTGCACAGGACGCATTAGCCATCTGTACTAAAGGGGGGCACCATAGAGGCCTAGCACATATTGACTACCGGTATTATTTAGACATTTACAGCACTGTTTTTAGACTACTTTACGTGTGCAGCCGTTAGATGGTTATTGCATTATTTGAGCACTGTACGGTGGTATTTCCTTGGGTATTGTGTGGCACTACTACTGAGACACTATACAGTATAATATTTGTGCAGTGTATGATGGGGTGGCACTGTATAAATTTATCCGATTCTGTAAACAACGGTAGGGAAGTATTATTTGGCCAACGTATGGCTCTATACTGTATGTTTCAGCACTGTATATCTGGTGGAGCGGTGCCAATTGACTGTACCACACAGGGCACCATAAAGTGTGAGGCCGGCAGTGGCTGATTATGATGCATCATGGGAGACAAAGTAAATGCATCTCCATACTATCATGTCCATGGCCACGGGCCGTCAGGATCACTCACCTCCTGACGGTCGCAGACATGGGTCTGAGAGCACTAGCCCCAGTCTCCTCCTCAGGAGACGCCAGCGCTCACTTCCGCTCACCTCGGCCGGGTCCCGTAGGGGCAGCGCGCGCACTGGACTTTAATGTAAAATTAGCCCATGAGTACCCTGGACTATAAGAAGGGCCCAGCCCCTTCCTCCCATGCCTGAGCGTTGTGGTCATACCCAAAGTTTGTCTATGCAAATGGTCTCCTAGTGTTTTACATTACCCAGTGTTTCCCGTTCCTGTACCTGTATCCTGTATCCCGTGCTATCCTGGTCAAGTGCCGGACTGAGCTGTAGTCGTGCTGTGATGCATACCACGCCTGTCCTGCTACACCACGCCTGACGTCTACCTACTGCCTAGTCCCAGCCTAGCCTGCCTTGCTACTGTCCGAGCTGCCACAGGTACCCTATACATACTATAGACTGTTACCTGCGCCCTGTTGGCCAGCTGCCATACCGCCAAGGCGGTACGGCCCAGTCCGCGAACCCAACGTGACACATACTACAATATCCAAGCCTCATTATTACTGGTCTCCTCCAGGAGGGTCATCAATACAACACATTATGTAATGACTGAAGCACTGATGTATATAGTGGAAAATTTACATACCGGTTCACCCGGCGGTCCTCTCTCTCCCGCATTTCCTGGAAAACCCTGCAACGGAATGAAGAATAAGTGAATTAACTGCTGCCTCCTTCATTATTTATGGCATTTTCAATATGTAAATATGAGATATCCGTATTAGTTTAAAGAGTTCCCCCCACCAGGGACTGAATGAAAATAACGCTTCCATATGTAAATGGGGAGAGGGAATGTTATGCCATAATATGAATACATTTGGAGATATTTCAGCTTTTTCCACCTAATTAGTCAAGTCAGTCTGTTTCTTGCTCCGAGCTTCTGCTTTAAAGCCCAAGATAAAAGACCAAATGACAAGGTAATTCAGAGAGTCGATGCTCATGAAGAAAGGTCTGCAGGCGACTATTTTTAGCATTCAAAAGATGTTCTGTTTCAATTATATATTTTTCTCACTATTTTTAATATCATTTGGAAGGATATTTACCAAATTTGAGAAATCGCAGTTACATGTAATATGCAAATGAGAGCACTCCATAGTGTCTGTGACCCTGATTCGACTCTGTGGAGTGGGATGGCAGCAATCTCTCCTTTGGCAACTACTTTGGTCTGGCTCATTTTTGAGAACAATAGGGGTTCAAAATAAAATTTGAGAAAGCCCGATAAAAGGGCTTGTCTCAACTTGAGAACCGCCCTTTACATTGAAGTCCGGTGATCAGCTGTTATTGCCCGGAGACATTGCGGTCGGAAATGTATTACATGCCAGCCTTTCAAATAAATGGTCAACCATACAATAAATGGATGAGCCGAGTCCACCAAGCCACTTTTTGTGAGCATATCATTGCTTTGACTAACTGAGGGGGTCCATAGTGGGATCCCCTCTCTATGAGGCTTATATGCCCTTATAGGGCATATATACAGGGTTTGTCTTCATGAGACATCCTCTGTAAGATGAGGGTCACATGGTAATGTTGCTAGCAAAACTGCTAGTGAAAGGTGGTACAAACTACCATTGAGTTTTGGTTCTGGGCTTTAACAGGATATGATATCATGGTGCAACAACCCTAAAATACAGTAGGAGATAAGGTGCAGCATTGGTATAGCAGAGGGGGATAAACTCTAAAACAAGGGGACCTTCAAGACTACACACCAAGGTTTACCTGAAGAGGATCATATGGCTATTACTTTACGAGGGGCCCATTAGTCTATCATGCTACCAAAGCTTTAGACTTTTACAGTTTTAATATACTCTACTGGATCTTTTAACTTCAACTTTTCTTATTTTGGCATCTGCGTCCCACTTGCCCAGAGCTGCATGGTCTTTAAAGATGAGCTTCATCAGCGGCTATACTCTTCGACAAGGTGGACAAGTTTCAAGCTATATGGTCCTCTTGGGCTGACTAAGTCAGCAATGCCCCATTTGCTCATCCTTCTTGTCTCCCCTCGTGCCTGAGTGGATCTGCCATTTTTGCTAGTCATCGGTATGGGCTTGGTGCTGGTGGGTTCTCGGTCCTCCCCTTCTCCTCTTCTTCTTTCTGTTTTCACTTCTTATTCTTCTCTTTCTTCTCTTTGGTGCTCTTGACCACATTACTTATTCCCTTATGCACTCCCCGTTCTGCAGGTGGCCGGGGTTTTCAGAGTATAGCGGGTCCATTGTTCCTGACCTTCTGATGTCTAGTGTTTCGATCCAGTGAGCTACCTAAGGGTTACCCTCTACCCCCATCGCCCTATCATTTGTATACAGTTAGTCAATATTGTTTCATAATGTATAACTAACCAGCATTATTTTTTTGTTTTGTCTTCTGATCTGCTTATTTATGAAGCCATCTTTCTACACTGTTATAGTATTTTCATTGTAATGCCTTGCAGGCTTCTGTTATGACCTGATTACACTTCATTGTATCCAGTCAATTTTCTGATGACCCATTTTACTCCCTTGGAAAATTAAAAAATGTTCATGAAAAAAAATAAAAAAAATGATGAGCTCCTACAGGGGACGATAAAGCTTTCTACTAGTATATCTTCTCTTCCAGGCCCGCTTTAATATTGCACCAATACAAATAAATACTTACCAAGTAATGTTCAGTCCAATTCCAGGTCCCAACATCCATCTTTCCCTTTCTAACATTTAGGACCAGACATTGTGGTGGGAGATATGGATATACAACCAGGGCACACTATCTAGTTAGGAAAACCCATTTTCATACCTGTATCCACTATTAGAAAACTCTAAGTTAATAGAGGGGATTCCTTGTCCAGGATCCGAAAATCTTGTCTGTTTTTTTCTGCATACATGCCAACATTTACATTTTTATGCGCGGGACTCTCTTGAGAAAATTTGCATAAACTCCACTCATTTTGAGGCCTGTTCTTGGACAATCCCGCCAAAAATGATACGCTTAGGAGGTACTGTATTGCCATACACAAACAACCCTTTGTATTCAATGGGCACGGTGTAATGCTTAATTTCCCCTGTGGTGGCGCTGCAGGGAAATTGTACGCATACTGCCAGGTTTGCCATATGAATGCTCGTTCCCGATCATTGCCCTGCGTAAACTAGGCAACGATCAGCCGATGAACGAGACAATCGTTTATGCAGCACATCTCCTGTGTAAACATGGAGATGAGCTGCCGACATAATAGAAATGCATGTGGAGGAGCGAGAAACGATTGCTCGTCCCCATACATAGCTCCTTGTAAAAGGAGCAAACGAGCGACTATTAACCAGCTGTCTACTTGATCGTCGCTCTTTTTTTACGGCCGGTGCAAAGGGACCCTTAGCGTGATCATGTGACACTGTATTGTGTGGCCGCTCCTAGATCATTGTTCAGCATTTAAACTCATGATGATCAGTTGATCGCTGAGGCTGAGTTATATATAGATAAAATAATTTATGTATGTTTCTTAGCTATTGACTTGTTGACCTTTTATTAGTTAGTTGAGTTTCACTTCATGTAAGTTTAAATGGTATATTATATATATTCATTACTTACATCTTGTCCAGGTGGACCTTGGGGACCTGTCAGTCCAGAAAGACCTCTCACACCCTGTAAAAGTGAAAAAAAAATTACATGTTAATTGTATTGTCTTTAAGTTGATTATTGTCAAAAATGCAGCTAGGCCCCTAAAGTCCCATTCTCATGAGCTGCGATAGTGGGCAAGGCCGGCCGCCAGCATTTTCGGCCCGTGCTCCCATGGACATATCCTATCTTTTGCGGTACACTTCTATGGCCCGGACACCTTCCCATACATAAATGGGAAAGTGTCGTGGACAATAGAAGTGAATGGGTCCGTAAATGCGGTCCGCAATTACGGACAATTTTCACGGTCGTGTGTATGGGGCCTTAGCTGTGACTTGGGGCCACAGAGATACATAAGCCTTTATAGGATGTATGGTTTTAGGTGATATCATCAGTGGTTCGATGATTGGTCCTGGTGTAGTTTTTACAGTGTGAGCTAGGATCTTCAAGCTACTCATGATTGACTACAGTCTGCGGTCCAGTCTATTTCACAATCTACTGCTCTGTCCATGAGATCCACCATATTCAAACATAATATTTTATATTTAACTGGTGACAACCATTCTCCTACATGGAAATGAACTCATGATAATTTTCACTTCCCTGCTGCCTTTAAGGGGTTATCTGGTTTAGAAAACTCATTTTAAAATAACCCATTAGGGAAATTAGAGTTTATAGATGGGGAGATCCTCCATTCAGGACCCACATCTATTAGCCAGAGAGAAGAGCAGCTACAAAGAGTGTCTCTACCTCTGGAGGACCCAACATGTCCATTCAATACATGGACAGCCCATTGATTTCAATGGGAACTGTATAATGCCTAACTTCACCTGTGGTGGCGCTGCAGGGAAATTGAACACTTGCTGCTAGTTTCCAATCAGATTACAGCTCATTCCTGGGGCTTAAATGAATCAAGACTCTCTGAGATCAGCAATAACAAAAAGTTACAGAACTGTCCAAAGTGGACAACCCTTTTAAGAAGAGTCCTGCTTCTTTCAACACTGTGATTGCCCAGCAGTTCATCTTGGATAGAACATCCCATTGTAAAAATTCCTTCATGAATAACAAATTTCAAGTATATTTGCACATTAACTGCTTGGTAACGCTAACCCTAACCTCTAACCCTAGCACCTGACTTTAATGAGGCTAATGTCCAACTGAAATGCAGCACGCCAAACCTTAGCGGTCATTGGAAAAGGCATGGACTACCTCCTATGGGCGCCTTTCTTGAACGCCTCAATCGTATGATGAGGTTTAAAGGGCTAACAGCGGTTGAGTCGCATAAACTCCGCTCCTTCAATGTATGGCAACCCTAGACTCATTTCAAAGAGTCTGATGAATTCCAGCCCTGGTTGGTTTCTAAGGCTGGGTTCACACGTGGCGGAATTTCACTTAAATTCCGCTGCGGACACTCCGCAGCGTTAATCCGCAGCGGAGCCGTTTGTCCATTGACTTTCACTTTAATTTAGCAGTGTTCGTTTAGACGATGCGTAAAATTCCGCTGCGGAGCATAGGCTGCGGAGCGGAATTTGGTGTCCGCAGCATGCTCTGTCTGTTGCGGAGCAGTGGCGGACTCATGGCGGAATTTCTCCATTGACTTCAATGGAGATTCTAAATTCCGCAATGAAGTCCGCAGCTGTCATGCACATGTCATGTGTGCTGCGGATGCGTCTTGCTTTTTTAACTTGACATTTCTTCATTCTGGCTGGACCTATGTATTTCTAGGTCTACAGCCAGACTGAGGAAGTCAATGGGGCTCCCGTAATGACGGGAGCGTTGCTAGGAGACGTCTGTAAATAGTCACTGTCCAGGGTGCTGAAAGAGTTAAGCGATCGGCAGTAACTGTTTCTGCACCCGGGACAGTGACTACCGATCACAATATATAGCAACCTGTCAAAAAAATAGAAGTTCATACTTACCGAGAACTCCCTGCTTCTGTCTCCAGTCCGGCCTCCCAGGATGACGTTTCAGTCTAAGTGACGGCTGCAGCCAATCACAGGCCAAGCACAGGCTGCAGCGGTCACATGGACTGGCGCGTCATCCAGGGAGGTCGGGCTGGATGCCGAAAGAGGGACGCGTCACCAAGACAACGGCCGGTAAGTATGAAATTCGTTTACTTTCACTAGGGAAAGTGCTGTCCCTTCTCTCTATCCTGCACTGATAGGGAGAAGGGAAGCACTTTTCCCGCAGTCCGCAGCAGCTAGTCCGCATCAATTTTCTGCACATTTTGTGCAGATCCGCAGCAGAATCTGCAACGCAGATTCTGTGCGGCATTGATGCGGACAGTTGCGGAGGAAATCCGCCACGTGTGGTCATGCCCTTAGTCTCCTCAGATGATTACTTAGAAGGAAGAGTTGCCCTTTGGGGGTGCCATTTTTCTTTTTCTTTCCACTTAAGTTGTCCATTTCTATACATTTATATCCTTCTCCCTCTTCCTACCTTCTCTGATTCCCTTTCAAGTTTTTTTTTCATGTGTTATTTTGCCATGTCCTTCCATTTGATAGGGGTCAGACCACTGAGTCCACAACTGAAATACTATTCGTAGGGTAGAACCAACTGCAGACCTACCATTGTTATCACTGAACACTTGTCTTTGGATACTAGGATGTAATCTTTAATTTTGATGCAATATTTGGCATTTATGTTTTATTCTTTACTGTGCTAAACTTGTTCTGATTTTTCTGCTCAGTATTGTAAATTTTTTTTGCGTAAACTCTAAAACTTAAATAAAAATTGATTTAACCTAAAAATGTGACAGACAGAAGGTGATCTTAATGCATTCTACCAGCACTCCCAGCTCCAGTCAGTGCTGAATGTCATTTTTTATTTATTTTTGTAATGGGCGGGGGGGGGGGGGGCGCTGTCTGTAGAGACTTGCAGGAAAATATTTTTAGCTGGGCAAAATGTATCTTTATTTTACTTTTTATTAATATTTTAATGTTCATTTTGAAAATTCTGACAGAATGATTTTTAAGTCAGTAAAAATTTTAGGAGTAAGCATTTTAATCTGGCGAAAAATGCAGATTCGGACAAAAGTGTAATAAATGTAATAAAAATGATAACCGCTTCTCTTTGTAACGGTTTTATATAATCCGACAGACTCCTAAAAATTACTATTTTCTCTTTGTCCAAGTGCGGCCAAAAAATAATCTAGTCTCACTTGGCGTATAAATATAATTATGACAGGCAATTACTGTTTTACATTTACTGCAGGACTTGGACAAAAAATTTTTCTATGTAAAAACAATTATACTTATTTTACTATTTTTTCCTAGCAGGATATGAGACATTAGAACGTCACCTATTTTTACTCTTTGGAGATCACTTAGAAATAGGTTTTAGTCAGAAAACAATGTGATCTACTTCATAAGGCAAGCAAAGATTTTTTTTCTTTAACCCCTTGGACTCACAGCCAATTTTTTATTTGTTCATTATCGCATACCAATTTTTTTAAATACAACCTTTATTCTGCGGGTCAATACGTTTACGTTGATGCAAAATTGATATATTTTTTTCCATCATGTACTATTTTTACAAAGAAAAAAAAAGAATTACAAAAATAAAATTGTATCGTCTTATTCTGAGACCCGTAGCTTTTTTATTTTTCCATTGATGGAGCGCTGTCAGTGCTTGTTTTTTTTTGTGGGAGCAAATTGTAGATTTTCTTGGTACCATTTTGGAGTACATGACTTTTTGATCACTTTTTGTTCTATTTTTTTGGGGGGGAAAAATAAGGTAACCAAAAAACAACAATGCTTGCGGTTTCTTTTTTTCCCCCTATACCATTTAACCAGCGGATTAAATAATTTTACTAGTTTTGTTATTGCATATATACTTTTTTGTGAAAAATGGGAAAAGGTTTTTTTTTTTTTACCTTTTAGTTACTTAATTTTTTTTAAATATTTTAACATTTTTATTAGAAATGTTTGAACTTTTTTTTTTAGTTCCTCTAGGGGATTTCTTCCAAAAACAGCCCCACTGCTATCTACAGGTTGTGTGTGGTATTGCAGCTCAACCATATTCATTTCAATAGAGTTTAGCTTTAGTACCAGACTCACTCCATTGACAGGTTTTTTGCTATTTCTGGAAGAAAGCAGCCATGTTTTATTAGTCCTCTACAACTCTGTTAAGTAGAAATGGACTATATTTTGGAAAGAGGATAACAAAGAAGCATACAGAGTCCCTAGGACCCATAGACACTCTGTATGGTGCTATAGCTTGCCTTGAAGCGGCACCATATTTCAATCAATGCTTCTACGGCAAAATACCTCCATAATAAGGTATCAGAGAGAACATGCCACCATTTTTTTTTCTCACTGATTAATACAGTATCCATGGGAATAAACCTTTGTGCATATGGAGGTACAGTATGGGTCTATAGCAGTCTATAGAGGATCAGTCCAGTATTCCTTTATAGAAATGGCCATCAATAAAGCCATCATGAATCTTTATATTGACTCCAAACCAATTTCAACATTGGGAGACAAATTAGGTCCAAAGACCAAATGTATTACTGTGTGTTTTTAATCTAGTGTAATACCAATTACAACAATGAAACAAAATGCAAAAATACCTGTTCTCCCTTTTCTCCAGAAGGTCCCTTGGAGCCCTGCACACAAACAGTCACATAGTTAGTAAGGTTTAGAAAAGACACAAGTCCATCAATCCTAGAGTGTTGATCCAGAGGAAGGCAAAAAAGCCCTATGATGTAGTTGCCAATCGCCTCATTAGGGGGAAACGTCCTTTCCACTCCAAATATGGCAGAATAAATCCCTGGGTCAATCTCTAATAATCTAGTACGGAGAACAGGTGATATTAGATTCTGTATGAAGGAAATTTTACCCAAATTTTTCGAATATGAAAATTGACTTAGACACTGATTTTTAACTGCTATAGAGGTAAAGCATGAGAAGGTATCACATCACATTATTTCCACAAGGCAGAACTAGATGGAAGATTCTTTATCTATTAATGCTAAAGGCTGCCAACGTTTAGAAAATAAAGTATTGAGTAGTCAACCCTACAAAAAAAGTCTATAATTTAAACATTTATACATCATTTCAAAGAAAATCGGTAAGTTCCATATTACAAAACAAATTCTATAAACACTCCACATGTTTTTTGTTGGGTAGACTATTAAAAAAAAAAAGAGACATTTTTATAGACATCCTTCAGGGTACAAGACATTTGAATTATTTTTATGTTTCTACATGTTAGTAAAATATCTAGAAATAGCAAGAAACTACATTTAGCTTCATGTCATATTGAAAAAGTTACTTACCGGAGTACCATCAATTCCTATACCCGGTGGCCCACGGGATCCTGGTTGCCCGGGCAGGCCTGGAGATCCTCTGTCTCCCTGTAAAGATAAAACAAGCAATTAAGCAATAGACAGAGGCAGTCCCTATAGCTGTTATGGGGCTCATGGAGATAGGGTCACTTGCCTAAGTTGGCCTCATGCTTTTCTCCTGTGTACGTACCTGCACAGGGCTTCCCTTTAATAGCAAACAAGAGGAGGGTGGGTTAAAAAAGGACAAAGTCCTGTTGTTCCAGTAAAACTGAGAGGTGGCATTTCTCAGCACAAAGAAGGAAAGTGTCATGCCTATGGCCGTGGGCCGCCAGGTTCACTCACCTCCTGACGGCCGCAGCCATGGATCTGCGAGCGCTGGCCCCAGTCTCCTCCTCAGGAGACACCAGCGCTCACTTTTCCACTCATCTCGGCCAGGTCCCGTAGGGTGCGCGCGCACGCTCGTGCCCGCTCTTGAAGGGGCAGCGCGTGCACCAGACTTTTATGTTTAATTAGCCCATGAGCACCCTGGACTATAAGAAGGGCCCAGCCCCTTCCTCCCATGCCTGAGCGTTGTTGTCCTACCCCAAGTTTGTCTATGCAAATGGTCTCCTATTCTCTTCCAGTTCCCAGTGTTTCCCGTACCTGTATCCTGTATCCCGTGCTATCCGGGTCAAGTGCCGTGCTGAGCTGTAGTCATGCTGTGCTGTATACCACGCCTGTCCTGCTACACCACGCCTGACGTCTGCCTGCTGCCTAGTCCCAGCCGAGCCTGCCTTGCTACTGTCCGAGCTGCCACAGGTACCCTATACGAACTATAGACTGTTACCTGCGCCCTGTTGGCCAGCTGCCATACCGCCAAGGCGGTACAGCCCAGTGGGTCCACGAACCCAAAGTGACAGAAAGAAAGGGTATCCCTATCTTCTATGATTACTCCTGTGGTGAATTCCAATTTCATTTTCTTTAATTTTTTTTAAAACTTTATATGTTGCGATCATTGATTATCAACATAAGAGAGCTGGGGGCTATTTACACTGTACGTTTGGTGTACAGTATGCACCGTAAAAGGTCCCAAACATATCTATAAGGCCCCGTTAAATAGACGAATGCCAAAAGAGTATTTTTAAAACCCATTGGGTCGGCGTACGTTTATTCAACTGTAGTGTGAATAGAGCCTAAGAGTGTAGTCCCTTGGCTTCATTGGCTGAGGTGTAGGCCACACAAAATGGATTTTTGTGGCCAATTTAGCACATTTTTTTGTGGAAAGAATATTACAATTTCAATGAATGAAGGAGTCTACCACTTCAACCAATCCTTCATGGAATACAAAAAGTTTTTGCTTGTGAAATCATACACTTGAGGGATTTTAGATATGTCATGCTTCACCCCATCAGGCCATGCACTAAGCATAACACAGTGTTTCTCCTGGAGTGTTCTTTTAAATTTATTTACGATCATCCTATAGGATAATTCCTGATGATGAGTTGGTACCGGGCAATTACTCTGTTTTTATGGCTTTGACAAAGGGAGGCAAAACTTTTTGTCTTAGGTGTTAAAATACCTTCTACCTAGTCTTCTTTTCATGACGTTGGTAGTTGACTAAGCAAACAAGCTGTCAGTGGCCATCTGCCAATCTCATGTTTTGCTAAGCTGACCTGAAGATCATGCAATGGGACCTTCATGAAAGTCAACTTTTTTCTTTATTTTTTCTTAAATCACGTGAATATTGAGCAGTTAGCTGCTATTGTTACACGACCCAGTATTATGTCATGCTCCCATTCAGACACACACATTGTATGTACAGTATATCTCCAAGTCTCCGCGTCGCTCAGGCCCTATGTTCTTATCATTCTTGAAGGCCATTTCCAAGCACGGTAATTATTACTCTCTCGCTAGGCCCATTAACCCTCTTTGGGCTGTGATATCTATTCTAACCTGTCCAAATTTCATATTATTTATTAAGAGGAGGTTGGAATATCTATACTTTAATTAGACAATGAGAGGACCAATATTTTGCTGATGCATTTTCCCTTAACATTGCAGATGTTTATAACGCATAGGTGCCAGAACCTCTTAACAAAATATATTTTTTTCTGAAAATGAACTTTTGGTGTCCAAAAACTCTGCGTGAAGCTTTAATTAGATTTCTGGATCTCTTATGTGACTAATTTAACCATATTTTATCTCACTCAGCATAATGAAAGAGCGATGCTTCCGGCAGCGTGAAGAGAGGCTGGCAGGCTTACGATTAGGAGGCCGCCAAAATTCTCTGGAAATGGTCCATAAAACAATCCTCAGTCAATGGGCGTACATGTAGCCAGAATATCAACAAGCAATGCACAATTCTAGTCCCCATCATCATCATCAGCATCTATATACAGTACATGGTACAAAATACCAACTCTTATAATCCGTCAGCTGTGATGGCATAAGATGTTCTTCATGACAGGTATTTTTTTTATTATTAGGGAATCTGTTAAACATCAAAGTTCAAGCACTGTGTGCAACTGCATCTAGTGAGTTATTGTAGAGCCAATCAGGGGCTCAGAAAAGCTAGCCCCACCCCCAAGGTTCTTCCAGTTTCTAAGAAGTCAGGCCCGAATGGGAGGGTTTTATGTGACTCCCGAGGATCATACAGGAGGGGCAAATATGGCTAACTAATTTGGTAATTTTGGGAGACCATTTAATGGGTGCAATTCCCCCTCTTGCAGATAACAGAGAAAACAAGTTAGACTCTGTTCACATCTCATTTTCTCCTTCCCACAGAGGTATATGTCAATGTATAACTCTGACAGATGGCTGCAATGTATGGCATTATATAGACATACAGTGGCTTACATTGCCCATAGACTACCATTATAAATAAAAACTACGTTTTTTTTTCTGTATCCCTACTACGCAGACTACACTTTCCTATAAAGTAAAATTAAAAGATGGCATATATAAAAGACACATACCTTCACAGCGTATGCCAAAAGAACTCTCTTTTGACACATGCCGTGTGCATGGCGCCCTATGGAAACATTTGGTCTATGTGCTAGGATCTTTCCCGGCCTATACGCTGAAAGTTTGTCCGATAATGAAATGTGAACAGAGTCTTATAATTGATATCATTCTTTACTGGCAGTGAACTGACTATGAGATGTCTATTTAGTCATTTCTTAGTGACAACTAATATGACCCTAATTATTGCTCCTATGGTGGTTGATGTTTTTCCAGCAGCAAATCGACCCTGTTACGCATTGATAATTTTCATTGACTAGATATGCAGTCCTACATCACATATTACTACTGTACATATCAATATCATGGTATTTTTTTTCCTTTTCTTAACGACTAGTG
Organism: Rhinoderma darwinii; assembly: GCF_050947455.1. Taxonomy (NCBI): domain Eukaryota; kingdom Metazoa; phylum Chordata; class Amphibia; order Anura; family Rhinodermatidae; genus Rhinoderma; species Rhinoderma darwinii. The sequence continues at coordinate 9,365,935 of NC_134691.1, read as the reverse complement.
TGTTTTGGTCCTAAATTACATTTTAATGATTTTGCGCATGTGGTGGTGTAACGGCCCTAACTTATTGGTTTATTGGACTACCAAAATCATTTTTGCTTCGTTTTTGTTCTTGACACATTGGTATGTTTTTTATATACTTTTTTTTATAGTAATATTTAGCATTTTTTTTAGGGTTTTCTTAGGGGTACAAAAAGTAATAAGAAGAAAATGTTGTTATATAATATGCATAGTCTCGAGTTATTGGGGGTGGCTATTGCTATGGTTTGCAGATGCGGGCAGTGTCTATGTTTTTCTTTAATTAATATATTTGTACTTTACTTTTATGTTTTTATCTTTCTCTCTATCTCTGGGGGTCATTCACACTTATATATATATATATTAGTATACCGTTTTCCACTGCTGTAACATAGACATCTATTGGAGCCTTGTGGTGATAACAGTCACTGGCAGAGCTTACTAATGGAGAATAAGAACAAGTGCACCGCGCCATCATAGTGCAGGTCACCAAAACACAAGTAGTGAAATGATTAGATGTAGTGGCATACGCTCTTCTATAATGGTTGTGCGACCTCAGGCACAACGCTGATGTAGGCAGAGAGGTAAATATAAAAGTCAGCTGCGGCTAGGTCCCAAAGGGTAGCAAATGGAGATACCACAATAAGACCGCACACATTTTTGAGGTTCAGGAAACAGACCATAAGATAGTGCTTCTGACATCAAACGAAAATCAGACAGTAGTAATATAATAGACAATTTATTGTAGCTACGCGTTTCATTGCTGCACTAGCATCTTCATCAAGCCAATGGGTTTCACAAACCAACCATGACCAACAAGTCGTACGGAAATGGCCGTCCTGATATCACTAATGTATGACCAGCTTAAGACTCAGCAGCTCTGCCATATCAGGGGGCCCCCGGCGACACTGTCAGCACTGATTGGAGAGTGTCGGAGTGTTTAGGGACATGCCTCATAGACAAGGAGAATGGTAATCCTATCGGCTTTGGTCGGGCACCGCTTTAATTCCACAGGAGATTACTTTAAAATCTGCTGTTGAGCAAGTTTTTAAGTTGTAAGTGTTTTATTAAAAGAAAAAAAAATGCTTTACCATTTGGTCTCACGCAGTGTATGTCTTTTTTTGTCTCTGTATATTTTTCTCTATAGTCAGAGGGCCAACTAAGGAAAGAAAAAGAGTTTCGATCTAGAACCTGAGTAAATCCATTTCCCTGGCATTTGATCAGCTGGGTTGAGAAATACGGTGTTCCCGAAAGATCTGACCCCCGACAGATGCCCTTAGTGAAGGCGGCAGAAACCACAAGCGTTTGTCACAGAATGCTGAAACGGGTAGGAGCAAGGAGTATCGACCAGGACATAAACCACAAGGAATGGTAAGATTTATACTCGACAGGTGTTTTTCCCCCTGTTTGGACATAGTGAAGTGTGGCATATATAGCTCAGAGTTTAACCTATCTTCATATTTAACTTGGTTGGCCAACTGACAGGAACGGAACAAAAGACTCGTTCATAGAACTTAGAGAAAAGCGTTGTTATTGTTTTGTTCCATCCACTTACCCTTGTTTTTTTATTAAACTCATTTACGCTGCTCTCTAGATTTTAGAAAATTCCATTATCCGTCAGTTTTTCAACTTATGTTCAACATTTACCAAAATCTCATTGGACCTCCAGCTGGTACATAACGCTCACTAAATTTGAAGATAAAATTGACCTTGTGGCTAAAGACATGAAACCGGCGAAGTTACCTGGAATCTTGCCTTCGAGAAGACCCATATAAGATTATTTTACGAGAACATATATTGAGCCCTCACTACATAAACATCTACTGACAACCTTGTCAATGACCCCTCCCCCGACATAATAAAGTAACTCCAACAACCTCTTCTTAATAGAAGAAGAATGCTATCTGACTAACCACTTTTAATGTGTCCTCCCTCATGCGGCTATACATATAGGCCCTAATTAATGCAGTTCAGGGAAGGTAGGTAGGATTGCCCCTTCTCTCAAATGTCAGCCTCCCAAGCATCTTGGATTCAATGTAATAGTCCCAGATTACCAGCACTGTCCAGGGACATTACGCTTCCATCCCAGTAAATCGCCACTGGAAAAGGAAGTTACAAGTATGCGGGGGGGGACGGGACCTGTAACTTCCAGTTTGCTGCCGGAGAACACACAAGGAGGGTGAAGTAAGTAAGTCTACTATGGTTGATTTTAAGCAATGAAGCTGGCACATGGGGTGTTGTGAGTGACTCTGCGGGCACTGCAGCAGGCACTAGGGTTAATGTGTTTGTCATTATTGTGGTGGCATTGTGGTTGACACTGGAAAATTTGTGGCTGTCATGGTTATGAGGGAACTGCGGCTGGCCCTTTGGGCATTTGACTTTGATTATGATGGGGCATAGCAGCTTGCATTTTAAAGGGGCAACATCACTAGTACTGACGGTAATTTCATCATTGTTGTAGGGGAATTGTTGGTGGAACTTTGGGCACTTGGCCGTCATTGTCATAGGGTATTGTGGCTTACATTGTTAATGGGGCGTTGTCAATACTGCTAAGGCCACTTTCATCACTGTTTTGGTGGCATTTTGGCTGACAATAAGTATTGTGCTGTCATTGTTAAAGGGGCATTGTGGGTGGCACTTTGAGCATTTGGCTGTCATTGTCATAGGGCGTGGTGGTTTGCATTTTTATACGGGCATTATCTTTAGTTCTTGGGTACTATGTTTGTCATTCTTATGGTGAACTGTGGGGAATTGCTGCTACATGATGATGTCCTTCTGCATCATCTACAAAAACTTGACAATGGTGTCAACCATCCTTTACTAACGCCAAACCCACCTATTACCTCTCTTCCCTTCCTTAAAAAAACTATTCACCAGGCTCTTTATAACACTAGCACCCCTGTACCCCATCTCTGTCATGTCTCTACTCCCCCAGCTCCGCTTTCTGATTACTTTCTGAACAACCTTGAAAAAGACCTAACATTTTTTAAACATCTAAAGGAGAATTTGGTGATTTTTGTGGACCCTTCCATTTGATGGAGGACTTCTAGCAATTTATCTTGAGCCTCCAGAATATTATACACACGGGTCAAACAAATACTTTGCTGTTCATGACAGCCATGTAACTAAATACCATTTTAATGAAAGCTCCAGGGAGCAATTAGACAGAAAAATGAATGTATTGTACCCAAAGCTAATTATCCAAGTCTACATTTCTTCTTCTTCTTCTGTTCCTGTCCTTACTTGTGTCAGTAGAATAAATCATTCAGTGATTTTCCCCATATCTCACAACTATTAATACTCCAGCCTGATTTTCCCTTTCTCCTTATTCATTTCCATTTTCTTATATTTATCTTTCATTGCTACTGCTTTTTCAATGTAGACAGTGGATGAAATTCTCCTGAGTGTCTTTGACCCGCAGGGCACTTAACACGCGTCTTTTATGAAGCTGCCTGGTGTCTCATGTATTTTGTCCTTGCAATGAATATAAGGAGATGTATTAACTAACAAAGACTTGGGCAAGAATTTCTAACATGGTCATTTTCTTTAAAGGAGTTTTAGAGGCTCTTTAAAGAAGAACTCATACATGGAAAATCCTAGGACTTGGTAGAACAAGGATAAAAGGCCAAGTCAAGGTTTGTCCTGGTGGTGGAATTTTTCATGGTAGCATCTAAACCAGACAGAAGAGTCAAAGAGAAGGAGACAAACAATAAGATCCTTGACCTAATCAAGATGAACCTTCTACTCTAGTTTTATGTTATAGAGGACATATTATGAGAAGACCCAACTCATCGTCAAAAGGGATTGGAAACGTTGAAGGGAGAAGATGAAGAGGATGAGAAGGAACAAGATGGATGGAGACAATTATAGAAATCAAAAACATGTCCAGACATAAAAATAGTAATTTCTCAACTCGACAAGAATATAAAGTGCTAATGTATGGCATGAAATGCTCCCTCATCAAATATTAAGTGCAAATTGCTTGAGAGGGCAAAAATAAAAATGAATTAATTCAGAATTTCAAAGTATAACTGAGTACAAACCCACACAATGCAAGTGAATAATGTGACATCAAATAAACAAGACCATATGGATGTAGCCATCTTTATCTTGACTCTGATTACTTGCTGCAGCGTGATATCACACATCAAAAGCCAGTGAAAAGTCATTGAAAAACTCAAGATAAATGGATCTTGCCACTGTGTATTTAATGTGTTAAAAGTCGAGGTAAAGATGGCTACATCTGTAAGTCTAATCCAGGTGGTTCGGAGAAGAAACATCAGTCATGCGGAATGCAGAGAGTTGAGGTAGAAAAAAAAAAGGTGAGTCTGGTCAAAACATGCACTACAGCTGAGGCCCCACGAGTATCGCTGATACAGAGTTAAACTTTTCTCAGGGTAGAGACAGGTATAACCAGACCTCCATCTGAATATGTCTAAGAGACGGGTATGACCAGACCTCCATCTGAATATGTCTAAGAGACGGGTATAACCAGACCTCCATCTGAATATGTCTAAGAGACAGGTATGACCAGACCTCCATCTGAATATATCTAAGAAATGGGTATGACCAGACCTCCATCTGAATATGTCTAAGAGACGGGTATAACCAGACCTCCATCTTAATATGTCTAAGAGACGGGTATGACCAGACCTCCATCTGAATATGTCTAAGAGATGGGTATGACCAGACCTCCATCTGAATATATCTAAGAGACGGGTATGACCAGACCTCCATCTGAATATGTCTAAGAGACAGGTATGACCAAACCTCCATCTGAATATGTCTAAGAGACAGATATGACCAGACCTCCATCTAAATATGTCTAAGAGACGGGTATGACCAGACCTCCATCTGAATATGTCTAAGAGACGGGTATGACCAGACCTCCATCTGAATATGTCTAAGAGATGGGTATGACCAAACCTCCATCTGAATATGTCTAAGAGACGGGTATGACCAGACCTCCATCTGAATATGTCTAAGAGACAGGTATGACCAGACCTCCATTTGAATATGTCTAAGAGATGGGTATGACCAGACCTCCATCTGAATATGTCTAAGAGACGGGTATGACCAGACCTCCATCTGAATATGTCTAAGAGACGGGTATAACCAGACCTCCATCTGAATATGTCTAAGAGATGGGTATGACCAGACCTCCATCTGAATATGTCTAAGAGACAGGTATGACCAGACCTCCATCTGAATATGTCTAAGAGACGGGTATGACCAGACCTCCATCTGAATATGTCTAAGAGACGGGTATAACCAGACCTCCATCTGAATATGTCTAAGAGATGGGTATAACCAGACCTCCATCTAAATATGTCTAAGAGACGGGTATGAACAGACCTCCATCTGAATATGTCTGAGACGGGTATGACCAGACCTCCATCTGAATATGTCTAAGAGACGGGTATGACCAGACCTCCATCTGAATATGTCTAAGAGACGGGTATGACCAAACCTCCATCTGAATATGTCTAAGAGATGGGTATGACCAGACCTCCATCTGAATATGTCTAAGAGACGGGTATGACCAGACCTCCATCTGAATATGTCTAAGAGATGGGTATGACCAAACCTCCATCTGAATATGTCTAAGAGACGGGTATGACCAGACCTCCATCTGAATATGTCTAAGAGACGGGTATGACCAGACCTCCATTTGAATATGTCTAAGAGACGGGAATAACCACACCTCCATCTGAATATGTCTAAGAGACGGGTATGACCAGACCTCCATCTGAATATGTCTAAGAGACGGGTATGACCAAACCTCCATCTGAATATGTCTAAGAGACGGGTATGACCAGACCTCCATCTGAATATGTCTAAGAGACGGGTATGACCAGACCTCCATTTGAATATGTCTAAGAGACAGGTATAACCAGACCTCCATCTGAATATGTCTAAGAGATGGGTATGACCAGACCTCCATCTGAATATGTCTAAGGGACAGGTATGACCAGACCTCCATCTGAATATGTCTAAGAGACGGGTATGACCAGACCTCCATCTGAATATGTCTAAGAGACAGGTATAACCAGACCTCCATCTGAATATGTCTAAGAGACAGGTATAACCAGACCTCCATCTGAATATGTCTAAGAGACGGGTATGACCAGACCTCCATCTGAATATGTCTAAGAGACAGGTATGACCAGATCTCCATTTGAATATGCCTAAGAGATGGGTATAACCAGACCTCCATCTGAATATGTCTAAGAGACGGGTATGACCAGACCTCCATCTGAATATGTCTAAGAGACGGGTATAACCAGACCTCCATCTGAATATGTCTAAGAGATGGGTATGACCACACCTCCATCTGAATATGTCTAAGAGACGGGTATGACCAAACCTCCATCTGAATATGTCTAAGAGACGGGTATGACCAGACCTCCATCTGAATATGTCTAAGAGACGGGTATGACCAGACCTCCATTTGAATATGCCTAAGAGACGGGTATAACCAGACCTCCATCTGAATATGTCTAAGAGACGGGTATAACCAGACCTCCATCTAAATATGTCTAAGAGATGGGTATGACCAGACCTCCATCTGAATATGTCTAAGAGACGGGTATGACCAGACCTCCATCTGAATATGTCTAAGAGACGGGTATGACCAGACCTCCATCTGAATATGTCTAAGAGACAGGTATAACCAGACCTCCATCTAAATATGTCTAAGAGATGGGTATGACCAGACCTCCATCTGAATATGTCTAAGAGACGGGTATGACCAGACCTCCATCTGAATATGTCTAAGAGACGGGTATGACCAGACCTACATCTGAATATGTCTAAGAGACGGGTATGACCAGACCTCCATCTGAATATGTCTAAGAGACGGGTATGACCAGACCTCCATCTGAATATGTCTAAGAGACGGGTATGACCAGACCTCCATCTGAATATGTCTAAGAGACGGGTATGACCAGACCTCCATCTGAATATGTCTAAGAGACGGGTATGACCAGACCTATATCTGAATATGTCTAAGAGACGGGTATGACCAGACCTCCATCTGAATATGTCTAAGAGACGGGTATGACCAGACCTCCATCTGAATATGTCTAAGAGACGGGTATGACCAGACCTCCATCTGAATATGTCTAAGAGACGGGTATGACCAGACCTCCATCTGAATATGTCTAAGAGACAGGTATGACCAGACCTCCATCTGAATATGTCTAAGAGACGGGTATGACCAGACCTCCATCTGAATATGTCTAAGAGACGGGTATGACCAGACCTATATCTGAATATGTCTAAGAGACGGGTATGACCAGACCTCCATCTGAATATGTCTAAGAGACGGGTATGACCAGACCTCCATCTGAATATGTCTAAGAGACGGGTATGACCAGACCTCCATCTGAATATGTCTAAGAGACGGGTATGACCAGACCTACATCTGAATATGTCTAAGAGACGGGTATGACCAGACCTCCATCTGAATATGTCTAAGAGACGGGTATGACCAGACCTCCATCTGAATATGTCTAAGAGACGGGTATGACCAGACCTCCATCTGAATATGTCTAAGAGACGGGTATGACCAGACCTCCATCTGAATATGTCTAAGAGACGGGTATGACCAGACCTATATCTGAATATGTCTAAGAGACGGGTATGACCAGACCTCCATCTGAATATGTCTAAGAGACGGGTATGACCAGACCTCCATCTGAATATGTCTAAGAGACGGGTATGACCAGACCTCCATCTGAATATGTCTAAGAGACGGGTATGACCAGACCTCCATCTGAATATGTCTAAGAGACAGGTATGACCAGACCTCCATCTGAATATGTCTAAGAGACGGGTATGACCAGACCTCCATCTGAATATGTCTAAGAGACGGGTATGACCAGACCTATATCTGAATATGTCTAAGAGACGGGTATGACCAGACCTCCATCTGAATATGTCTAAGAGACGGGTATGACCAGACCTCCATCTGAATATGTCTAAGAGACGGGTATGACCAGACCTATATCTGAATATGTCTAAGAGACAGGTATGACCAGACCTCCATCTGAATATGTCTAAGAGACGGGTATGACCAGACCTCCATCTGAATATGTCTAAGAGACGGGTATGACCAGACCTATATCTGAATATGTCTAAGAGACGGGTATGACCAGACCTCCATCTGAATATGTCTAAGAGACGGGTATGACCAGACCTCCATCTGAATATGTCTAAGAGACGGGTATGACCAGACCTCCATCTGAATATGTCTAAGAGACGGGTATGACCAGACCTCCATCTGAATATGTCTAAGAGACGGGTATGACCAGACCTCCATCTGAATATGTCTAAGAGACGGGTATGACCAGACCTCCATCTGAATATGTCTAAGAGACGGGTATGACCAGACCTCCATCTGAATATGTCTAAGAGACGGGTATGACCAGACCTCCATCTGAATATGTCTAAGAGACGGGTATGACAGACCTATATCTGAATATGTCTAAGAGACGGGTATGACCAGACCTCCATCTGAATATGTCTAAGAGACGGGTATGACCAGACCTCCATCTGAATATGTCTAAGAGACGGGTATGACCAGACCTCCATCTGAATATGTCTAAGAGACGGGTATGACCAGACCTCCATCTGAATATGTCTAAGAGACAGGTATGACCAGACCTCCATCTGAATATGTCTAAGAGACGGGTATGACCAGACCTCCATCTGAATATGTCTAAGAGACGGGTATGACCAGACCTATATCTGAATATGTCTAAGAGACGGGTATGACCAGACCTCCATCTGAATATGTCTAAGAGACGGGTATGACCAGACCTCCATCTGAATATGTCTAAGAGACGGGTATGACCAGACCTATATCTGAATATGTCTAAGAGACAGGTATGACCAGACCTCCATCTGAATATGTCTAAGAGACGGGTATGACCAGACCTCCATCTGAATATGTCTAAGAGACGGGTATGACCAGACCTATATCTGAATATGTCTAAGAGACGGGTATGACCAGACCTCCATCTGAATATGTCTAAGAGACGGGTATGACCAGACCTCCATCTGAATATGTCTAAGAGACGGGTATGACCAGACCTCCATCTGAATATGTCTAAGAGACGGGTATGACCAGACCTCCATCTGAATATGTCTAAGAGACGGGTATGACCAGACCTCCATCTGAATATGTCTAAGAGACGGGTATGACCAGACCTCCATCTGAATATGTCTAAGAGACGGGTATGACCAGACCTCCATCTGAATATGTCTAAGAGACGGGTATGACCAGACCTCCATCTGAATATGTCTAAGAGACGGGTATGACCAGACCTATATCTGAATATGTCTAAGAGACGGGTATGACCAGACCTCCATCTGAATATGTCTAAGAGACGGGTATGACCAGACCTCCATCTGAATATGTCTAAGAGACGGGTATGACCAGACCTCCATCTGAATATGTCTAAGAGACGGGTATGACCAGACCTCCATCTGAATATGTCTAAGAGACAGGTATGACCAGACCTCCATCTGAATATGTCTAAGAGACGGGTATGACCAGACCTCCATCTGAATATGTCTAAGAGACGGGTATGACCAGACCTATATCTGAATATGTCTAAGAGACGGGTATGACCAGACCTCCATCTGAATATGTCTAAGAGACGGGTATGACCAGACCTCCATCTGAATATGTCTAAGAGACGGGTATGACCAGACCTCCATCTGAATATGTCTAAGAGACGGGTATGACCATGCCTTCCAAGGTGAACATCGAAACAAATGAGATGATAATGATGATAAAAATGTTAAAATCTAGGACACCTTTCAGGTCTTTGTTTTTTCAATGCAATGTATTTATTTTGTGATAAAAAAAACTTTTGTCATTTATTTAATTAAAAATAAGAAAATGCTGTTTCTCTTTGCAACTTTTATGTATTAGGCCGGGTTCACACAGAGTTTTTTGCAGGCAGAAAATCTGCCCCAAAATTCCGTTTGGAATTTTGAGGCAGATTTTGCTCTGCTTGCACGCCGTTTTTCGCCCACGGCCATTGAGCGCAGATGGGCAAAAATGCCACAAAATACGCTTTCTCTGCCTCCCATTGGTGTTAATGGGCGGGTCAGAGGCATAAACGCCCGAAGATAGGACATGTCCCTTCTTTTTCCTGCAGGAAAAAAAATGTGTAAAAAAACTCTGTGTGAACGGACCCTTACAGAGCATAGAAACTGCAGAATCCCGTTCACAGCTGAATCCGTCAGTGATCTGCTCTGAAGGCTCAGCTGACAGCGACATCTGTGATCTTCTAAGCTCAGTTCTGATCACGTTAAAGTGGATCCAATCAAGATCATAACTTTATTGTACAGATCAAGACGAGTGTGGGGGAGACATAATATGTATATATTTTAGCTCTTTTCAGAACTTTTTTAACAATAAACTTAATAATGTTTTTAAATTATATTTATAGTATTTTTTTAATGTTTATTTTATTATTTTATAAAAAATTTTTTAGTCCCATTAGAGGACTTTTACTTTTAATATTTTTTGGTTTTAATAATGTACTGTCATATATTTATATGATAGTACAGGGTGGGCCATTTATATGGATACACCTAAATAAAATGGGAATGGTTGGTGATATTAACTTCCTGTTTGTGGCACATTAGTATATGGGAGGGGGGAAACTTTTCAAGCTGGGTGTTGACCATGGGGGCCATTTTGAAGTCGGCCATTTTGTATCCAACTTTAGTTTTTTCAATGGGAAGAGGGTCATGTGACACATCAAACTTATCGAGAATTTCACAAGAAAAACAATGGTGTGCTTGGTTTTAGCGTTACTTTATTCTTTCATGAGTTATTTACAAGTTTCTGACCACTTATAAAATGTGTTCAAAGTGCTGCCCATTGTGTTGGATTGTCAATGCAACCCTCTTCTCCCACTCTTCACACACTGATAGCAACACCGCAGAAGAAATGCTAGCACAGGCTTCCAGTATCCGTAGTTTCAGTTGCTGCACATCTCGTATCTTCACAGCATAGACAATTGCCTTCAGATGACCCCAAATATAAAAGACTAAGGGGGTCAGATCGGTAGACCTAGGGGGCCATTCTTCTGCGGTGTTGCTATCAGTGTGTGAAGAGTGGGAGAAGAGGGTTGCATTGACAATCCAACACAATGGGCAGCACTTTGAACACATGTTGCCGGGGCTTGCAGGGAGAGGACAAAGGGAGACCCCTTTTAAGGAAGGAAACGGGGAAAACTCTGATCCCGAACGATCAATCACAGCCACACTACTGCTCTTGATGGTGTGAACACCAATGACGCACATGTACGGCATCATGTGCAAACTGAATCGCGTCAATGGTGTACATACACGCCATCGGTTGTTATGGGGTTAAGGTGTCAGTGTAGGATTTGTTTTTATTTTTAGCGCTGCTCATAACCCATTCAAATATTCATTATAGCATTTGTAGGGTACCTATTACCTGAGAAAACGTCTGAAATATCTCAGGTACATCGCTGGAAGAAAGGCTCAGCTGAGCGCCCCTTTGCCTCTTCCTTTGGTTGATATTGGGAGAGGCAGGGTTAATACAAACCATAGAATTGCCCCTGCGATAGGTACCCTTTACGATTTACCAAGCGATCAATCATACATATGCAAAAACTTTAACAAACAAGATCGCTGCCGGCATTATGAGACAAGATTTATGATTGTAAAGTACTGTACTTACTTTAGAACCAGATTGTCCTTGTGGGCCAGGAGATCCACGTTCACCCTACATGAAACATAAATAGATGTATTATATTAGTTTTGGTGTAGAAGGAGCTTACTTTTAATTTTTTTTATTTATTTAATTTAAAATTCACTCATTCACCTTATTTATTCATTTTAATGACAGTAAAGACCCTATTACACCGGTGCAGCGAGCGCCGATCAACGAGACCTTGTTGATCGGTGCTCGTTTGCTCCTGTCACAAGGAGCTTTGGATGGGGACAAGTGGTCGTTACTCCGATCGCTCGTCCCCATACATTATTATCATATCGGCAGCGCGTCTCCCAGTTTACTGTTCTATTAACGCTTGTCTGCCCAATAATCGCCCAGTGTAAAACCCCCTTAAGGCTCAGGGTAGACAGGGAAGACATGATATTTATCTTCCCTGCATTGTTCTATATAAAGTAACAGGTAAAGCTGGCCATAAATTTAATCATTATCGATAACAATCCAAATGGTTTGTCATGCAATCTATGGTGCCCCTATGCATGCCCCTTTCCCGATGAGCATTACAAAAAAAATGTTTATAGCCATGTTAAGTGATCTATAGACAAGGAAATGCAGGAAAGACACTGATAATGTCTCCCCAGCATTCCCACTGATGTCATTTTTGTTAAATCCAGCATATTATTTCATAATACTAACGCGGCTGGCGGAATTGCATACTTTTATGTAGACACTGCTTTGTGGAGATAATGTTCTATGGCGGGTCACACTTATGATTCCCATGCCACTGCGGGATAAGTGTTGTCTGTGGTGTTTAGAGTCGAAGACCCAATTACAGGTCAACCAGTGAGTAAGTGGAGAGAGAGAACGTCAGTATCTCTTCATGTCAATTCTACTAAAACTTACCCTTTCACCATCCTTGCCTCTTCCTGGTAGTCCGGGCAAACCGGCTAAACCAGCCTCTCCAGGTGCGCCCGGTGGTCCAAGTTTTCCTTCTCTGCCGGATTCACCCTTAGAAAAAAAAAAACACATATTTCTGAGTTAACAATGTAGTGTAGTTGTGCTCTGTCTGGTTTAGAAAACCCATTTTTAGTAACCATATTGGTCTACAAAGAACTTATATCTCTTTGGAGGACCTGACACCGCTGTACATAACACGGCAGCCCATTGATTTTAATGAGGACTGTGCAATTCTCTATTTCTCCTGTGGTGGCACTGCAGGAAAATTGAACACTTGCAGATTACAGCTGATTGTTGGGGGTCCAAGCAGCAGGTCACATGAGATCATCTTATTGTCGGGAAACCTGCTAACAAAACGGGCCTGGCATATATCAAGGAATAGACTATTTTACACAGCGTTGCTGACAAGTCTGACTTGTTCTAAGACACATACACTCAACATCAACTTCTACATTCCCAGTTCCCCTCTCGCTTTACAGGAAACAGATGGGGAGATTTAGCAGGTGTCATCTGATTTGATGAACTTTTCATTTTCAATTTTAGTTGAAGTATCTGGAGAACGAGAAGACATCGCCCAGATGGTAAACCTCCCGCTTCTCCGCAGTCTCTACCTCTTGTGCTGGTTATATTTACTGTTCAATTCCTTGTTAAATAAAATGATATCTATTCACCTTTTCGCCCTTCTGTCCGTCTTTTCCTGGCAAACCGGCATCTCCTGGGATTCCCTTTAAAAAAAATATATTGGAATCATTATTATAACTGGGTTTGGTTGGATTGTGCAAATCATGGGACAAGATCTGACCATTATCTGGATACACTGGGAGGATTTATTTGACTTTATATGATTATGAGCAATCAAAGACTCACCTATAGGGGTTTTCCGATAAATTGCATTTATCACTTATCCACAGAATAGGTGCAACTGGGATTGTTAGGGGCACCACTGCACTCCCCGTTTTTAATCACCACACGACTGTGGTTAGAAGGAGTTTAATGGAGAGAGGGACAAGCACTCGCCCTAGCATTCAAGTTTATAGGACTGGTGGAGACAGTTGAATGCAGCGACACCGCACATGCTCGAATGCCGCTCAATTCAAACTCCTTCTCACTGCGATTCTGTCGTGAGAAGAAACGGGGGGATTCGTGACCCCTGTTCTAGTCATCAGTTGTGGTCTCAACAATGAGGCCCTGATACATTTATCACCTGTCCTGTGTATAGGTGATAAGTCTCACTTAAAGGGTGGATAATTCAATGCGTTGAAAAAGTTGGTCAGATTGATTTAGTTAACCACAAACGCAATCTTTTCCTAATTTGGATACATTTAGTTGTTAAAGCGGTAGTCACAGATTAGGAAAAAACACTTTTTTTTATAGAAACAGCGCCACATCTGTCCATAGGTTGTGTCTGGTTTTACATCTCATCCTCATTCAACTGTGTGGAGCTGAACTGCAATACCACACACAATCCATGGACAGTTTCTAGGAAAAAGCAGATCCTTTTCCTAATCCTGGACAACCCCTTTTAGTGAACCAAATTAAGAGTGAGTATTAGGGTATGTGCACACGACCTCTTTTCTGGTGTAATGGAGGCGTTTTACGCCTCAAATTACGCCTGAAAAGACGGCTCCAATATGTCGGCAAACATCTGCCCATTGCTTGCAATGGATCTTACGATGTTCTGTGCAGACGAGCTGTCATTTTACGTGTCGCTGTCAAAAGACGGCGCGTAAAATTACGCCCGCGTCAAAGAAGTGCAGGACACGTCTTGGGACGTAATTGGAGCCGTTTTTCATTGACTTCAATGAAAACCAGCTCCAATTACGTCCGTAAAAGACGCTGCGAAAAACGCGTGCACTTGCAAAAACGTCTGAAATTCAGGAGCTGTTTTCTCCAGCTCCGTAATTTCAGACGTATTTGGCGTTGTCGTGTGCACATACCCTAATACAGAAGAATACAGCTCTACTATCATACAAAGCATGAACACTCATAAGCATTTCCAGGTCATTCCTCCTTGGGTCCAATGAACCCTACACCCTCATCCGTTACCATCACATTGCCCATCTTAAAAGAACTTGACCTTCCATAGACTTTTATACCATGTCAATGAGTGGATCTTCGGCTTTTGCCTCCACCACTGATCCTGATAATGAGCCATTCCTGGTCACAGCCAGCAATGGAGTGATTCCTCTATATACTGTCCTTCATCTAAATCCCTAGACCTTCAGACCGTGGACCTTCACTGGTCGAATAGTTGATATTTCGTAAAGGTCGATTATGGGATAACCTCTCTAAAGACCTAAAATCCATGGGTGGATGTCGAGAGTTCGACAAAGAGATGTATGTGGAGCCTAATACTGATATAAATGAACTGTTCTCATCAAGTTGAAGCTATTTGTAGATGTGAGGGTCTACTTGTTGAGTTACAGCCCCACGCTCGCTTTTTCCATTTCCATGCTTTATATTCTAAATATACGCTTTATAACAAGTCTCCATCTAACATATGCTGCAGCTTAATAGCATGACCTCGATTCCAGCTCTGTCATGTAGCATGCCTCCATGAGCCTCTTAATCGGTTCAGGAACGGGCCATTTTGAGCCTTCAGGACCAGACACCATTTAGCCATTTTTAGCACGCGTTAGTTAAACTGGTATAACCTTTTTATTTGTTGGACTAGCGACGTGACATGCTAGAAGTGTAACGAAAATACTAAAAAATAAAATAGAAAATATATATGACAAACAATAAAAAATAAAATGATAAAGTATAGAATAAATAATTCTACAAATATTAAATGGAAAATTATTAACATTTATTTTGGGTCTGGCAGCAAAAGGTTTACCAAGTGTATGGCTATACAATAAATGATCTATTCACAGATGTCATAGGGCTAACATACTGCAGTCTTTTTGAGGGACTGGCTGTGGGGTCTTTGGCAGCCCCTCGAATGAATGCCCTGCTCTGCATATAGAGGTGGTTCTGAGCGGAGGACCCCTTCTATGACGTTTATATGCTGTAATAGGGCACATGGAAATGGGATATCTTCATGAGGCAACCCCAAAGAGTGATTGAATTATGGATAGGTAAAGAATATACATAGCATTGTACTTATGCATGAAGTGTTGTTATCCTGGAAATACTTACCACATTCCCTGGTAATCCCCTGGTTCCAGGTTGACCCGCAAGGCCTGGTGGACCCTGGTGGTAAGAAAGTGCAGATTAATAAGGTCAACTGTATTAGAGACGAGTGGTTGTCACTAAATAGAGAGACAGTAAGCACCCAGGTCTATTCAACATCTGACACTACTCATGTTAATGCCATCCCCACAGTGAGGTGGGCAAATCTTACCTATCTACGATGTGCCCACTGGTCTTCATGTTGTCAAAGTGATTGTCCAATATGGAGGACAAATTAAGATACCATCCAGTCCTGATACAGACAGATCAGGACTTCATGGTATATGAAGCTGCCTCAACCAATCCGGTGGCATCTGCCAGTCCTCACCCAGCCCGCTAAAAAATGGCAACCCATGCAGCAGAATCCAGGAGAGTCCTACAGATAGGGGTGGACCTGACTGTACAGTCTGTCAATTGTTAATGTTATTGGGAATCAATAGACGTTCCCTAGGAGTTTCCCATTATGATCCAGCTATAGAGATGAGTCAATCGATTCTACACTATTTCCCAAAAGTTTCAAATTTGTCGAAATACTAAACTTTCGAGTTTGTGGCGCACGAATTGTGGCAAAATGACGGTTTTTGGCCGCTTTATATATAATGTTTTTTTAATTAGAGGTTTAGGGGATATATGGCACTTCTGTGTTTAGATGTTGTGCCCCGGTATATTTCAACTTGAAATGCCGCCCACTGATTATCCAGGTCTTCTCCCCGGGCCGCTGATGGAGGGACACGTGACGCGGCCCTGCCAATCAGCTTCTCCTAACGCAATGCACATGCGCTGCTTCCCGCTAGCTTCGTATGATACCTTCAACAGCACACCAGGAAACTAGCGCAGGCGAAGTGCAATACAACAGAAGACGCTGATGTGCGGAGTCTCGTCACGTGTCCTTCCATCAATTTATTCGAACCAAATTGAATCAGATAGCCAATTTGACCGAATCTGACCCGAAACTAATTTTGGGAAATTTGCTCATCCGTATCCAGCAATCAAAGCTTGAACTTTCTAGTTTTATCTCAGTAATAAATAAGGAGATCTTAAGATTTACTTACGACTTCTCCTTTAGATCCACGTTCTCCTTTGGCTCCTTCTTGACCGTTTGGACCCTGTATTGAACACATATGAAAATTGCGGTCAGCATTACAAAGATCTATAATCCAATGCCACGGTAGTCTGAATTGTCATGATGATTTCGAGGAAAAATTCAGGGAAAGTTAATTGCGCACAAGTTGGACCAGACACTGTGGGGTCCTCTTCTATCTCCATCCTAGGGTGAAGACATTTCTAATGTTCCCGCAGGGGCTTCCAGCTATTTTAGTGATGAGTTTTCTAGGGGCCCATATCCTAACCTGGGCCCACAATCTACCAGATGATAGTTTTGCATTGTTGTCTATGTGATGACATCTACAGCAGTGGTCTCCAGCCTGCGACTCTCCAGCTATTGTGAAACTACTATTCCTAGCCTGTGGCTGTCAGGGCATTCTAGGAGTTGTAGTTTCACAACAGTGGGAGAGCCACATGTTGAAGACAACTTCTTTATACAATATCAAGATTAAACAAAATGCTGCTGTTCACCTATGTTGCTGTAATGACGCGGAAGGGAGACAGACAGGTGAGCCCTAATCTACCCGCCACTCAGTCCCTGCCTACTTGCAACGGCCCATCCTAGGCAACGGCGTACAACTGGGCGACGGTCCCTACGCTCAATAAGTGCACAACAGACAAACAGACAAGGGTACACAGAAGCTAAGGGAAATGGGGCAGTTGCCCATGGCAACACCGTGAGGAACAAGAGTAGTGAACGAGCCGAGTCAAACCAGGAGTGTACGAGGCACCAAACGCAGAGCAGGAGAGTAGTCAGTAAGCCAGGGTCAATATGAAGCAGGGACAAATAGATCAAGCAGCAGAGCCAGGAAACAGGAGAATCACAGGCAAAGGAGGAGCAGGAAGTGAAGGTATAAATAGACAGAGGGCGGGAGCTAGCTCCGTCTGTCCAGGCTGTGATAGGCTCTCCGACTCCTCAGCCTCCCAGCCTGATTGGTAGAAGGAGGGGTCACTCGATCAGACTTAGGAGCAGGTGCAGACTGACTAACCACGGGCGTCGACACAGAAGCTGTGTCTGGCAGATCCTTTACAGTTGCACTGGAAGTCCATGGACCCCCCAAAAGTATGAGTCCAGTTGCAACTACTACTCCCCCTATGGGTATGTCACTGTTCCTAGGAAGTCATACTACTACTCCCCCTATAGGTACGTCACTGCTCCTAGGCAGTCATACTACTATTCCCCCTATGGGTACGTCACTGCTTCTAGGCTGTCATACTACTACTCCACCTATGGGTACGTCACTGCTCCTAGGAAGTCACTGGTAACATACATGGCACTGGTAACATACATGACACTGGCAGCATACATGGCACTGGCAGCATACATAGCACTGGTAACATACATGGCACTGGTAACATACATGGCACTGGCAGCATACATGGCACTGGCAGCATACATAGCACTGGTAACATACATGGCACTGGTAACATACATGGCACTGGCAGCATACATGGCACTGGTAACATACATGGCACT
The DNA here is from genome assembly GCF_050947455.1 of Rhinoderma darwinii. Lineage (NCBI taxonomy): Eukaryota > Metazoa > Chordata > Amphibia > Anura > Rhinodermatidae > Rhinoderma > Rhinoderma darwinii. Next base: position 9,347,486 of record NC_134691.1, on the reverse strand, counting down.
GGCAGAATACATGGCACTGGTAATATGCAGAATAATATCGCTGATGCTTTGTCACATTTTAATTGTCAGCTGTTTCGCTCCCTTTGCCTGCAGGCGGATGTGGAAGGGGCCAGCTGCCCGGATGCATTATGGAGAATGCTGGATCTCAGCTGGTCCCCCTCGTGAGGTCATCCCTTGCCCCGTCGACATGGGCGGCATACGGTAAAGCGTGGAATGAATGGCTGGATGTGGTGGGGTTGCGCGAGCTAGGTTCGGCTGCGGATCCCTTGCTGACATATGTACTGGAATATTTGTCTCTCTTGTTGGCCCGTGGCGTCTCCAGCATATGCGCGCAGAGCCGCCTCGCCGTTTTGGCCTTTTTCTTTAAATTGCGCTCCTGGCCGGATTTCACTAAATCCTTTTTTGTTACACAGGCTTTGAAGGGGGGGAAGAAGTCTGCAGTGAGGAGGGAAGCCAGGCAGCCGGTTTCTTATCCGATCCTTATTAGATTGTTGGCAGTCCTCCCGAATACATGTTCCTCTTCATTCGAGGTTTCCTTGTTTACTGCAGCCTTTATTTTAGCCTTTTTTGGTGTGCTGCGTATTTCAGAATTAATAGCCGTTAGCTCTTCACGACCTGGGGGTTTGTTATTTGAGGATGTAGCGGTGTCAAGCTCGGGGGTCCGCTTTCGCATATGCAGGTCCAAGACGGATGTATTTGGCAGAGGTTGTTGGGTTTCCCTGCGGCCCGTACCCTCTTACTAGGTTCCAATTTTTGTCAGTTTTTAGATCAGCGCTAGCGGCCTGGGCTTGCCAGATGAGGAAGTTTGCCGTATTGGTCGCTGGCGATCGGATTGTTTTGCTGGGTATATACGCCCTGATTTGGTCCTGCATTAAAAACTGCGTTTCTTGTTTCAGGTTCACGCCCCACAATTTGGATCCTCGGGCACTCTTATGTTGTTTGGGCAGAGCGGAGAGCGGCCATACGACCAGGAGGTCTCTCGCTGGGTCTGCTGGGGGTCGATGTTCGCTGGAGGGGGCTCAGCGGCTTGAGATGGTTGGACGTCCTGCCCGAGGTGGTAGCTATCAGCGGAAATCGTTCTATTTCAACAGTGATGGTGATCCATGTTGGCTGGCAATGATTTGTGTTCTGTCCGCTTGGGGGAGCTGATCGCTCTCATACAATCTGATTTGGAAAGGTTCACGTCATTTTTCCAGAATTTAGTTTTAGTTTGGTCGGAGATAATACACAGGGCGGTATGGCAAGGGGCCAGAGATATGCATGCTATTGAGCGGGGTAGGCGCCTTTTGAATACCAGGGTCTCAAGGTTTGTTAGAGCTGGTGGTGGAGTTGTGATCAGACACAGGCAGCTCGAGGGAGACAACAGGTGCCTGCTACTGCCGGATGCACTTGACCGATATTGGTTTGGACATATTTTTGTCCGGGCTCCAGGATGGTATGGAGGAGGCTATGAGGAGGTTGACCGGGAGTCGTGGGGAGTAGGTGTGTGCAGTGGTGAATGCACACCCTCCTCGTGGCGGTGTTGGGTAAAGAGCTGACCTTCATGCCCCGCCCTAGGCGGGCTGGCATTCGGGTATAAATCAGGATACTTTGTTGCAATTGGTTAATGTTATAAAGAAAGAAAGAAAATAAATAAATAAATATAATTATAATAAAGCTGTGGCCGACCCTCGTGTCAACCCACGTTTGAAATAAAGCCAGCCTCGTTGTGTTATTATTATTATAGGGCTACATAATTTCCCATAGCCAAATAGGGTATTAGCGGTTCGCACACAGTCTAGGGTATGTTCACATGGCCTATTTTCAGCCGTTTTTCGGGCCGTAAACGCCCGAAAAACGGCTGAAAAATCGGAAGCAGAACGCCTCAAACACCTGACCGTTCATTTCAATGGGAAAAACGGCGTTCTGTTCCAACGGGCTGTTTTTTTACGCAAAAAAACGGCAGTGAAAAAGAAGTGCATGTCTTCATAGACTCATTAGAAAAACAGCTCCAAAAACGGCCGTAAAAAACGCTGCAACGTTTTTGAGTTTGCGTGTGAACATACCCTTAGGCTCAGTTCACATCTGCATTTAGAGTCTTCGTCACAGATCCCGTCACAATGACAGCCACCATGACTGGACCCGATGCTGCGCCCCTGCCCGGGGGCTTCTATGCCTATGTTGGGCGGACAGGGTCATTGCCCTTATACTTTTATTTCCGCACATCATGGAGGGGCAATGTTCTGCAATGATTTGGAGTTGACACAATTGAATATTTGCAGATTTCTTCCAATCTTTGTCTCAGTATAGAAGGTTCATTCACTATTCTGCTGTGTCAGCTCGTCAAGTGATTTTAGTTAAATTCACCGCACACATTGACCCAAATGTTCAGCGAACACGGATTCCTCACCGAGACACAAAATACATTTCATGGGCGTCGGGCGGGGGCAGAGGAGTCCACTTAAAGGGGTTCTCAACAATAAGCTGATTACAAAGTGTCCCCCTGACGGGACCCCCAGAGATCAGCGGTGATCTGTGGTTAAACCTGGCAGTAAGTCTCCCTGCAGCGCCACCACAGGAGAAATCAAGTTATCAGCCATTCCCAACTGCGGAGAGGCTGTAAATGTAATGTTCTTCGATGGGAGGAAACAGGAAAATCCCCTCCCCCCCCTTGATCACAACTTTTACTACTTTTTACATCATATGTGTGACCGATATCAGCCCCTCTTATATCGCTGCTGCGCTTTTATAAACTGCTTACATTAGGGTTAGAGATAATTAGATGTAGCAGAGCCGAAGTTGTCGTAGCTATGTCTGTGTCTCGGAAAGTTGGGTTATACCAAATATATCCACCGTTACGGCATCAACAGGGGTTGTCACCCAACTTTCTCTCACTCTCGAATAGTAATATCTGCCCAGTTATGCAGGGATCGGACCCCTGTCCCCGCAATGCTAGACAGGTTTGCCATTCAGAGGTCTGGGAAATCTGGATGACAACCTCTGGACGAGCTGTAATTGTGTTGTCACCCAGCTTTCCCAGAAACAGATATAACCAGAGGCTGAGCTGTACTTAGCCCGGGGCAAACATTGCATATGCTGCCCTAGCTGAATACCCTGGGCAAAGCAGAGTGGCATGTTGGTGCCCCCTGGCACCCAGCACCCAGTTACGCCTACGCCCCCGGATATGACATAAAAATGACTGAATTATGTATTTCATCCATGTACATATAGAACTCACCTCTTCTGCTTCAATTGGAAAAGAGTCACATAAACACCTAGATAGATAGATAGATAGATAGATAGATAGATAGATAGATAGATAGATAGATAGATAGATAGATAGATAGATAGATAGATAGATAGATAGATAGATAGATAGATAGATAGATAGATAGATAGATAGATAGATAGATATGAGATAGATAGATAGATAGATAGATAGATAGATAGATAGATAGATAGATAGATAGATAGATAGATAGATAGATAGATAGATAGATAGATAGATAGATAGATAGATAGATAGATAGATAGATAGATAGATAGATAGATAGATAGATAGATAGATAGATAGATAGATAGATAGATAGATAGATGATAGATAGATAGATAGATAGATAGATAGATAGATAGATAGATAGATAGATAGATAGATAGATAGATAGATAGATAGATAGATAGATAGATAGATAGATATGAGATAGATAGATAGATAGATATGAGATAGATAGATAGATAGATAGATAGATAGATAGATAGATAGATAGATAGATAGATAGATAGATAGATAGATAGATAGATAGATAGATAGATAGATAGATAGATAGATAGATACTATATATACATATATATATTATAGCGGGCAGATGAAAGTGTTCACTCCTATGTACAGAACTGACAGCTCTGCAGCTTCTATTGCCGATGACTTATTCATTAATGTCCCCGGAGGCCGCCGGCCACTTAGAGGATGAGGCTGCCAGGACGGGAGGATGTAACACAATGTGACGCTTCCATTATAAATGTCATCTCTACAGTGAGAAGGCGAATGACAGGTGCTGCCGTCTCATGTCATATGGCACCCGACCGCCACTCCAGACCATTTACAATTTAACAAAAATTAGGAACTTGTGAAGTCCCATTTCTCCAGTCACTACTGCTGGGGTCTTGCTCATAAGGTCCTGACGTTGGTGCTTTTCTCGGGACCAGGAGAGGTTAGTTACATGGGGGTCTGATCAATTCATTTTAGGGTTCCGGAAACAGCATAGCTCACTCTGCTATGCTGTTTCCATAAACTCTGCCAGCTTTGTACTGGGTCTCCGCCTGGAAGCGTGGACCCCTTCTCTTGAGATTGGTGCGGGTTCCAACTCTAAAACATCTATCTATTTATGCCATATCTGTGGAAATGCCAAACATGTCTAACATGGGAATGCCCCTTCAACTCGCCCACGTCCTAATAATAATGAGATGACTCTGGTCATAGTGTTCCAGTCTATACAGCAAAGCTGACAAGTGAGTAATGCAAAACAGGAAGTGCCAGTTTATTGTGTGTGATCTGGTGGTCAATGTGAAAACTGAATATTTCCAGATTTATTTTTTTGTATAAATGGCTATAAAAAAACACAAAAAAACACCAAAAAATTGAAAATATATTTAGAATAAAATTCAGATAAGTCATTTTCTGATGTGCATTCCCTCTGGCAAAACAAAACGTAAGACCAAATCCAGTCAAGGTATGTGCAAGGACATCTGCTGGCCATTGCAGGAACTGCAACTAGCAATATTTTATTTCTCCCAAAAATTCCTCAATCAATATTCTGTATCATCTTCTTTTATTTATTTTAAGAAACGGCTGAATATGATTTTTAAAAATTTACCAGAAGAGGACGATTCAGGTGTGCAGCAGCAGCAGTCAGGGCATGCTGGGAGTTGTAGTTTTAGCAACAGCCAGAGTGCCACATTAGTATAATCACTGTGTGAGAAGCCAATACAAAAGTCATTACTTCATGGTTTACCTACCTGTGGCCCTACAGGTCCAACGGGGCCCACATCTCCAGTTAGTCCTTGCTGTCCCTGAAAAAAAATAAAAATAATACAGATTTAAAAGTCATGGTAATAGCAGATGTAATATAACCAATGACAGCGGTGGTCGTGAAATGTAAGGACCACAATAAAATTCCTTTAATTCAGTATCCAATAATCCAGAAATTCTAATAAATAATTGTTATAAACCTTCATATAACGGTCCAATAATCCAGAACATTTGATAATTCAGCATCTGACCGTTATTGCTGTACTAAAGGAAAATGACAATAGCCCTTGAAGACCAAAAAGGGGCCACAATAAAGAGAGGTATAAGGGGTAGCTGGAGGAGAATGAGGGTGGCACATATTACATTAGTGGCTTCCTCTCATCTATCCTGGATCCCGCGGGGAAGTTTGATTTTGTGCAATGTCCCACTGTCCTGTGCGTCCCCTCCCCCATCCCACCTTGTCCCCACTTTTAGGACCTTTGGAATTTGGAAACCTGCTATTCTATAAACTAATAATGTCTTAGCGTGGGAACTCGTAAATGGATTGCTCTGTGGCATGCGGGACTATTTCTGGGCACTGCATGCAATATTTATCTGGGCAAAGTATGGCACTTTCTGGGCACTGTTTGGTATTTTGTACACTAAATGGCACTCTGGACACTATTTGACCCTATGTGGACAATGGCACTATATGGGCACAATATGTGTGTGCTTTATGTGGCTCTATGTACATTAAGCAGTATGGCACTCTCTAGGCACACACTATGTGGTTATTGTTTGGCTTCGACACCCTCTCTGAAAAGTGTGGTACTCTGGGCAAGGTAAAATGCACTGTGTATCTGGGCAATGTATGGCACTACCAGGTCATTGCACGGAACTCTCTGTGTGCACTGTTTATCTAGGCAAAAACTGGGAACAGCATGGCACTCTCTCTGTGTGCACTGTGTATCTGGGCAACGCATGCCATTAACTGGGCACTGCATGGCGCTCTCTCCATATGCACTGTTTATCTGGGCAATGTATGGCATTAGCTGGGCACTGCATTGTGCTCTCTCTGTGTGCACTGTTTATCTGGGCAATGTATGGTATTAACTGGGCACAGCATGGCACTCTCCCCGTGTGCACTGTTTATCTGGGCAATGTATGGCCCTATCTCTGTGTGCACTGTTTATCTGGGCAATGTATGGCATTATTTATCCAGGGACTATATGCTAATATTGCAGTATATACAGTACATTTATAAATATGCACATTACTAGGGTGGTCTATAAGGTACCGCAGCGCAGCGTGGCATTACTAGTACCACAGATATGACCACATTTTGTACACATAATTATCACTCACCGCTTCTCCAGGATTTCCTTGTTCTCCCTTTTCCCCTCTTTCTCCAGGAAATCCCTAGGAACACGGAAAATGTTCATAATTAAATGTTCTCAAGGGGCCAAAAAAAGAAATCCACAAAATATTTCTAAGAGACCGCTATACGGCAGATTTATCTCATGGGATCACAGGTTCTTGAGTTTTTAAATGTTAATTTTAGTTTAGAAAAAGGCATTAAATATGTCATTTTAATAAAGCGCCGGCTTCCATGTTTTCATATGATTTATACTAGAAATCCCCATTTATGGTTATTAATAAGAATAATATTCATATTGCCATCTAGTGGTAGAGAGTAGGAATTACAGTTGTATTCATAATTTGGTTGCCTGGAACCCAAAAGATTGATAAAGAGTCAGCCGCCAGGCTTGTGCCGCTTACCTTTGGCACCAGTTAATGTTATGTTTACATAGTGAAACCAACAACAATCTGCTAACAGCTGGCATGCAACATATACTGTAGCGCTAGAAAATAAACCTGCCATGTAAAGAGAATTTCCACCCAAAAGGTAAAATTGTCCACATAATAGAATAGTAAATCAGAAGTTACCAAAGTAGATAGATAGATAGACAGACAGACAGACAGACAGACAGACAGACAGACAGACAGACAGACAGACAGGCAGACAGACAGACAGACAGACAGACAGACAGACAGACAGACAGACAGATAGATAGATAGATAGATAGATAGATAGATAGATAGATAGATAGATAGATAGATAGATAGATAGATAGATAGATAGATAGATAGATAGATAGATATGAGATAGATAGATAGATAGATAGATAGATAGATAGATAGATAGATAGATAGATAGATAGATAGATAGATAGATAGATAGATAGATAGATATGAGATAGATAGATAGATAGATAGATAGATAGATAGATAGATAGATAGATAGATAGATAGATAGATAGATAGATAGATAGATATGAGATAGATAGATAGATATGAGATAGATAGATAGATAGATAGATAGATAGATAGATAGATAGATAGATAGATAGATAGATAGATAGATAGATAGATAGATAGATAGATAGATAGATAGATAGATATGAGATAGATAGATAGATAGATATGAGATAGATAGATAGATAGATAGATAGATAGATAGATAGATAGATAGATAGATAGATAGATAGATAGATAGATAGATAGATAGATAGATAGATAGATAGATAGATAGATATGAGATAGATAGATAGATAGATAGATAGATAGATAGATAGATAGATAGATAGATAGATAGATAGATAGATAGATAGATAGATAGATAGATAGATAGACCAGACTTCAGCTCCATGGAAGAGGAAGAGAAACTCTACATCCTGCTGGGTGAAGAGGAAACCACAGTGGGCACAGCGGCACAATATGTCACTGCATGCCATAAACTGAGAGAGACATGATATGCCATGGACTTGTATAACCCCGACCCTAGATGTGTCCCTATCCCCAAGCCCTCAGTCCCTATCCCTCATTCCCTTACTTCTTACTTGCTTTGGCAATGCTAATATGTATTTGGTCCTGCCAATAAAGCTTCTTTGAATTGAATTGAATAGATGATAGATAGATAGATAGATAGATAGATAGATAGATAGATAGATAGATAGATAGATAGATAGATAGATAGATAGATAGATAGATATGAGATAGATAGATAGATAGATAGATAGATAGATAGATAGATAGATAGATAGATAGATAGATAGATAGATAGATAGATAGATAGATAGATAGATGATAGATAGATAGATAGATAGATAGATAGATAGATAGATAGATAGATAGATAGATAGATAGATAGATAGATAGATAGATAGATATGAGATAGATATGAGATAGATAGATAGATAGATAGATAGATAGATAGATAGATAGATAGATAGATAGATAGATAGATAGATAGATAGATAGATAGATAGATAGATAGATAGATAGATAGATAGATAGATAGATAGATAGATATGAGATAGATATGAGATAGATAGATAGATAGATAGATAGATAGATAGATAGATAGATAGATAGATAGATAGATAGATAGATAGATAGATAGATAGATAGATAGATAGATAGATATGAGATAGATAGATAGATAGATAGATAGATAGATAGATAGATAGATAGATAGATAGATAGATAGATAGATAGATAGATAGATAGATAGATAGATATGAGATAGATAGATAGATAGATAGATAGATAGATAGATAGATAGATAGATAGATAGATAGATAGATAGATAGATAGATAGATAGATAGATAGATAGATAGATAGATAGATAGATGATAGATAGATAATGAGATTTATGGATTCATGATCCTGACTGCTCCGGCCGCTGTTTGGTTATTTATTCATTGTTGACCTAATGAGGCGGTTTGTTTGCAGGCGGCTGCATCGTTGTATGGGTGATACATTGGTTTCTGTGGCAACAGCTGCCCAGATAATAATTGCCGCAGGTAAATATAGTATCCTTGTATTTTCCATGGACAGATGTAGCAGAGCGGAGTTTGTCATTTGGCACAATGTACTCGTACATCACCAATTGTGATCGGGGACTTTACATTGGACTGCATATAACCCTACTGCGTTACCATTAATTATCTGTTTGATTATAGATCTGAGCTCTGCTACATCTGTGTAGTTAACAGTTAGTGTAAATAATACTTACGGGTACTCCGGGTTCACCGACCACAGTTTCTGTCTGGAAGGAACCAAATATTTTAGTTTCTAGTTATATTGAACAGAGATATGGAAAGTACAGGATCGGTAATATAGTAGAATACAGTCTGTTACAATATGCACATATTTCTAGCACCCCCTGCTGGTTCAGGGTCTGCACAGGCCATGTGATGAATTGAGGAAGATGTAGAGGATTTAAAGTGACAGCCCGCCGAATGTGAGGCAACAAATGTGATGTGTGACATCTAATGATGAGAAAAAGTGTACAATTTGTTTCGCTATTAGATTTGGCAAATTAAGTCACTGTTGGAAAATCAAATATGTCGGAATACGAAGAATAAATATGGATTTTGCTGCTTTTTCCATAGCGTCTTAAAGGGGGCTTTCTATTGACAGCCTCATATAAAAAGGCCATCAATGTATGATCGGTGAGGTTACAGGGATTGAATAAAGGGTTCACTGTGACTGTGCCTGGTACCGCAGCTCAGCTCATTCAAGTGGAAGGGACTGCGCGAGGCTGAGATAAAGAGAGTCCAACAATTAAAGGTCCCTACAAACCTCTTTAAAGTGAATCTCCATCTTTTATCAGCTCCAAAATTCTGTACGAATTAATTTCTTTCTATATCTTTATTGCAGTTGGTGCTTTGGTTTCTAACAAGAGCTCCAAATTCCTTGCATAGAAATAGTTAGAAGATAACATGCTGGCGGAAACCACTAGGGGGAGCTCAAGGGACTACTGCATACTGCTTATACATTAAACTAAATAATAAACTAGTATGTAGAACTAAGCTCCCCTAGTGGTGGCTGCAGTAAATAGTGAGCGGAAAAAACTCAGAAATTGAGCTGCGGTGCAGAGTTTTATTCCGCAGGATGTCAATTGTATTTGCGTAAACGCTGCTTATTTGTTGCGAGTTGTCATTGAAATCCCGCAGGAAATAGCAGATGTTGCATTCTTTGCAGCAGGATCGAAGCAATCCCGCTGCAAAAAATGCAACTCAGAAAAAAAAAATCTTATACTTACCCAGAAATCTGTGTTCCTCCCTCCAGCGTGGCCCCCCTGGGATGACATTTCATCCCATGTGGCCGCTGCAGCCAATCACAGGCCAATCACAGGCTGCAGCGGTCTCCTGGGATGAAACGACTGGTGCTGCAGTTCTCCACAGCGAACATTCTGGGCGAAAACGGCACCACAGAGCAGCGCACAGAGCGGATACGCTGCATGCTTTTTACGCAGGATATAGGAGCCGGTTAAATTGCAATACCTATCGTAGTATATTGTAGCAGTGATCAAACAAATAAAAATGTAATCATTTTTACTATTATAGTGAAAAAGATATTAAAAAGTAAAAAAAAAAAAAACTTTTGATCATTTTATTTTGACACTAAGGATGGTATAATTGGTATCGCCACATCCGTAAAAGTCGAAACTATTAAAATCTAACGTTATTTAACCCGCACGTGAACGTCATATAAACAAATAAAAAGAAAATGCAATAGTAAAAAAAATTCGAATAAAAAAGTGATCAAAAAGCCTGAACCGCACTGTGCAGGAATATACATTATAATGCGATTCTACTACATGAAATACAGATACATTGCAAATCCATTAATGGCTGTTACTTACCACTCCGGCCGTCCCCGGTGTACCAGCAGGACCAACTGAGCCCTGAGGGACAGAAGAGAATGGGTTAATAAAGATATAAGGAAATTATATTAAAAAAACACCTCTACATTATTCTCCCTTCTTTGTTCTGGCGCCGGTGCTTTCTGACACGTTATTTATTTTTTTTACTTTACTGTCCCTTTAAGGATTCATAATCCTGACTTGTAGGCTGGATCCCTAAACACTAGAGCAATAGGAATATGCAAGTAAAATGTTAAAAAAATGTAACAGTCAGGAAACCTTGTTGTTCCGGCATTTGTGTGACTTTGTGCCAGACTATTGGAATCATTTATTTTCTGGATTATTGGACGATCTAGATGTGGAATAGTGTAGAAAAGACAAACAATCTGGAATCACACAGGTCCCAAGGATTCGAGAATAGAATAGTGTAATGTACGTACAAACATAGGGACAAAAAGGATAAGAAGTTGACATGGGGAGGGGGCATTAGTGTCCATAGCGCTGTGGTGATAACATCTGTACGCTCCTCGGACATATATCCATACCTTACCACATATCCATACCTTATCCATAGCTTACCACATATCCATACCTTATTCATACCTTACCACATATCCATACCTTATCCATACCTTACCATATATCCATACCTTATCCATACCTTACCATATATCCATACCTTATCCATTCCTTACCACATATCCATACCTTATCCATACCTTACCATATATCCATACCTTATCCATACCTTACCATATATCCATACCTTATCCATTCCTTACCATATATCCATATCTTATCCATTCCTTACCATATATCCATACCTTATCCATTCCTTACCATATATCCATACCTTATCCATACCTTACCACATATCCATACCTTATCCATTCCTTACCATATATCCATACCTTATCCATTCCTTACCATATATCCATACCTTATCCATTCCTTACCATATATCCATACCTTATCCATTCCTTACTATATATCCATACCTTATCCATAGCTTACCACACCTTATCCATACCTTACCATATATCCATACCTTATCCATACCTTACCATATATCCATACCTTATCCATTCCTTACCATATATCCATATCTTATCCATTCCTTACCATATATCCATACCTTATCCATTCCTTACCATATATCCATACCTTATCCATACCTTACCACATATCCATACCTTATCCATTCCTTACCATATATCCATACCTTATCCATTCCTTACCATATATCCATATCTTATCCATTCCTTACCATATATCCATACCTTATCCATTCCTTACCATATATCCATACATTATCCATAGCTTACCACATATCCATACCTTATCCATACCTTACCACATATCCATACCTTATCCATTCCTTACCATATATCCATACCTTATCCATTCCTTACCATATATCCATACCTTATCCATTCCTTACCATATATCCATACCTTATCCATTCCTTACCATATATCCATACCTTATCCATAGCTTACCACACCTTATCCATAGCTTACCACATATCCATACCTTATCCATACCTTACCATATATCCATACCTTATCCATACCTTACCATATATCCACACCTTATCCATACCTTACCATATATCCATACCTTATCCATTCCTTACCATATATCCATACCTTATCCATTCCTTACCATATATCCATACCTTATCCATTCCTTACCATATATCCATACCTTATCCATTCCTTACCATATATCCATACCTTATCCATTCCTTACCATATATCCATACCTTATCCATAGCTTACCACATATCCATACCTTATCCATAGCTTACCATATATCCATACCTTATCCATTCCTTACCATATATCCATACCTTATCCATTCCTTACCATATATCCATACCTTATCTATACCTTACCATATATCCATACCTTATCCATTCCTTACCATATATCCATACCTTATCCATACCTTACCATATATCCATACCTTATCCATTCCTTACCATATATCCATACCTTATCCATTCCTTACCATATATCCATACCTTATCCATTCCTTACCATATATCCATACCTTATCCATTCCTTACCATATATCCATACCTTATCCATTCCTTACCATATATCCATACCTTATCCATTCCTTACCATATATCCATACCTTATCCATAGCTTACACATATCCATACCTTATCCATAGCTTACCATATATCCATACCTTATCCATTCCTTACCATATATCCATACCTTATCAATTCCTTACCATATATCCATACCTTATCCATTCCTTACCATATATCCATACCTTATCTATACCTTACCATATATCCATACATTATCCATTCCTTACCATATATCCATACCTTATCCATACCTTACCATATATCCATACCTTATCCATTCCTTACCATATATCCATACCTTATCCATTGCTTACCATATATCCATACCTTATCTATACCTTACCATATATCCATACCTTATCCATTCCTTACCATATATCCATACCTTATCCATTCCTTACCATATATCCATACCTTATCCATACCTTACCATATATCCATACCTTATCCATTCCTTACCATATATCCATACCTTATCCATTCCTTACCATATATCCATACCTTATCTATACCTTACCATATATCCATACCTTATCCATTCCTTACCATATATCCATACCTTATCCATTCCTTACCATATATCCATACCTTACCATATATCTATACCTTATCTATACCTTACCATATATCCATACCTTATCCATTCCTTACCATATATCCATACCTTATCCATTACTTACCACATATCCATACCTTATCTACACCTTACCATATATCCATACCTTATCCATTCCTTACCATTTATCTATACCTTATCTATACCTTACCATATATCCATACCTTATCTATTCCTTACCATATATCCATAACTTACCATATATCCATACCTTATACAGAGCTAACCACATATCCATACCTTATACAGAGCTTACCACATATCCATACCTTATCCATAACTTACCACATATCCATACCTTACCACATATCCATACTTATCCATAGCTTATCACATATCCATACCTTATCCATACCTTACCACATATCCATACCTTACCACATAACCATACTTTATCCATACCTTACCACATATCCATACTTTATCCATACCTTACCACATATCCATACCTTATCCATACCTTACCACATATCGATACCTTATCCATACCTTACCACATAACCATACTTTATCCATACCTTACCACATATCCATACCTTATCCATACCTTACCACATATCCATACTTTATCCATACCTTACCACATATCCATACCTTATCCATACCTTACCATATATCCATACCTTATCCATATCTTACCACATAACCATACTTTATCCATACCTTACCACATATCCATACCTTATCCATACCTTACCACATATCCATACTTTATCCATACCTTACCAGATATCCATACCTTATCCATACCTTACCACATACCCATACCTTATCCATACCTTACCACATATCCATACCTTATCCATACCTTACCACATATCCATACCTTATCCATACTCTACCATATATCCATTACTTACCACATATCCATACCTTATCCATGGCTTACCACATATCCATACCTTATCCATACCTTACCATATATCCATACCTTATACAGAGCTTAGCACATATCCATACCTTTTCCATACCTTACCAGATATCCATACCTTATCTCCTTTTTCTCCTTTAGGTCCTAATGGTCCAGCAATTCCGCTCTCTCCCTTTAAAAATAACAAATAAATGTGTCGCGTAAAAGTGTAAAGAATCTAACAAATTATCTATAACAATTGTGTCTATTTCCTAATTTATTTATAGGCTGCGGCTTCTTCGAGGATTCAGTCCATAGAAATTCGCTACTGAGACTTTCTCTCTAGACACACTTGGGATTTCCCTGTGATTCACAAAATCCCCCCATATATAATAATATGAAAATTGTAGGTTAGACTATACAACTAAGATGGCGCACAAGTCACATGGTGAGAGACGTCACATGACTATGGTATAAAACGCTGCATGACACACAGTAAGCTGGAGCTCCGTACATGGTGAATGAAGGTGATAATAATAATAATAATAGTAATAATAATAATAGTAATAATAATATAAATAATAATTATAAAATAAATGATAATGTAATAATCTAATTTTAATTAAAATACAACCAAAATAATAATAATATTAATAATAATAATGAAAATATTAAAAATTTTGTGAATAATAATAATTAAATGTTACTAAAAATATTACTAGTAATAATAATAATAATAATAATAATAATAACAACAATACAATTAATTATTATTATTTTTATTATTATTTTAGTATTATTATAGCAATTATTAGTTATATTATAGTTGCTATTATTATTTGCATTATTATTGAAGTATTATTTTTATTAAAATTGTTATATTATTATTATTATTACTTCCATTTATATTATTACTGTTATTATTATTATTATTTACTAAATTATTGTTATTATTATAGTATAAATAATAGTAAAATAGTAATAAAAATAACAGTAATAATATAAATGGAAGTAATAATAATAATAACAAAATAAATAATAATAAATTAGTAATAATAATAATGTAAATAATAATGGTGCACATGATAATGATATCACGTAACTGTAGAGAATTGTGGGACCCGCTAGGCTGGGGCTACATAGTGATAAATAATATTATTAATAATTACAAATACTACTAATAATAATGGGACTAAACTGAACAATATTTCTTTCCCGCGTACAATACCTGGTCACCCTTGTCTCCCTTCTTTCCATCTCCTCCGGATAATCCTGGGGGACCAGCTTCACCCTAAGAAATACATGTTATAAACAGTCATCATGTCCATAGACATACACGTATGTCCGCCATTACGACTTCCACTGGAATTGTCACCAAGACTGTTGAGCGGGAACTCTATGGGAGCGAGGGACGTCCCACTGTATAATTTGACACATTTGCCATCCAGGACTCTTGGAAAGCTGGGTGACATTCTTGTTAGAGCTGTAACAACGGCCATAAAACTTGTCACCCGACTTTCCCAGAATCTGATATCACTAAGGCCTTATTCACACGAGCCTATTTCACGTCCGTGTTACGCGCGTTAAAAAAACGGACGTCGCATGGACCTATGCAATTCAATGGGGCCATTCAGACATTCCGTGTTTTTCACGCAGTGTGTGTCCGCTGCGTGATACTCACTGCATGTCCGGCACTTGTGCGTTTTTTGCGCATCACGCACCCATTGAAGTCAATGGGTGCGTGAAAATCACGGACAGCACAAGGACGCACATCCGTGTGCTCACCATGATTGACGCAACAGTTGCTAAAGAAATGATGAGAAAAAGAAAACCACGTCCTTCGGTTTATTTTGCGCAACGTACATCGATGTCACGCTGAACTGCAACGCAGGAAAAACACTGCGTTTTTTACACGCGCAAAACGGACACGTTCGTGTGAATAAGGCCTTAGAAACAGTCGAGACAGATAAGGTGGCTCCAGGACTTATATTTATGGGGGATTTTTCTTATTTTAGGGGGAAACGCTCTTTATTTGTAAGTATTCCACAATTTACAATCGCTGTTCCCCGGTGGCGGCCATCTTTTAGGAAGCGACAATTACCAGACTGTATTATCCAGCCATTGCAGACCGGAGAGATCATTGACCTTCTACAGATGGATCATTTATCTCCAGTAAAGCAACCTCCGTGAGACGTCTTCTGCCCTTCTTAGTTATATCTGAAACTCGTAAAGATGGGTGCCAACCAACATGGCCGCCATTACCGCTGCCGCAGGGGTTGTCATCCAGCTTTCCAAGACTCCTGAATGTTCATGGAGTGATACTGCTCCTGTATTACATCATAACTGAGCAGATATGCCATGCAGGATTCTGGAAAGCTGGGTGACAAGTTGTAGAATTCCTTGAAAGTCTACGTGAGTTCTGTAGGAAGTTGTCATGGTTGCAAAATTGGTTGTCACCCAGCTTTTCCAGGATTAGATATAATTAAAGACACAGCTAAAAAGGATTCCTAGGCCACGTTCAGACATGGCGGAGTTTTTCCGCTGCAAATGTTGGTGCAGATTTGGGGCAATTACGCAACGAATCTGCACTAACCTTTGCATATTTGACAGGTAATTCAGACGTTGCAGATATCACAGCGGACTTACCACAGATTTCTGTTTTTGCATTGCAAATGCTGAGATCCGCAGTGAAATTCCGCTTCTTCTCCGCAACGTCATGAGCTGCTGCGGAGGGAAAATTCTGCACCGCACCCTGATTTCCGCAAAGTTATTTTCTGCAACGTCTGAACTAAGTTTCCTAAAAATGTATAGAAACAAATGAAAAAAACGGCTGCTGCAGAATTCCACTGCGGACTGTCCAGAGCGGAACTCAACAGCAATTCCGCCACGTGTGAATGTGCCCTTAGCAAATAGACTCAAGAAAGAAGCAGCTGCGGCATTTAGTGGGGCACCGAAACCCTTTCAGCGCCACCTGCTGGTTTATAAGATCCACTGATTTGCATTGCACCTAAGGCCTCCCACACACGAGCATGTACGGTCCGTGATGTACGGATTGTATGTCGGCAGTATTTCCCGGACTGAACACACTGCAGGGAGCCGGGCTCCTAGTATCATAGTCATCTATGACGCTGGGTGTCCCTGCAGGAATAGTGGTCCGCACTGAAAACATGATTACAGTACGGGACAGTTGTCCCGCAGCGAGGCAGGGACACCCAGCATCATAGATAAATATGATGCTAGGAGCCCCGGCTCCTTGCAGTGTGTTCGGTCCGGGAAATGCAGCCGCGTACGGACTGTGTATCACGGACTAAAAACGCTCCTGTGAACCCAGCCTTAATGTATGCAACACTTGTTTTTCCAGCACATCCCACAGATGATCGATCGGATTGAGATCCGGAGTCATCACCTTGAAGTCTTTTGTCATGTTCCTCATCATTCCTGAACAATGTCTGCAGTGTGGCGGGGGCATTATCCTGCAGTTGGCGGGGACATTATCCTGCAGTGTGGCGGGGGCATTATCCTGCAGTGTGGCGGGGGCATTATCCTGCAGTGTGGCGGGGGTATTATCCTGCAGTGTGGCGGGGGCATTATCCTGCAGTGTGGCGGGGGCATTATCCTGCAGTGTGGCGGGGGCATTATCCTGCAGGGTGGCGGGGGCATTATCCTGCAGTGTGGCGGGGACATTATCCTGCAGTGTGGCGGGGGCATTATCCTGCAGTTGGCGGGGACATTATCCTGCAGTGTGGCGGGGGCATTATCCTGCAGTGTGGCGGGGGCATTATCCTGCAGTGTGGCGGGGGCATTATCCTGCAGTTGGCGGGGGCATTATCCTGCAGTGTGGCGGGGGCGTTATCCTGCAGTGTGGTGGGGGCATTATCCTGCAGTGTGGCGGGGACATTATCCTGCAGTGTGGCGGGGACATTATCCTGCAGTCTGGCGGGGACATTATCCTGCAGTGTGGCGGGGGCATTATCCTGCAGTGTGGCGTGGACATTATCCTGCAGTGTGGCGGGGACATTATCCTGCAGTCTGGCGGGGACATTATCCTGCAGTGTGGCGGGGGCATTATCCTGCATTGTGGCGGGGGTATTATCCTGCAGTCTGGCGGGGACATTATCCTGCAGTGTGGCGGGGGCGTTATCCTGCAGTTTGGCGGGGCATTATCCTGCAGTGTGGCGGGGGCGTTATCCTGCAGTGTGGCGGGGCATTATCCTGCAGTGTGGCGGGGGCGTTATCCTGCAGTATGGCGGGGGCATTATCCTGCAGTGTGGCGGGGCATTATCCTGCAGTGTGGCGGGGGCGTTATCCTGCAGTGTGGCGGGGGCATTATCCTGCAGTCTGGCGGGGACATTATCCTGCAGTGTGGCGGGGGCATTATCCTGCAGGGTGGCGGGGGCATTATCCTGCAGTGTGGCGGGGACATTATCCTGCAGTGTGGAGGGGGCATTATCCTGCAGTGTGGCGGGGGCATTATCCTGCAGTGTGGCGGGGGCATTATCCTGCAGTGTGGCGGAGGCATTATCCTGCAGTGTGGCGGGGCATTATCCTGCAGTGTGGCGGGGGCATTATCCTGCAGTGTGGCGGGGCATTATCCTGCAGTGTGGCGGGGACATTATCCTGCAGTCTGGCGGGGACATTATCCTGCAGTGTGGTGGGGGCATTATCCTGCATTGTGGCGGGGGTATTATCCTGCAGTCTGGCGGGGACATTATCCTGCAGTGTGGCGGGGGCGTTATCCTGCAGTGTGGCGGGGCATTATCCTGCAGTGTGGCGGGGGCGTTATCCTGCAGTGTGGCGGGGCATTATCCTGAGGTGGCGGGGGCGTTATCCTGCAGTATGGCGGGGGCATTATCCTGCAGTGTGGCGGGGGCATTATCCTGCAGTGTGGCGGGGACATTATCCTGCAGTGTGGCGGGGACATTATCCTGCAGTGTGGAGGGGGCATTATCCTGCAGTGTGGCGGGGGCATTATCCTGCAGTGTGGCGGGGGCGTTATCCTGCAGTGTGGCGGGGGCATTATCCTGCAGTGTGGCGGGGGCATTATCCTGCAGTGTGGCGGGGGCATTATCCTGCAGTGTGGAGGGGGCATTATCCTGCAGTGTGGCGGGGGCATTATCCTGCAGTGTGGCGGGGGTATTATCCTGCAGTGTGGCGGGGACATTATCCTGCAGTGTGGCGGGGGCATTATCCTGCAGTGTGGCGGGGCATTATCCTGCAGTGTGGCGGGGGCATTATCCTGCAGTGTGACGGGGCATTATCCTGCAGTGTGGCGGGGGCGTTATCCTGCAGTGTGGCGGGGCATTATCCTGCAGTGTGGCGGGGCATTATCCTGCAGTGTGACGGGGCATTATCCTGCAGTGTGACGGGGCATTATCCTGCAGTGTGGCGGGGGCGTTATCCTGCAGTGTGGAGGGGGCATTATCCTGCAGTGTGACGGGGCATTATCCTGCAGTTGGTGGGGGCATTATCCTGCAGTGTGGCGGGGGCATTATCCTGCAGTGTGGCGGGGGCGTTATCCTGCAGTGTGGCGGGGGCATTATCCTGCAGTCTGGCGGGGACATTATCCTGCAGTGTGGCGGGGGCATTATCCTGCAGTGTGGCGGGGCATTATCCTGCAGTGTGGTGGGGGCATTATCCTGCAGTGTGGCGGGGCATTATCCTGCAGGGTGGCGGGGGCATTATCCTGCAGTGTGGCGGGGACATTATCCTGCAGTGTGGAGGGGGCATTATCCTGCAGTGTGGCGGGGGCATTATCCTGCAGTGTGGCGGGGGCATTATCCTGCAGTGTGGCGGGGGCATTATCCTGCAGTGTGGCGGGGCATTATCCTGCAGTGTGGCGGCGGCATTATCCTGCAGTGTGGCGGGGACATTATCCTGCAGTGTGGCGGGGCATTATCCTGCAGTGTGGCGTAGACATTATCCTGCAGTGTGGCGGGGACATTATCCTGCAGTTTGGCGGGGACATTATCCTGCAGTGTGACGGGGGCATTATCCTGCAGTGTGGCGGGGGCATTATCCTGCAGTGTGGCGGGGCATTATCCTGCAGTGTGGTGGGGACATTATTCTGCAGTGTGGCGGGGACATTATCCTGCAGTGTGGCGGGGGCATTATCCTGCAGTGTGGCGGGGGCATTATCCTGCAGTGTGGCTGGGGCATTATCCTGCAGTGTGGCAGGGGAATTATCCTGCAGTGTGGTGGGGGCATTATCCTGCAGTGTGGAGGGGGCATTATCCTGCAGTGTGGCGGGGGCATTATCCTGCAGTGTGGCGGGGACATTATCCTGCAGTGTGGAGGGGGCATTATCCTGCAGTGTGGCGGGGGCATTATCCTGCAGTGTGGCGGGGGCGTTATCCTGCAGTGTGGCGGGGGCATTATCCTGCAGTGTGGCGGGGGCATTATCCTGCAGTGTGGTGGGGGCATTATCCTGCAGTGTGGCGGGGGCATTATCCTGCAGTGTGGCGGGGCATTATCCTGCAGTGTGGCGGGGGCATTATCCTGCAGTGTGACGGGGCATTATCCTGCAGTGTGGCGGGGGCGTTATCCTGCAGTGTGGCGGGGCATTATCCTGCAGTGTGGCGCGGCATTATCCTGCAGTGTGACGGGGCATTATCCTGCAGTGTGACGGGGCGTTATCCTGCAGTGTGGCGGGGGCATTATCCTGCAGTGTGGAGGGGGCATTATCCTGCAGTGTGACGGGGCATTATCCTGCAGTTGGTGGGGGCATTATCCTGCAGTGTGGCGGGGGCATTATCCTGCAGTGTGGCGGGGGCGTTATCCTGCAGTGTGGCGGGGGCATTATCCTGCAGTGTGGCGGGGGCATTATCCTGCAGTGTGGCGGGGGCATTATCCTGCAGGGTGGCGGGGGCATTATCCTGCAGTGTGGCGGGGACATTATCCTGCAGTGTGGCGGGGGCATTATCCTGCAGTGTGGCGGGGGCATTATCCTGCAGTGTGGCGGGGGCATTATCCTGCAGTTTGGCGGGGCATTATCCTGCAGTGTGGCGGGGACATTATCCTGCAGTGTGGCGGGGCATTATCCTGCAGTGTGGCGGGGACATTATCCTGCAGTGTGGCGGGGCATTATCCTGCAGTGTGGCGGGGGCATTATCCTGCAGTGTGGCGGGGCATTATCCTGCAGTGTGGCGGGGCATTATCCTGCAGTGTGGCGGGGCATTATCCTGCAGTGTGGCGGGGCATTATCCTGCAGTGTGGCGGGGACATTATTCTGCAGTGTGGCGGGGCATTATCCTGCAGTGTGGCGGGGGCATTATCCTTCAGTGTGGCGGGGGCATTATCCTGCAGTGTGGCGGGGGCATTATCCTTCAGTCTGGCGGGGGTATTATCCTGCAGTCTGGCAGGGACATTATCCTGCAGTGTGGCGGGGGCATTATCCTGCAGTGTGGCGGGGGCATTATCCTTCAGTGTGGCGGGGGCATTATCCTGCAGTGTGGCAGGGGCATTATCCTGCAGTGTGGTGGGGGCATTATCCTGCAGTGTGGAGGGGGCATTATCCTGCAGTGTGGCGGGGGCATTATCCTGCAGTGTGGCGGGGGCATTATCCTGCTGACAGAAGGCACTGCCATTAGGGTATACCGCTGCCATGAAGGGGGTACCTGTCTGTAGTAATGTTTAGGTCGGTGGTACGTGTCACATCCACATGATGCCAGGACACAAGGATTCCCAGCAGAACATTGTCCAGAGCATCACCCTGCCCCCGCCAGCTTGTCTTCTTCCCATAATGCATCATGTGCCATCTCTTCACCAGGTAAGCGACGCACACGCACCCGGCCGTCCACATGATGTAAAATGTGATTCATCAGACCAGGCGCCTTCTTCCATTGCTCCAGGATCCAGTTCTGATTCTCACGTGTCCATTGTAGACGCTGGTGGACAGGGCTCAGCATAGGCAGTCTGACCGGTCTGCAGCTACACGGCCCCATATTCAGAAAGTTGCAATGCTCTGCGTGTTCCGACACTTTTCTATCATAGCAGCAGTAACTTTTTTCCGTAATTTGTGGTACAGTAGATCTTCTGTGGAATCAGACCAGACAGGCTAGCCTTCACTCCCCACGAGCCTTGGGTGCCCATGAACCTGTTGCCGGTCACCGTTTGTCCTTTCATGGATCACTTTTGGTAGGTACTAACCAATGCATACCGGGAACACCCCACAAGACCGGGAACACCCCACAAGTCCGGCCGTTCTGGAGATGATCTGACCCAGTCATCTACACATCACAATTTGGTCCTTGCCCCGGTCGCTCAGATTCTTACACTTGACCATTTTTCCGGCTTCCAACATCAACTTCAAGAACTGACTGGTCACTTGCTGCCGAATATACCCCCCCCCCCCCTTCCCCCCCTGTACAGCGCCATTATAACCACATCATCAATGTTATTCACTTCACCGGGCAGTGGTGTTAGGTTACATTCACACGACAGTGAAAAATGGCCGTTTTGAGAACAATGAGGTTCTATGGGTGTATTCACACGGGCGCTTTTTTATCGGCCTATGAAAAACTGCCCGTCAAAAAATAGGACATGTCCTGTTTTTGTCCGTTTTTATGGCCAGACAGCTCCTATAGAAGTCAATGGATAAGTTTTTACCAGCCGTTTTCCAGGAAACAATCCTTGTAACGGCCGGTAAAAACTGATCCTGGCCGAGGACTCCCCGCACACAGCACTACTTTGAGCGCAGAGCCCGGGGACAGTGAAGTCAGGGTTTTCAACAATGGAATCCCCGTCCAGAGCATCGCCGGGGACTCCTGTCGTGTAGATAGCACCCCCTCCATGTAGGTAGCACCCACCTGCCTGTAGATAGCAACCCCCGGTGCCCCGTAGATAGCACCACTGTAGCTCCCTGTAGGAGCGGAATCCCCGGCGGCCAGACCCTCCTCTGGCCGGGGATTTCTCTCCTGGAGAAGCCCCCGGTGTCACTATCCATATATGGACAGTGATGTCAAGGGGTTACTCCTGGAGCGGAATTCTCGGCACGCTCTGGCAGGGGATTCCGCCCTCCTGACGTCACTGTCCATGTATGGATAGTGACACCGGGGGCTTCTCCAGGAGTGGCCAGAGGGATTCCACTCTTACAGTGAGCTACAGTGGCACTATCTACAGGAGAGGTGGCTGGTGCTATCTATAGGGGTGGTGGTGCTATATGGGGCGTGTGGCACTATTTGCAGGGGACACTGTGGTTCTATCTACATGGGCACTATGGTATAATGTGGGCTCTGGCACATTGTATGTGGGCACTATGTCACTTTATATGTGGGAACTGTGGCACTATCTACATGGACATTGCAGCACTCACTATCTACATGGGCACTGTGGTGTTTCCAGGGGGTTGGGACAAAGAAAAACCTGACAAATGAAATCCATCTTTTTTTTTTAACGGCCATGAAACACGGACCGGAAATGGATGAAAATTTGGAGACACACTGATGCAAAATGGCCATGAAAAACCTGACAGTTGATCAGTTTTGTAATGGTCATTTTTTTTTACTGTGGTGTGAATATAGCCTCAGGGTATGTTTACATGGCTTAGCAAAATACGTCTGAAAATACGGAGCTGTTTTCAGGCGAAAACAGCTCCTGATTTTCAGACGTTTTTGTATCAAGTCGCGTTTTTCGCAGCGTATTTTACGGCCGTTATTGGAGCTGTTTTTCAATGGAGTCAATGAAAAACGGCTCCAAAAACGGCCCAAGAAGTGACATGCACTTCTTTATCTTTTTACACGCCGTATTTTGACAGCGACGCGTAAAATTACACCTCGTGGGAACAGAACACCGTAAATCCCATTGCAAACAGTGGGCAGATGTTTGTAGGCGTAATGGAGCCGTTTTTTCAGGCGTAATTTGAGGCGTAAAACGCCCGAATTACGTCTGAAAACAGTGCGTGTGAATATACAATAAATGTTATGGCTGATCAGTGTATAGAAAAGATAGCAAAATGATAAACATAAATCCAGCTCTTTTACCTTTTCTCCGGGTCGACCAGAAAGTCCCCGATCACCAGGCTGACCCTGTGAAATAAAGCAGAGGTACAATAAGGAATCCCTGAAAATGAAATCCTACAAAGAATATAATAATAATAATAATAATACAAATAATAATAAAAATAATAAACAATAATAATAAAAAATTACCACATAATATAGTTCAAGCCATTATTACAAATAAGTGTCTGCTGCCTCCCTGTGGTCATACCTATAATTACATTTTAATGCACTGAAACACTAGTAACTCTGAGAAGTCCTCAGGTCCAGGCATCAGGGGCACGTGCCCCGGATATTTAGCCATGTGTCCTGGGTATCCTGATGTAGCTGGACGATGCTTCCAAGCCCCCTGGGTCAGATGGAAAAAATGGGGAAGCGAATGACATTGGATTTA
The DNA here is from genome assembly GCF_050947455.1 of Rhinoderma darwinii. Classification (NCBI taxonomy): domain Eukaryota; kingdom Metazoa; phylum Chordata; class Amphibia; order Anura; family Rhinodermatidae; genus Rhinoderma; species Rhinoderma darwinii. The sequence goes on along the minus strand of NC_134691.1, from coordinate 9,322,826 downwards.
GTTGCTGTTTATTCTCCCCCTGACTGCGCCTGATCAGGGCAGTAGTCTTCTGTACAGTATATGGAGGTAATAATGGCATGGCGGCATTATTCAGCTACAGTATGGGGCAGTATTATTCCGTCAGGGTATGGTGGTAATAATTGGTAATTTTAAGGCAATTTTATTCAGTAATAATCAAAACTCTGAGTCAATCACCATGTGGTAATATTTGGACATGGTGCAGAGGTATTATTCTGACACTGCAGCATTATATAGTCCTTTCAAAGAAGTATTATTTGGTCACTATATGACTTTGCCCCATTGGCGACATCCGGCGTACAGTTACGCCATCACAATATGGGGCGTGCTTAGTAATTAAGCCTGCACCGGATACGAAGGGTGCCAGGCTGCCAGCTGACACCTGCCTGCGATGGCCGTGATCAGAGATAACTCCAATCCCGGACATTTAATCCCCTCACATGCTGCAGTCAATAGCTGCGGCATCTTAGCGGTAGTCAGAGGCAGGGGGCTCCCTCTGTCCCCCGATTGGCTCCCCTGTGTCAAGATGGCAATTGGTTGCCATAGCAGTCGGAGGACTATTGACGGCCGCTCCAGGTCTGCTATCACTGTTCTATTATTGAGCCTTGCCAGAGGCAAGGCTTAATAGGAGACCACGGATAAAGGTTAAACATAAGTATTACAGTGTATTGCATGAACAATCCAACAATCACTTCCTGGGGGACTAAAAAGAAAGTAAAAAAATATTTATTTTTTATTTTTTTTAAATATAAAAATAGAAATAACTAAAAGTTCAAAACCTCACTTTTCCATTTTTCACAAAGTATGTAAGCAATAGAAAAAGATTTAAAAAAAAGGGAAAGATAAGAAAAAAACAATATAAATTTGGTTTTGCCGTAATCGTATTGGCCCAGAAAAATAAACGTAACTGTCGCATTTACTGCATGGTGAACGGCATAAAAATTAAACCCAAAATGCAATGGAGGAATCGCTGCACCTCCCCCCTCTACAATTTTTTTTTTTCGTTTCCTAGTACATTAAATGGAATATTAAAAACTACAACTCGTCCCGCAAAAAATAAGTGACATTTAGCTATATCGACGGAAAAATGAAAAAAATATAGCTCTTGAATTGCAACAATGATAAAAGTGAAAGTAAAAACTTGTGTCTGTCTCCAAGGGGTTAATTTAGTATTATGCTATAGGTATTTATGATGGGGAATATTACTTGGGGATAGGACTCAAGCGAGATACATGGCTCTGTTTTACAAAACTATAACTCCCAGTATACTCAGAGATGTAGCTTTGCAAGAGCTGAAGGGCCACATGTTGGAAACCATTGCATTAGTGTCTGAAGAAAAACTCCACTGACTATGTCATAATGTGAATGGGCTGGAAGCTTACCCTTGTACCAGTTAATCCTGGAGATCCATCTAAGCCACGTTCTCCTTGTTCACCCTACAATTAGAAAGATATAAAAAGTGAGAGAAGAAAGTAACTTCATTATAAGGTGTCTGCAGGTAAAGTACAATTGTGTTTTAAAAGGCTAAGAAAAACTTTTCACAAAGCAAGAGGATTGCATTTCTATATAGAAAATCTTCATTTTCAGTGTATCTCCTCCTACTTCCAGTCTGTATAGGGGAGCCACATATATCCCATCCATAGAGCAGCCTGTATAAAGGAGCCTCATCTAACACATCCATAGAACAGTCTGTATAGAGGAGCCTCATCTAACACATTCATAGAGCAGCCTGTATAGAGGAGCCTCATCTATTCCATCCATAGCGCAGCCTGTATAGAGGAGCCACATCTATCCCATCCATAGAACAGTCTGTATAGAGGAGCCACATCCATCCCATCCATAGAGCAGATTTTATAGAGAAGGATCATCTATCCAATCCATAGAGCAGATTTTATAGAAGAGCCACACCTATCCCATCTATAGAGCAGCCTGTATAGCACAGCCTCATCTATGCCATCCATAGAACAGGCTGTATAGAGGAGCCACATCCATTCCATCCATAGAGCAGATTGTATAGAGAAGCCTCATCTATCCCATCCATAGAGCAGCCTGTATAGAGGAGCCACATCTATCCCATCCATAGAACAGATTTTATAGAGGAGCCTCATCTATTCCATTCATAGAGTAGCCTTTATAAAGGAGCAACATATATCCCATCCATAGAACAGTCTGTATAGAGGAGCCACATCCATCCCATCCATAGAGCAGATTGTATAGAGAAGCCTCATCTATCCAATCCATAGAGCAGATTGTATAGAGGAGCCACACCTATCCCATCCATAGAGCAGCCTGCATAAAAGAGCCTCATCTATCCCATCCATAGAGCAGATTGTATAGTGGAGCCACGTCTATCCCATCCATAGAGGAGCCTGTATAGAGGAGCCACATCCATTCCATCCATAGAGCAGATTGTATAGAGAAGCCTCATCTATCCCATCTCAACCATCTCAATGATTTCTGTTATATCTATGTTTGGGCTTTCTAGGCAATGTATTTGATCTAGGTCTGGATTTAGTCATCATTTAGCTTTGCCTGGTTAATTAAGATAGAGCACTTCGCTTGGTTCTATATATACTTCAGGTCTGGGTGACGGAGATGCTGGTTATACCGTTTCTGGCATGTGGTAATGCTTTCCAGATTCTAGTTGGTGATTTTGTTTTTGTCCATGTGCTTGTTTGTACCGTGGGACCTGTTGGTCCTCTGAGAGATCTAGTTTTTGTATAGTGATTTTATGTGTATCTTGGGATCAGTAGCTCCACTGGTTTATTCGCCCTTCCTATGCATTTGGTATGCTGCCAAGCTGTTGTCTCACCCTGCTGTGGGATAGTATTCAGATAGGGTCAGTGAGTGCTGGTAATTCTTGTCCACTGCTATTCATCTGCCATTCACTCCATTTATCAACATCTCCATCCTTTACTACCTTCAGTATTCGGTAGCACTCATCCATTGGTGAGCTACTTTTGCCTTTTGTTTCTCTGTAGTATTAATGCATGCTTCACCCATGTGATAGCGATTATTTGATATTGCGGTTTTGAGCACCACCAGCGGCATAACATTATAACCAGCTCCAACGGGAGCCCCTTCATGATCCTAATCCTCTGCAGAGTTTGACTGATCAGATTCAGACTTTGGGTTCTGTGATGCAGAATGTTCTAACTCGTTTAGTTTCTCATAAACAACTTACTCGTTTTATGCAGGGTGGGGTGATGTTACTCCTGTAGCTTGTCCAGAACCTTGTATAAATTGACCTAATCATTTTTCTGGTGATCGTTCTCAGTTTAGACATTTTTCTGAGAGTAGTAGATTGTATTTTTCTTTGAGGCCTAGAACTTCAGGTCAGAGACCCAAAGAACTATAATTATTAACAATCTGTTGCAAGGGGATCTACAGTCTTGGGCTTCTAGTCTTAGTCCTGGAGATTGTTAAGTGGTGAAGCATTCCTGTCAACTTTGGGGGTTCCCTATGATGACCCGGATGCAGCTACTTCAACGGCTGCTCTTCCTTGGGCTTTGAAACAAAGAGACAGGTGTGGCTGAGGAGTAACCAATTCAACTGGGTCCCCTAAGGCTCTCTAAGGCAGCGAAGGATAGGAGAAGATGCTTAGGTCTTTGTTTGTATTTGGTATGCTGCCAAGCTGTTGTCTCATCTGCTGTGGAATAGTATTCAGATAGGTTCAGTGAGTGCTGGTAATTCTTGTGCACTGCTATTCATCTGCCCTTCTCTCCATTTATCATCATCTCCATCTTCTACTATCTTCAGTAATCGGTTCCACTCATCCACTGGTGAGTTACTAGTGCCTTCTGTTTTCTGTCAGTATTGATGTGTGCTTCACCCATGTGATAGCGATTGTCTGGTATTGCAGTCTTGAGCACCACCAGCTGTGTAACACTATCCCATCCATAGAGCAGTCTGTATACAGGACCCTCATCTATCCCATCCATAGAACAGACTGTATAGAGGAGTCTCATCTATCCCATCCATAGAGCAGTCTGTATAGAGGAATCTCATCTATCCCATCCATAGTGCAGTCTGTATAGAGGAGCCTCATCTATCCCATCCATAGAGCAGCCTGTATAGAGGAGCCTCATATATTCCATCCTTAGAGCAGCCTGTATAGAGGAAAAATATATATCCCATCCGTAGAGCAGCCTGTATAGAGGAGCCACATCTATCTTACCCATGGAGCAGCATGTATAGAGGAACCTCATCTATTCCAACCATAGAGCAGTCTGTATAGAGGAACCTCATCTATCCCATCCATAGAGCAGTCTGTATAGAGGAGTCTCATCTATCCCATCCATAGAGCAGCTTGTATAGAGGAGACACATCTATCCAATCCATAGAGCAGCCTTTATAGAGGAGCCTCATCTGTCCTATACATGTAGCAGTCTGTATAAAGGAGCAACATCTATTCCATCCATAGAGCAGCCTGTATAGAGGAGCCTCACCTATCCCATCCATAGAGCAGTCTGTATAAGGGAGTCTAATCTATCCCACCCATAAAGCAGCCTGTATAGAGGAGCCTCATCTGACACATCCATAGAGCAGTCTGTATAGAGGAGCCTCATCTATCCCATCCATAGAGCAGCCTGTATAGAAGAGCCACATCTATCTTACCCATGGAGCAGCCTGTATAGAGGAACCTCATCTATTCCATCCATAGAGCAGTCTGTATAGAGGAGTCTCATCTATCCCATCCATAGAGCAGCTTGTATAGAGGAGACACATCTATCCAATCCATAGAGCAGCCTGTTTCTTTGTAGTATTAATGCATGCTTCACCCATGTGATAGCGTTTGTCTGATATTTCGGTCTTGAGCACCACCAGTGGCATAACATTATAACCAGCTCCAACGGGAGCCCCTTCATGATCCCAATCCTCTGCAGAGTTTGACTGATCAGATTCAGACTTTGGGTTCTGTGATGCAGAATGTTCTAACTCGTTTAGTTTCTCATAAACAACTTACTCGTTTTATGCAGGGTGGGGTGATGTTACTCCTGTAGCTTGTCCAGAACCTTGTATAAATTGACCTAATCATTTTTCTGGTGATCGTTCTCAGTTTAGACATTTTTCTGAGAGTAGTAGATTGTATTTTTCGTTGAGGCCTAGAACTTCAGGTCAGAGACCCAGAGAACTAGAATTATTAACAATCTGTTGCAAGGGGATCTACAGTCTTGGGCTTCCAGTCTTAGGCCTGGAGATTGTTAAGTAGTGACGCATTCCTCTCAACTTTGGGGGTTCCCTATGATGACCCGGATGAAGCTACTTCAATGGCTGCTCATCCTTGGGCTTTGAAACAAAGAGAATGGTGTGGCTGAGGAGGAGCCAATGCAACTGGGTCCCCTAAGGCTCTCTAAGGCAGCGAAGGATAGGAGGAGATGCTTAGGTCTTTGTTTGTATTTGGTATGCTGCCAAGCTGTTGTCTCACCTGCTGTGGAATAGTATTCAGATAGGGTCAGTGAGTGCTGGTAATTCTTGTGCACTGCTATTCATCTGCCCTTCACTCCATTTATCATCATCTCCATCTTCTACTATCTTCAGTATTCGGTTCCACTCATCCACTGGTGAGTTACTAGTGCCTTCTGTTTTCTGTCAGTATTGATGTGTGCTTCACCCATGTGATAGCGATTGTCTGGTATTGCGGTCTTGAGCACCACCAGCGGTGTAACATTATTCCATCCATAGAGAAGCCTGTATAGAGGACCCACATCTATCCCATCCATAGAACAGACTGTATAGTGGAGCCTCATCTATACCATCCATAGAGCAGCCTGTATATAGGAGCTTCATCTATCCCATCCATAGAGGATCCCCATCTATCCCATCCATAGAGCTGCCTGTATAGAGGAGCCTAATCTATCCCATCCATAGAGCAGCCTGTATAGAGGAGTCTCATCTATCCCATCCATAGAGCAGCCTGTATAGAGGAACCTCATCTATCCCATCCATAAAGCATTCTGTATAGAGGAGTCTCATCTATGCCTTCCATAGAGCAGCCTGTATAGAGGAGCCTCATCTATCCCATCCATAGAGCAGCCTGTATAGAGGAGCCTCATCTATCCCATCCATGGAGCAGCCTGTATAGAGGAACCTCATCTGTCCCATCCATAGAACAACCTGTATAGAGGAGCCTCATCTATCCCATCTATAGAGCAGCCTGTATAGAGGAGACACATCTATCCAATCCATAGAGCAGCCTGCATAGAGGAGCCTCATCTATCCCATCCATAGAGCAGCCTGTATAGAGGAGCCACATCTATCCCATCCATAGAACAGCCTGTATAGAGGAGACACATCTATCTTACCCATAGAGCATCCTGTATAGGGATGACACATCTATCCCATCCAAAAAGCAGCCTATATAGAGGAGCCTCATCTGTCCCATCCATAGAGCAGCCTGTATAGAGGAGCCACATCTATCCCATCCAAAAATCATCCTATATAGAGGAGCCTCATCTGTCCCATCCATAGAGCAGACTGTATAGAGGAGCCCCATCTATCCCATCCATAGAGCAGTCTGTATAGAGGAGCCAGATCTATCCCATCCATAGAGTAGTCTGTATAGAGGAGCCTCATCTATCCCATCCATAGAGCAGCCTGTATAGAGGAACCTCATCTGTCCCATACATAGAGCAGCCTGTATAGAGGAGCCTCATCTGTCGCATCCATAGAGCAGCCTGTATAGAGGAACCTCATCTACCCCATACATAGAGCAGCCTGTATAGAGGAACCTCATCTACCCCATACATAGAGCAGCCTGTATAGAGGAGCCTCATCTATCCCATCCATAGAGCAGTCTGTATAGAGGAGCCTCATCTACCCCATCCATAGAGCAGCCTGTATAGAGGAACCTCATCTACCCCATACATAGAGCAGCCTGTATAGAGGAACCTCATCGATCCCATCCATAGAGCAGCCTGTATAGAGGAACCTCAATGTACCCCATCCATAGAGCAGCCTGTAGAGAGGAACCTCATCTATCCCATCCATAGAGCAGCCTGTACAGAGTCACCTCAATGTACCCCATCCATAGAGCAGTCTATATATAGGAGCCTCATCTATCATAAACATAGAGCAGTCTGCACCTTTTAGTCGATAACCGCACCAGCCCGCCATTTTTTGGAATTTGCCCCTCTTCAGTGCAAGCAAAGAAATGTCCTTAATCCACAACTTAAAACAAATTTGAAGATTTCTGTAAATTTAATTGGAATCACCATTATTTTATTGTTGATTGAATTTTTATTGACAATCAATGGGTACTGTTTGTCTAGAACATAAGATTTACCTTTGGTCCAGGTTTTCCATCCACTCCGTCTGTTCCGTCTTTGCCAGCCGATCCCTAATAGAAACACATGTATAGACTGATTTATAATAGGCAGATAATTCATATATAAGGTTTCGGTCTATTATTTAGATTACATCAGTATTCATTCTATGTGATCACAGGCCTCATGCACACGACCGTATCCGCAAATACTGACCGCAAATACGGTTCCGTATTGCTTTATAGTCATCAGCAAATCATCAGCAACGTACCCATTTCTGCTGAATGGTATCCGCAAATACGGTCCGTAGTGCATCCGTATATACGGATCCGCAAAACAAAAGAGGTCTGGTTGATGGGAAATCCCCTTTGTGTTGCTTAGCAACACTTCTGTATTTGCGGATGGCTATCCGTATTTGCGGACGCACCTCTGTAGCCATCCGCAATTTTGGCTTCCCCCATAGACTTCTATGGAGGAGTCCGTGCCGCAATTGCGGACCAAAAACGGACATGCTCCATAATTCCCGGCACAGTTCTGCGGAACGGACACTCATCCGTAGCGATGCGGAAAGGTGTCCGCGTTCAATGGAAGTGAATGGGTCCGTTTTTGCGGACCGCAATTGCGGTCCACAAAAACAGACGTTTTTTACGGTCGTGTATAATGTGTAATGCTCCAGTGCTCCACCTAGTGGATATTTGTCATATGACATTGGTAGTGACGGCAGATGCTGAATATCCGAGTACTGAATATTGGAGCACTATGGCTTGTATTCCTACTACATGTGAACTATAGCTGGTACTATTTTATATATATATATATATATATATATATATATATATGTATGTATGTATGTATGTATACATATATGTATACATATACTAGTCCTCAATTAATTAGAATAACATCAAAAAGTTAATTTATTTCAATAATTCAATTCAAAAAGTGTCTCTCATATATATTCTTTAGATTCATTACACACAGAGTGATCTATTCCCAGCATTTTTTTTCTTTTAATGTTGATGATGATGATGGTAACAGTTAATGAAAATCCAACATGTATTCTGTCAGAAAATTAAAATATTATATATAAGCCCAGCACAGTTTTACTGCCCAAATGCCACTGATTGAACAGTCCAACTTATAGTCAGTATGGACACTCTCTCCCAGTAAATATGCAATAGACAGTCCGCGATCCAGTAAGGATGTGGATAGTTATTCTTATTCCTGTAGTTCCACAGAGCTCCGTATGGTCTCCCGACGTTCAAACTCCTGGTAGAATAAGATCCTATATCTCTAGTATGTATTAATCCATACTCACAAAGTCAACAATGAATAAAAGCATCAAATACAATAAAATCGATAAGAGTTCAAAAGCGGCACGCCAAACACTCGCCCCAGAGGAAGCCGGAAGGGCGAAACCCAGGGTCGGGCAAGAGTGTTTGGCGTGCCGCATTCGAACTCATTGATTTTATCATATTTTATGCTTTTATTCATGGTGCCCCCCCTTACGCCCCCTCTTCTTGGGTCTGGAGCGTAAGAGGAATATTTTAATGAGGGTAGGTGCATTAAGGTTTTTTTCTGGCTCCCAAGATCTCTCCTCAGGACCAAACCATTTCCAGATAGAAAGCCCTTCCTCCTACTCTCTCGCAGTCCAGAATCTCCCTCAGAATACATCAGAAGAACCACTAGGAGTAACTGCAGAACCAAGAGCTTTACTGTAGCTGTTCAGGACCACAGGCTTAAGGAGGGACACGTGGAATGAGTTGGGAATCTTGAGAGTAGGAGGCAACCAAAGTTTATAGGATACCGGGTTTATCCGTTGAAGAACCTCAGAAGGACCGAGGAACCTGGGAGCGAATTTGTGAGAAGGCATGTTGAGTCAAATGTTTCTCGAGGATAGCTAGACCTTGACTCCAGGAGAGAATTGAGGAGGAACTTTTCTTCTTTTATCGGTATGCTTTTTCATGCGGTCCACCGCTTGGAGAATCGCCTTAGTTTGCTACCAGATGTGAATAAAAGACCCCCAAAAAAAATTAGCTGCCGGTACTTGAGTCATGGCCGGCACAGGAAGATTAACTCGAGGATGCTGGCTGTACACAATGTAGAAAGGAGACGAGGCAGTAGACTCACTTGCGTGATTGTTGTACGAGAATTCCACACAGAGCAGGAGTTGTACACAATTGTCATGTTGGGAAACGAAATAAGATAATTCTCTAAATCTGGTTGGTCTTTTCCATTTGACCACTGGACTGTGTGTGATAGGCAGAAGAAAAGTCCAATTTTACGTCTAGCAGGTTGCACAGGGCTCTCCAGAACTTGGATGTAAACTGTGCACCCCGGTCCGAGACAATGTGCAGAGGAAGTCCGTGTAACCGGAAGATGTGCAAAATAAACAGATTGGCCAAACTAGGAGCAGACGTGAGACCAGTAGGTGGAATGAAATATGCCATTATAGAGAAACGATCCACTACTACCCAGATCGTAGTACATCCAGCTGAAGGGGGAAGGTCAGTGATAAAGTCCATAGCGATATACTGCCAAGGGGCATCAGGAACAGGCAGGGGTAGTAACAGGCCAGCAGGTTTGAAGCGGGTAGATTTGTTCAAGGCACAGTTCATACATGAGGAGAAATAGTCCTCAACATCACCAGGCAGAGTGGGCCACCAATAGTGACGAGCTATCTAGTCCTGTGTCTTACAGACACCAGAGTGCCCAGCTAGTTTAGAGTTGTATCCCCAGTGGAGAATTTTCTTCCTATCAGCAAGACGGACAAAAGTCTTTCCATGGGGAATATCTCTAATTTGCAGAGGGTTAGCAGTAATAATCCTAGAAGGATCTATGATGTATTGAGGAGTCTCCTCGGAGTCATTGGTTTTCCAAGGAGCAAGACAGGGCATCAGCCTTCACATTCTTGTCTGCAGGACAGAAGTGAAGCAAAAACTGAAATCGGGCGAAGAATAACGACCATCTGGCTTGGCGTGGATTTAACCGTTGGGCTGACTGTAGTTATGTGAGGTTCTTCTGGTCTGTAGAGATGATAATAGGATGGATAGTGTAATAACCATGGCCGCAGGCCATCAGGTTTACTCACCCCCTGATGGCCACAGCCTTGGATCAGTGAGCGCTGGCCCGCATCTCCTCCTCAGGAGACGCCAGCGCTGACTTCCGCTTCACTCTTAAAGGGCCAGCGCGCACACCTGAATCTGTTATTAAATTAGCCCATGATCCTGGACCTTTAAGAAGGGCCCTGCCTCCTCAAGATCCCCAACTCCTTCCATGTCTCTATCCTAAAGTCAGTGGTCCTGAACCGCTCTAACTAGTCCTGCAGTTGCTTCCAGCGGTTCATCAGATACCTTTGAGGTTAAGGAGATCCTGGACACTGAGAGAGTAGGACGAAGACATTTTTATTTGGTGGATTGGAAGGGGTATGGTCCTGAAGACAGGTCCTGGGAGCCAGAGGAAAACCTCAATGCCCCTAGTCTCCTGAAAAAGTTTCTCTCCCGCTCTGGTCCCAAGAGGAGGGGGCGTAAGAGGGGGAATACTGTAATACCCATGGTCGCAGGCCGTCAGGTTTACTCAACCCCAGACGGCCAAAGCCATGGATCAGTGAGCTCTGGCCCGCATCTCCTCCACAGGAGATGCCAGCATTCACTTACGCTTCACTCGGCTGTGTCCCGTAGGGTGCGTGCGCACGCTCGTGTCCGGTCAAAAAGGACCAGCGCACGCACCAGAATCTGTTATTAAATTAGCCTATGATCCTGGACTATAAGAAGGGTTCTGTCCCTTCCTGCCTTGCCTGAGCTTTGTTGTCGTTACCTATGTTCATCTCTGCAAATGGTTCCTTAAGTGTCTTCCAGCTCCCAGTGTTCCCATTCCTGCTACCTGTAACCTGTATCCCGTGTTATCCTGATCCAAGTGAGGTATAGAGTTGAAGTCGTGCTGCGCTGAGTACTATGCCTGTCCTCTTACAACACGCCTTGTTTCTGCCACTGCCAAAGTCCCACCCGAGCCTGTCTTGCTACTGTTTGAAGTTACCACAGATACACCTATTTGAACTATAGACTTTGACCTGTGTCCTGTTGGCCAGCTGCCATACCGTTAAGGCAGTAAAGTCCAGTGTGTCCACGCACCCAACGTGACACATAGCACCCTCCAGCAAGTGTCTCCACTCATCTAAGGCCAACTTGATGGCCAGCAACCACCGATCCCCGATGGAATAGTTGCGTTCTGCTTGGGAGAATAATTTTGAGAAGAAGCCACAAGCCACCATCTTGCCTTTAGAGTTGTTTTGGCATAGTATGGCTCCTGCACCTACGGAAGAGGCGTACATCCCCAGAAAGAACTGCCGAGAAGCATCAGGGTGATGGATAACAGATGCTGAGATGAAACTGCTCTTGAGATCAGTAAACACAGACTCTGCCTCTGGAGGCCAAACCTTGGCGTTCACTCTCTTGGTGAGGGCAGAGATTGCAGCCGTCAGTGATGAGAAGTTCGGGATGAATTGCAGATAGAAGTTTGCAAATCCCAGAAATCGTTGTATGGACCGAAGACCCTGCGGTCGTGGCCATTCTAAGATGGATTTAACCTTCTCTGGATCCATCTGTAGACCACGGTTAGATACGATGTAGCCCAGGAAGGGCAGAGAGTTTATCACGAACACACATTTTTGGAATTTAGCATATAGGCGACTCCTCCTTAACCACGAGAGAACTTGGCGAACATGCCTCCGATGTGTCAACAGATCAGGTGAGTAAATCAGGATGTCGTCTAGATAGACCACCACACAGACATACAGCAGGTCTCTGAAAATGAAATTTACAAACTCCTGGAAAACAGCTAGAGCATTACATAGTCCAAAGGGCATCACGAGTTATTCATAATGACGGTCTCGTGTGTTAAATGCAGTCTTCCACTCGTCACCCTTGCGGATACGGATCATATTATAAGCTCTGTGTAGATCCAGCTTTGTGAATACCTTGGCCCCACGAATCCTATCAAAAAGTTCTGAGATAAGTGGCAGGGGATACTTATTCTTAACTGTAATTTGGTTCAGGCCCCAGTAGTCGATACATGGATCTGTCACTCTTTTTCACGAAGAGATCTGTCACTCTTTTTCACGAAGAAGAATCCGGCTCCCGGATGTACCCTCTCTCTCTCGAGGTTCTCCTTAACGTACACGGACATGGCTAGGGTCTCTGGCAGGGAGAGAGGATTAACTCAACCTGGAGGTGGCAAGGCGTTAGGAAGTAATTCTACAGGGCAATCGTAGATGCGATGGGGAGGAAGTGTCTCTGCTTCCTTCTTACTGAAAACGTCCGCAAAACTCGCGTAATGTGACTGTAGATTGGAGAGTGACTGAGGAAGAAGAGGCAAAACAGGATAAACCTGTGGTAGGCAGCGGGCAAGGCATTTGGGCCACCATTGGAGGGCCTCTCCAGAACCAGAGCATGTAGGCGAAGCCAAGGCAGGCCCAGCAAGACAGGGTTGATAGCTTTAGGTAGAACGAGGAATGCAATCTGTTCCGAGTGGAGAACTCCAATTTGCAGTGTCAGTGGTTTAGTGACAGAAACAACAGAATCAGGCTAACGTAGTAGTTCACAGAGGCAACCGCCAGGGTTGTCGCTCCAACCAACTCTAGGCGCGGGAGTTTCCCGGTTTTTGTGGACACTGGCGCACTAATTTGCCTTCAAGGCCGCAAAAAAACCACAGACCTGAAGAGCGTCTGCGCTGTTTCTCCTACTCGGACAGTTTGACTCTGTCTACCTCAGTTAGGGCAACAGGAGGAGGCAATAGTGGTCTCTGGAATGAGTGTGCCAGTCTGTAAAAACATCTCTCCTGTCGAAACTCCTGAGCATGTTAATGGATTCTCAAGTCGTCCCTGGTAGCCAACAGGATAAGAGCATCCAGGGTTGAAGGAAAATTGCGGGCTGCTAGCTCGTCTTTGATGTGCGAGTACAGTCCCTGCCAAAAGGTCGCTGCCAACGCCTCATTGTTCCATGCCAACTCTGCTGCCAGGGTACGGAAGGAGATAGCATATTCTCCTGCTGTGGACTCTCCTTGCTTGAGGGTTAGCAGAGTGGCTGCTGCAGAGGATGTTCGACCCGGCTCCTCAAACAATGTGCGAAAAGTCTGTAGGAATAAAGCTAGGTCCAAGAATTCAGGTCCCTCACATTCCAAGATGGGATTTGCCCATGCCAGGGCATTGACAGCAAGAAGGGAGATGATGAATGCTACCTTGGCCTCATCAGAGTGGAAGAGATGAGCTCGTAGCCTAAAATTAATGATACATTGTTTGAGGAAACCTCTACAGGCTCTAGGGTCACAGTCATAGCGAGGAGGAAGAGGCAACAAAACTGTGGATCCGGAACAGACAGGAGAAGTGACAGGCAGTGGACCGGCAGCAGCATCCGGTAGAGGAGCAGGAGGTTGATCCAGTCGGGCGATGATGGAGTTAACAGCCACGAGGAGTTGATCCTGGCATGTACACAGGTCACGCATATCTGTTTGTATCACCTGAACTGCGGTCTTAGATTGGCCAGCGGGTTCCATGGCCTGAGCGTACTGTCATGATCTAGGTGTATGTAGACTCACTAGGCCGCTCTGCCTTAGTGGAGAGGCAGCTGGCCAAGTCACAGTCTATGCGCAGTCTATATAAAAGTTCATAGCACAAGGGTACCTGAAATAGTCCAGACAGTGGAAGAGGCTCTGGCACGGATGGGGCTAGATGTGGCGGGTTGCACCAGACGTGGTGTATGATACCAGGAGTGGCAGATGACACCAGACGTGGCGTACAACAGCAGGCGGCACAACACAACTCCACCACTAGACAGGCTCAGGAACACAACACAGCACAGGATACAGGATACAGGTAGCAGGGCACCGGAACACTGGGAACAGGATAACACTAAGGGACCATTTGCAATATGAACATGGGCAAACTACAACACCGCCCAGGCAAGGAGGGGAGGGGCAGAGCCGTTTTAATAGTCCAGGGTGATCTGGGGATAGGTTAGGGAAACTTTATAGAGTGCGCGTGCTGGCCCTTTAAGGCCGGGGACGAGTGCGCGCGTGCACCCTACAGCACAGACCAGGATGGTAAGGCCGTGCCAGTTGGTGTCTCCGGGGCGAGAGATGCTGGCAGATGGTCAGGAGGCTGCGGTCACGGTCATTCGTCGATGGTGAGCAGCGGCGGTCCGTGGCTGCAGTCGTAACACTGGATTTGTCTGTGTGTGTTGGCTCCTGAAGCACTGATAGTCCACTGATAGTCCACTCCTTGTGAATCTCCCCCAGATTCTTGAATGGCCTTTTCTTGACAATCCTTTCAAGGGTGCGGTTATCCCTGTTGCTTGTGCGGCTTTTTCTACCCCACTATCACTATCCTCTCAACTTTCCATTAATTTGCTTGGATGCAGGACTCTGCGAACAGCCGGCTTCTTTAGCAATGTCCTTTTGCGGCTTCCCCTCACTGATTAGAGTGTCACACCATGAGTTTACAATCTTCAACTATTACCCAATATTCTGACTTTCTGAGACACTAAACTGTGGGTTTTCTTTAACTGTTACCATAATCATCAACATTAAAAGAAAAAAATTGCTGCAAATAAATCCCTCTGTGTGTAATGAATCTGTATAATATATGAGGGACACTTTTTGAATTGAATCACTGAAATAAATGATATTCTAATTCATTGAGAAGGACTAGTATATATATATATATATATATATATATATATATATATATATACTACTCGTGGTAGTACTATATAGTATATGTACTACTGCTAAAACTATAGAATGTGTGTATTGTGGATGGCACTATTATAAATGCACTACAGATGGTACTTTTATTTGTACATTACTTCTTTTTAACATTATGTATTTTCTATAGGCATTATTCTATATGGACTACTGCTAGAACTAGTATTTATGCGCTACCACAATTACTTTTATATAAACACTACTGCTTGTAATATTATATATACACCCACACAACTGCTAGTACTAATATGTATGGACTACTGATCCTGCTAGTACTATTCTATATACACAACTGCAGCCAGGGCCGGCCGTAGGTTGGGTGGCACCCTGTGCGAGACTCTCAATTGCCTCCCCCTACACAGACCAAAAATGAACCACATATATAGACACACTGGAACATATATACTGTACATACATAAAGACAGATATTTAGATATACAGGCAAATATACATACACACATCCGGAATATATACATACGGGTAAATATATAGACATACAGACACATATACGCACACCGGCAGATAAATACACAGACAGGAACATATACAAATACATAAAAGGCACATATATACAAGAACAAAGATACATTCACAAACAGACCCATATATACCCAGTACAGATAATGTAGTAGATTTCACATGCAGTCCTATGTAACACCACAGATAACACAGTGATAACTCTCTGATTACAGATAATGTAGTAGAGGTTACCTGCAGTCCTATTTAACACCACAGATAACACAGTGATAACTTTCTGAGTACAGATAATGTAGTGAATGTCACCTGCAGTCCTATGTAACACAACAGATAACACAGTGATAACTCTCTGAGTACAGATAATGTAGTAGCTGTTGCCTGCAGTCCTATGTAACACCACAGATAACACACTGATAACTCTCTGAGTACAGATAATGTAGTAGCGTTACCTGCAGTCCTATGTAACACCACAGATAACACAGTGATAACTATCTGAGTACAGATAATGTAGTAGATGTTACCTGCAGTCCTATGTAACACCACAGATAACATACAGTGATAACTCTCTGAGTACAGATAATGTAGTAGATGTTACCTGCAGTCCTATGTAACACCACAGATAACACAGTGATAACTCTCTGAGTACAGATAATGTAGTAGATGTTACCTGCAGTTCTATATAACATCACAGATAACACAGTGATAACTCTCTGATTACAGATAATGTAGTAGATGTTAACTGCAGTCCTATGTAACACCACAGATAACACAGTGATAACTCTCTGAGTACAGATAATGTAGTAGATGTTACCTGCAGTCCTATGTAACACCACAGATAACACACAGTGATAACTCTCTGAGTACAGATAATGTAGTAGATGTTACCTGCAGTCCTATGTAACACCACAGATAATACACAGTGATAACTCTCTAAGTACAGATAATGTAGTAGATGTTACCTGCAGTCCTATGTAACACCACAGATAACACAGTGATAACTCTCTGAGTACAGATAATGTAGTAGATGTTACCTGCAGTCCTATGTAACACCACAGATAACACAGTGATAACTCTCTAAGTACAGATAATGTAGTAGATGTTATCTGCAGTCCTATGTAACACCACAGATAACACAGTGATAACTCTCTGAGTACAGATAATGTAGTAGATGTTACCTGCAGTTCTATATAACATCACAGATAACACAGTGATAACTCTCTGATTACAGATAATGTAGTAGATGTTAACTGCAGTCCTATGTAACACCACAGATAACACAGTGATAACTCTCTGAGTACAGATAATGTAGTAGATGTTACCTGCAGTCCTATGTAACACCACAGATAATACACAGTGATAACTCTCTAAGTACAGATAATGTAGTAGATGTTACCTGCAGTCGTATGTAACACCACAGATAACACAGTGATAACTCTCTGAGTACAGATAATGTAGTAGATGTTACCTGCAGTCCTATGTAACACCACAGATAACACAGTGATAACTCTCTGAGTACAGATAATGAATGTCAACTGCAGTCCTATGTAACACCACACATAACACAGTGATAACTCTCTGATTACAGATAATGTATTAGTGTTACCTGTAGTCCTATGTAACACCACAGATAATACACAGTGATAACTCTCTAAGTACAGATAATGTAGTAGATGTTATCTGCAGTCCTATGTAACACAACAGATAACACAGTGATAACTCTCTGAGTGCAGATAATGTAGTAGATGTTACCTGCAGTCCTATGTAACACCACAGATAATACACAGTGATAACTCTCTAAGTACAGATAATGTAGTAGATGTTACCTGCAGTCCTATGTAACACCACAGATAACACAGTGAAAACTCTCTGAGAACAGATAATGTCGTATGATGATAACTGTACCCACAGGCACACATAAACACACACAGAGGCATATATATATATATATATATATATATATATATAAGGGCAGCAGAGTATATAAGGGGCAACAGGGTTTATAAGGGGCAACAGAGTATATAGGGGCAGCAGGGTATTTAAGGGGCAGCAGGGTATATAGGGGCAACAAGGTATATAAGGGTCAGCAGGGTGTATAAGGGGCAGCAGGGTGTATAAGGGGCAGTAGGGTATATAAGGGGCAGCAGAGTATATAAGGGGCAGCAGTGTTTATAAGGGGCTGCAGGGTATATAGAGGCAGCAGAGTATATAAGAAGCAGCAGAATATATAGGGGACAGCAGGGTATATAGGGGCAGCAAGGTATATAAGGGGCAGCATGTTGTATACAAGGGGCAGCAGGGTATATCAAGGGCAGCAGGGTATATAGGGCAGCAGGGTATATAGGGGCAGCATGGTATATAAGGGCAGCAGGATGTATAAGGGGCAGCAGAGTATATAATGGTCAGCGGGGTATATAGGGGCAGCAGGATATATAAGGGGCAGCAGGGTATATAAGTGGCATCAGGGTATATAAGGGGCAGCAGGGTATATAAGTGGCATCAGGGTATATAGGGCAACATGGTATATAAGGGACAGCAGGGTATATAAGGGGCAGCAGCGTATATAGGAGGCAGAAGGTTATATAAGGGGAAGCAGAATATATAGAGTCAGTAGGATATATAGGGGCAGCATGGTATATGGGGACAGCAGGGTATATAGGGGCAGCAGGGTATATAAAAGGCAGCACAGATATCTTTGTTTTATCTGTTCTACTTTAATATTAAACACACTCTTACAAAGAGACATAAAAACATGCAGAGACACACACAAACACACACACACACACACACACACACACACACACACTGTAACGTATACACATACAAACACAGAGACACACTGTATACACACAGAGACACATACTGTATACACACAGAGACACATACTGTATACACAAAGAGACACACAGACATACATACTGTATACACACAGAGACACATACTGTATACACACAGACACACATACTGTATACACACAGAGACACATACTGTATACACAGAGATACATACTGTACACAGAGACACATAGTGTATACACACAGAGACATACTGTATACACACAGAGACACACATACTGTATACCCACAGAGACACATACTGTATAGACACAGAGACACATACTGTATACACACAGAGACACATACTGTATACACACACAGAGACACACATACTGTATAGTACACACGACACATACTGTATACAAACAGAGACATACTGTATACACAGAGACACATACTGTATACACATAGAGACACATACTGTATACACACAGAGACACATACTGTATACACAGAGACACATACTGTATACACACAAAGACACATAGTGTATACACACAGACACACATAGATACTCACCATCTCTCCTTGCTGACAGGATCACAGGCTTCTTGCAGGACGGGCTGTGGGCGGAGCTTCCTTCTCTGCTCCTCGGCTCTTTTTTACTCCGTGTGTGTAACTAAGAGCAGAGCACAGAGTAGAGGCAGATCCCAGTGGCGGCCCCTACATGCTGGGAAGGTGCAGCGCCCTGTGCGCTCGCACAGCTGACCTTCTCCTAAGGCCGGCCCTGACTGCAGCTAGTACTATCATACTGTATATACACAACTGCTAGTACTAATATTTATGTATTACTGCTGATAATACTTATATAGGTGTATTACTGCTGCCAGTGCAATTATATGCACTACTGCTATTACTAATATACAGTATATACCCTACTGCTCCTAAAACAAATATAAATGCATTCATTCTGCTACTATTATTATATATGAACTATTGTTGCTAATACTATTATATATAAATTATTGCTGCTACTAATATGTATGTATTACTGCTGTTACTACTTTAATATATGCAATACTGCTGCTAGTACAACTTTTATATATGCACTTCTCCTACTAGTACTATTATATACACTACAGATAGCACTAATATATATATATGCATTACTGCTGCTGCTGCTGCTACTACTATGTACTACTACTATTACTACTATTATATATGCACTACTACTACTATTATATATTCATTTCTGCTGCTGGTTTATTATAAGGGCATGACCACACGTGGCGGATTTCGTCCGCAACTGTCCGCATCAATGCCGCACAGAATCTGCGTTGCAGATTCTGCTGCGGATCTGCACAAAATGTGCAGTAAATTGATGCGGACTAGCTGCTGCGGACTGCGGGAAAAGTACTTCCCTTCTCCCTATCAGTGCAGGATAGAGAGAAGGGACAGCCCTTTCCCTTGTGAAAGTCAAAGAAATTCATACTTACCGCCCGTTGTCTTGGTGACGCGTCCCTCTTTCGGCATCCAGCCCGACCTCCCTGGATGACGCGCCAGTCCATGTGACCGCTGCAGCCTGTGCTTGGCCTGTGATTGGCTGCAGCCATCACTTAGACTGAAACGTCATCCTGGGAGGCCGGACTGGAGACAGAAGCAGGGAGTTCTCAGTAAGTATGAACTTCTATTTTTTTACAGGTTGCTGTATATTGGGATCGGTAGTCACTGTCCCGGGTGCAGAAACAGTTACTGCCGATCGCTTAACTCTTTCAGCACCCTGGACAGTGACTATTTACAGACGTCTCCTAGCAACGCTCCCGTCATTACGGGAGCCCCATTGACTTCCTCAGTCTGGCTGTAGACCTAGAAATACATAGGTCCAGCCAGAATGAAGAAATGTCAAGTTAAAAAAGCAAGACGGATCCGCAGCACACATAACATGTGCATGACAGCTGCGGACTTCATTGCGGAAATTAGAATCTCCATTGAAGTCAATGGAGAAATTCCGCCATGAGTCCGCCACTGGTCCGCAACAGACAGAGCATGCTGCGGACACCAAATTCCGCTCCGCAGCCTATGCTCCGCAGCGGAATTTTACGCCTCGTCTAAACGAACACTGCTAAATTAAAGTGTAAGTCAATGGAGAAACGGCTCCGCTGCGGATTAACGCTGCGGAGTGTCCGCAGCGGAATTTAAGTGAAATTCCGCCACGTGTGAACCCAGCCTTAATGTATTACTGCTACTACTAATATATATTTACTATGGAACATATTATAAGAGCACTATGTATAGGACTAGATTATGAACATGGCTGTGGCTGATATTATTATATGATCACTATGGTTGATCTTGTTACTAAGGCTACATTGTGTCTGGTATTATATGGCCATTTTCACACAGCCGTATACTGGTCACTATTTTGTATCAGTTTTTATAAGCAAAATCTCAAAGTAGAACCTACACAGAAAAAAAGTATAATGGAAAGATCGCACCTCTTCCTTGTTTTGGGCTCATTTTGGCTTCCATATTCTGACCAAAATACGGTCGCGGGAATGTGGCCGATGGGTAATCCCCTAATATTATTATATGGCATTCAAAAGTAAACTAATCATAGCCGTAGTGCTCTGGAGCGCCCAAACAGCAGCAGGCTCCACCACTAATATGTGCCTAAATCTAAAAAAAATGTTGCAGATTCACCTGCATTTCCCAGGTATTCACCATTTACTTACAGGAGGCCCAAGCTTTCCGGGTTTTCCAGTAAATCCTATTTCACCAGGCAATCCCTACAAGAACAAAAAATGATACAGAATAAACAGTCACACACATCACCCCATAATATGAATCAATTTCTTGAAAGGTCGAACGCACGGGGGAGGGGAGCGGGTTATGGATTAATAGCGGATTCATTAAAGCCCACACACTGCAGGGGCCACATCTGTACAGGTGAGAGCTGCGATGTATAATCTAATGTATGAGTCACTGGTGTGGGCAGTGGAGTCCTGACATCTGCAATATATTCATCCCTCCCTGCAACTCAGGGCCAGGAAACGCAATGGCTGGTTACAAAGTGTACGACGCATTTCACTGACCGAACCCATAACATAAATTATGTGACATTACTAATCCCTGATATATATAAACCTCTGTTATATCATATAAACTATCACTACCTGCTGTGTAATATAACAAGGAGCAATCACACTGATAATACAATGTATATAAAAGAAGAGCGGAAATGTGGATTCTATGCTAGACTTTATAAGACAAATATTGTACTATTATAGCAGTTACATTTCTGTATAGGGGGGCAGTATTATAGTAGCCGTATTCTTGTATATAGGGGCAGTATTATAGTAGTTATATTCTTATATATAGGGGGTAGTGTTATAGTAGTTATATTCTTGTATATAGGGGCAGTATTATAGTAGTTATATTCTTGTATATAGGAGCAGTATTATAGTAGTTATATTCTTGTATATAGGGGGCAGTATTATAGTAGTTATATTCTTGTATGTAGGAGGCAGTATTATAGTAGTTATATTTTTGTATATATGAGGCAGTATTATAGTATTTATATTCTTGTATATAGGGGGCAGTATTATAGTAGTTATATTCTTGTATGTAGGAGGCAGTATTATAGTAGTTATATTCTTGTATGTAGGAGGCAGTATTATAGTAGTTATATTTTTGTATATATGAGGCAGTATTATAGTAGTTATATTCTTGTATATAGGAGCAGTATTATAGTAGTTATATTCTTGTATATAGGAGCAGTATTATAGTAGTTATATTCTTGTATATAGGATCAGTATTATAGTATTTATATTCTTGTATATAGGGACAGTATTATAGTAGTTATATTCTTGTACATAGGGGGCAGTATTATAGTAGTTATATTCTTGTATATAGAGGGCAGTATTATAGTAGTTATATTCTTGTATATAGGGAGCAGTATTATAGTAGCCGTATTCTTGTATATAGGGGCAGTATTATAGTAGTTATATTCTTGTATATAGGGAGCAGTATTATAGTAGTTATATTCTTGTATATAGGGGCAGTATTATAGTAGTTATATTCTTGTATATAGGGGGCAGTATTATAGTAGCCATATTCTTGTATATAGGGGCAATATTATAGTAGTTATATTCTTGTATATAGGGGGCAGTATTATAGTAGTTATATTCTTGTATATAGGGGCAGTATTATAGTAGTTATATTCTTGTATATAGGGGGCAGTATTATAGTAGCCATATTCTTGTATATAGGGGCAATATTATAGTAGTTATATTCTTGTATATAGGGGGCAGTATTATAGTAGCCGTATTCTTGTATATAGGGGCAGTATTATAGTAGTTATATTCTTGTATATAGGGGCAGTATTATAGTAGTTATATTCTTGTATATAGGGGGCTGTATTATAGTAGTTATATTCTTGTATATAGGGGGCAGTATTATAGTAGCCGTATTCTTGTATATAGGGGCAGTATTATAGTAGTTATATTCTTGTATATAGGGAGCAGTATTATAGTAGTTATATTCTTGTATATAGGAGCAGTATTATAGTAGTTATATTCTTGTATATAGGGGCAGTATTATAGTAGTTATATTCTTGTATATAGGGGGCAGTATTATAGTAGCCATATTCTTGTATATAGGGGCAATATTATAGTAGTTATATTCTTGTATATAGGGGGCAGTATTATAGTAGCCGTATTCTTGTATATAGGGGCAGTATTATAGTAGTTATATTCTTGTATATAGGGGCAGTATTATAGTAGTTATATTCTTGTATATAGGGGGCAGTATTATAGTAGCCGTATTCTTGTATATAGGGGCAGTATTATAGTAGTTATATTCTTGTATATAGGGGGGAAGTATTATAGTAGTTATATTCTTGTATATAGGGGCAGTATTATAGTAGTTATATTCTTGTATATAGGGGGCAGTATTATAGTAGCCATATTCTTGTATATAGAGGCAATATTATAGTAGTTATATTCTTGTATATAGGGGGGAAGTATTATAGTAGCCGTATTCTTGTATATAGGGGCAGTATTATAGTAGTTATATTCTTGTATATAGGGGCAGTATTATAGTAGTTATATTCTTGTATATAGGGGCAGTATTATAACAGTTACATTTCTATACATAGGGGGCAGTATTATAGTAGCCGTATTCTTGTATATAGGGGCAGTATTATAGTAGTTATATTCTTGTATATAGGGGCAGTATTATAGTAGTTATATTCTTGTATATAGGGGCAGTATTATAGTAGCCGTATTCTTGTATATAGGGGCAGTATTATAGTAGTTATATTCTTGTATATAGGGGGTAGTATTATAGTAGCCATATTCTTGTATATAGGGGCAGTATTATAGTAGTTATATTCTTGTATATAGGGGCAGTATTATAGTAGTTATATTCTTGTATATAGGAGCAGTATTATAGTAGTTATGTTCTTGTATATAGGAGGCAGTATTATAGTAGTTATATTCTTGTATATAGGAGGCAGTATTATAGTAGTTATTATCTTGTATATAGGAGCAGTATTATAGTAGTTATATTCTTGTATATAGGAGGCAGTATTATAGTAGTTATATTCTTGTATATAGGAACAATATTATACTAGTTATATTCTTGTATATAGGAGCAGTATTATAGTAGTTATATTCTTGTATATAGGGGCAGTATTATAGTAGTTATATTCTTGTATATAGGGGCAGTATTATAGTAGTTATATTCTTGTATATAGAGGCAGTATTATCGTAGTTATATTCTTGTATATAGGGAGCAGTATTATAGTAGTTATATTCTTGTATATAGGGGGCAGTATTATAGTAGTTATATCCTTGTATGTAGGGGTAGTATTATAGTCGTTATATTCTTCTATATAGGGGAGCAGTATTATAGTAGATATATTCTAGTATATAGGGGCAGTATTATAGTAGTTACATTCTTGTATATAGGAGCAGTATTATAGTAGGTATATTCTTGTATATAGGGGGCAGTATTATAGTAGGTATATTCTTGTATATAGGGGGCAGTATTATAGTAGTTATGTTCTTGTATATAGAAGGCAGTATTATAGTAGTTATATTCTAGTATATAGGGGGCAGTATTATAGTAGTTATATTCTTGTATATAGGAGCAGTATTATAGTAGTTATATTCTTGTATATAGGAGCAGTATTATAGTAGTTATATTCTTGTATATAGGAGCAGTATTATAGTAGTTATATTCTTGTATATAGGAGCAGTATTATAGTAGTTATATTCTTGTATATAGGGACAGTATTATAGTAGTTATATGCTTGTATATAGGGAGCAGTATTATGGTAGTTATATTCTTGTATATAGGGGGAAGTATTATAGTAGTTATATTCTTGTATATAGGGGCAATATTATAGTAGTTATTTTCTTGTATATAGGGGGCAGTATTATAGTAGTTATATTCTTGTATATAGGAGCAGTATTACAGTAGTTATATTCTTGTATATAGCAGCAGTATTATAGTAGTTATATTCTTGTATATAGGGGCAGTATTATAGTAGTTATATTCTTGTATATAGGGGGAAGTATTATAGTAGTTATATTCTTGTATATAGGGGCAGTATTATAGTAGTTATATTCTTGTATATAGGGAGCAGTATTATAGTAGTTATTTTCTTGTATATAGGGGGCAGTATTATAGTAGTTATATTCTTGTATATAGGAGCAGTATTATAGTAGTTATATTCTTGTATATTGGAGCAGTATTAAAGTAGTTATATTCTTGTATATAGGGGCAGTATTCTAGTAGTTATATTCTTGTATATAGGGGGCAGTATTATAGTAGTTATAATCTTGTATATAGGGGGCAGTATTATAGTAGTTATATTCCTGTATATAGGAGCAATATTATAGTAGTTATATTCTTGTATATAGGGGGCAGTATTATAGTAGTTATATTCTTGTCCATAGGAGAGGATAGACGTGTGCTTGTGAGCTCCCTGTTAGGACTATGCATGGCTTCTGACCCAGGTGGAGGGGAGGGGTCCTGGGCTGATGATCCTGGGAAAGCCCAGAGTCTGGAGTTTGGCCTGCAGCATGGTGATGGTGGAGGTGATGATCTGGAAATGGTGGCTGGTGAGTCAACTGAATCTCATGATGTTGGTGAATTGTGCACAAAAATGACAAAGAAAAATATCTTTAAAATGGAAATGCAAGTTCGCAAATTGAGAACTGAAATTAACCAAGAGACTGATCCAAAGGCAAAGCTGATGAAATGTGAGTGTCTGGATGTTTGAACACGTGAGCTGGTGATATTGAAGGAGAGATTGCAGAAAGAATCATGCACAGTACCCAAAATAAAGAACTGGGCAATTGAGAACAAAAGGGAGACCAGAGCCCAAACTGTGAAGAGAAAAAATATCATTGCAAAAAAGGACACTGACTATAAGACTGTGTATAATATTGTGGAGCAGGGAAACCCTGGAAGATATGAGTGTGCAGTGGCTGGAGGATCACATCTCTCATCATGTGTGGGGTCTGTGCAATCAGCCAACACAAATGCTGCTAAAGCTGCAGAGAAATGTGTGCCAGCTGACGAGGGGTTAACTGCAGTAGACTCTATGTGCAGTACTGATGAAGTGAATGCGAGTGGCACTCCTGGGAGTGAGCAAGAAAGTGCCTCATGTCCTGATATTATAAGTGAGACCTCGCTCAGCGCGGTGATTGACAGTCTGATATCTGATGAACCAGCGGCACAGGCTGAGGCGGACATTGCAGACCCTGTTCTGGAGGTTCAGCCGCTCGCAGTGTCAGTGAATGGAGTGCAGGTTACACAGCGATCAGGAGCAGACACAGGAGGATCTGCAGTACAATCAGCTGAGGAGAGGTCCAGTCCTGACCCACCTGCTGACAGACCTCAGTACAGGAGACTGTTCTCCAGCGTCACAAGACCGACTAACCCCACACCTCAGAGGAGGAACGCGGTCAGAATCAGGTACTCAGGACCAGAGGAAAACATCCCCTCCAGACTCTACATTGGGAAAGTTTTGTTGAAGGAGTTTATGAAGTTTAAAGATTCTGAGGTGTTCGCTCTGATCCACGTTCCCTCCAGCAGGAATTATGACATCAGTTTCAAGCTGCAATATAGTCTAGACTTGTTCTGGAGTATTTATAATGATACAAAGGAGCACGCGATGTGGGAGCATCTACATGTCATCCAGCTGACTAAACCCCAGGGAGTCACCGCCACCGTCCTGTTCCAGTCTGAGGTGGTGGCTCTGGCAGATTTGCAGCACTGGTTGGGCAGATATTGTGAGGTAAAGAGACTGCCAACAAAGATCTATGATGAGGAGGAGATCTGGAATGGAGGATATTCTGTCAAGATCCAGCTGGTTCAGGAGAATGGCGTGACCAGACATCTGCCGCACTCCTTCTACCTGGGCTCGGAGAGAGGCGTATGTTACTACCCTGGTCAACCGCGACTGTGCCATAGATGTGGGGGCAGACACCTGGCGTTCAACTGTTCCCGTATTAAGTGCTCACTATGTGGTCAGTTTGGGCATGTGAAGGATGATTGTACAGGACCTGTCATCTGTAACCTGTGCTTAGGACCTGGTCATACATTCCGGGAGTGTCCACATGCAGAACATAATAAGGAGGAGACCTTTAAAGAAGCCATGGAGGAAGACCAGGAGGATGTCTCCATATGTGTAGATTCAACCCCAGAGCCTGGAAGTCCCAACGATGATGTGAGCCGAAGTACCAGAGACCCTGCTCCAGAGACGAATGTCCCATCTGTGGATGCTGCACAAGTGTCACCAGCCACTGAAAATAGAGGTCATGCTAAAAGTAAAATATCCAGTCACTCTGTCACCAAAACATCTAAACATCTGCCCGACACCAGTAAGGAACCAGCTGATCCAGCCGCCGTGACCAGTAAAGAACCAGCTGATCCAGCCGCAGTGACCAGTACAGAACCAGCTGATCCAGCCGCAGTGACCAGTAAAGAACCAGCTGATCCAGCTGCAGCGACCAGTAAAGAACCAGCTGATCCAGCCGCAGCACTCACTAAAGAACCAGCTGATCCAGTATGGATGAGGAGGGATTTCGGACGGTTAAAAGAGAAAGTAAATTAGTCGATTGTCCTAGGAAAAAAATCACTGCAGCAAAGAAATCACCGGAGTCTCCAGTGCTGGCGATAACTGGAGGACGTTACTGTGAGCTGGGGGAAGATGAACAGGAAGAAGAAGCAGAGATGGAGCAAGTCTCCTCACACATCCCACAACGAACCTCAGGAAGAAGCTGTTGACGCCCCAATGTCCACCAAAAGATGGGGTGTAACGGGACATAGCAGTGGAAGAAGAAAAAAAAAAAGTAGGAAAGATATGTAACCCGGATGAGGCTGAAAATCACCTCCATCAATGTGAACAGTGTGAAGAATAGGAGCAGGCGGCGGGCGATATTCCAGCGTCTGTCTGACGACAAAACCAATGTCCTCTTTATACAAGAGACTTATCTACAGAGTAATGTCCCTGCTGTGTCCCTGCAGTCACCACATCTAGTGGGACAGTGAAACTCTCAGCTGAGGTATAGAGACTTCCAGCCCGAACTCCGTTTATATCATAGAGGTTCACAATATGTCATAAATGTGGTGACCGTGTACCATCTGTGGTGTGCGCCATGCTGCCTGGTCACCAATAAAGAAGAACTCTCCTGTAATACTGTCTAGAATAATATCATGAAAAATAGTTGATATTTTCTTGTATATAGGGGGCAGTATTATAGTAGTTATATTCTTGTATATAGGGGGCAGTATTATAGTAGTTATATTCTTGTATATAGGATCAGTATTATAGTAGTTATATTCTTGTATATAGGAGCAGTGTTATAGTAGTTATATTCTTGTATATAGGGCAGTATTATAGTAGATATATTCTTGTATATAGGAGCAGTATTATAGTAGTTATATTCTTGTATATAGGGGGCAGTATTATAGTAGTTATATTCTTGTATATAGGGGCAGTATTATAGTAGTTATATTCTTGTATATAGGGGGCAGTATTATAGTAGTTATATTCTTATATATAGGGGGCAGTATTATAGTAGTTATATTATTGTATATAGGGGCAGTATTATAGTAGTTATATTATTGTATATAGGAGGCAGTATTATAGTAGTTATATTCTTGTATGTAGGGGCAGTATTATAGTAGTTATATTCTTGTATATAGGGGGCAGCATTATAGTAGTTATATTATTGTATATAGGAGGCAGTATTATAGTAGGTATATTCTTGTATGTAGGGGGCAGTATTATAGTAGTTATATTCTTGTATATAGGGGGCAGTATTATAGTAGTTATATTCTTGTATATAGGAGCAGTATTATAGTAGTTATATTCTTGTATATAGGGGGCAGTATTATAGTAGTTATATTCTTGTATATAGGGAGCAGTATTATAGTAGGTATATTCTTGTATATAGGAGCAGTATTATAGTAGTTATATTCTTGTATGTAGGGGCAGTATTATATTAGTTATATTCTTGTATATAGGAGGCAGTATTATAGTAGTTATATTCTTGTATATAGGAGCAGTAATATAGTAGTTATATTCTTGTATATAGGAGCAGTATTATAGTAGTTATATTCTTGTATATAGGAGGCAGTATTATAGTAGTTATATTCTTGTATATAGGAGCAGTATTATAGTAGTTATATTCTTGTATATAGGAGGCAGTATTATAGTAGTTATATTCTTGTATATAGGAGCAGTATTATAGTAGTTATATTCTTGTATATAGGAGGCAGTATTATAGTAGTTATATTCTTGTATACAGGGGGCAGTATTATAGTAGTTATATTCTTGTATATAGGGGCAGTATTATAGTAGTTATATTCTTGTATGTAGGGGCAGTATTATAGTAGTTATATTCTTGTATATAGGGGGTAGTATTATAGTAGTTATATTCTTGTATGTAGGGGCAGTATTATAGTAGTTATATTATTGTAATATATTCTCTATACAATTTGTAGGTGAGTGTGTGGGGCATTTTTATTTACATATTTTATATATCTCTCAGTTTTTAACTAGTGTGTATTTTTTTTATCCCAGTTATCAGATACAGGATACTTTTCTTGAAACACATGGAAAATGGTAACGCTGTTAAGTGATGCAGAAGAAAAGCTGAGGAAATTGCTGTATTGATTTCTAAATTTATGCAAAAACTCTGCACATAACAACCAATAATTTTCTGGTACACATCCAAGTTGGTCTTTGCTAAATGAACTATTCATAGAGATTATTGTCATTAGCTTTTAAATGTTAGAAAGATAATTGAAAAATTTAAGCTGATTGGCATTCAATTGTCCTCATTGTCGCTATCTTTATAGAAGAGATGCAGACATCCTCAGTGAGACAATGGGGAGTCTTCATTTTCTCTGTGGTGATTTCATCAGCTGTGATGTCACAGAATTGTTATGCTCTCATCATGTGACAACAGTTAATTGAATATTGACTTTTTTGGGGGCAAATATAGCAAATTAACAGCCCAGCGAACCAACATGGGTTTATTTTGTTGCTTTCTTTACTATGGTTAAATAATTTCTCCTATTATAGAAAGTGATGGCGTATCGCTGGGACCTGCTCTCACTTTCTGATCGGTGAGGGTCCGACTGCCGGAAAACTTCAAGATCTTGAGAAAGTTTTTCCCTGCATAACGACACTATTGGCCACCTGCCCCTTGAATAGTGCTATACTGCAGTTCCCTGCCCAACGGGTGTCCGAGTGCGCCACTGTGCAGGAGAAATCAGAGATGGGGCACAGTTCGAAATTAGCACTGCACCCTCTTCTTTCTTGGGATCATGGGATTCGTGACGGCTGGAAAACAACTAATCAGCCGTATGCCATCACTTTCTGTGATTGGAATAACCCTTAAATAGTATTCACTTGAAACAAGTTGTATTTAATATAGTAAACGACATCACAGAGGTGCAGGGGGCTGAGATATGAGATTTTTGTTGGGGTTCTCATACTAGAGAGTCCTTGAGGTGCCTTTGACATGGCGATACCACTGTGGTGATTGGTGGTTTTCTTGGACACAAAAGATACATACGACCTGATATTCCTGCCTAATAATTTATTGTATAGGGGGCGCTATTGAGCATTTCTTATAAAAATGGGAAAATGTGGGAGATATGAGATTTTTTTACATAGAGAGGCGAGAAAGCTTTAGGTCTTGGCAGAGCAGAGGTTCTACAGACGTGCCAGTCTCTCATTGTAGTGAGTGTGGGTTAAAAAACAAATTCTTGATTCAACCCTGAAAAAATCATCTTCTGTTGGCTGTTGTGTAATGAGAATCTCAGTCAACATAACAGAGTATGTTCTTACCTGGAGGCCTGGAGGTCCCAAAGGTCCAGCAGCTCCTGGTGGTCCAGGGGGTCCCTGAAATAAAAGCAGGTATTAGGTCATACAGTTTCTAGACCTATATTATATTCTGGATTATTATTATATTCATTTGCCCATGAGTCCAGATGTACCATACGTTGATGTATCAGTTAATCGAAGGTTGTAATATCTAGAGCATCCCATGGATAGACCATACCAAAACTGCTGTCAGTTGCTTATTATCTGGAGGAAACACTCTGCAGATATGGATTTATAAAGTCAGTACTGAGTTGTCCAGAATTAGAAAAACATGGCTGCTTTCTTCTAGAAACAGCGCCACACCTGTTCATGGGTTGTGTCTGATATTGCATCTCCGCTCCATTGAAGTGGATGGGTCTGAGCTACAGTACCAAACACTACCTGTGAACAGGTCTGGCGCTGTTTTTGGAAGAAAGCAGACAAGTTTTTCTAATCCTGGACAATCTGGAGCTGTAGAAATTACTTAATACTAAGCGACCCCTAGTGGTGACTGCAGGCAAATGCTATGATTGTGTGTTCAGTGCCAGGTCCCATAGCAGTTAGGGCATGACCAGACGTGGCGGAACTGCTCTGGAATTCCGCTGCGGAGCATAGGCTGCGGTGCGGACGTGTAGTGGACTTGTTGCGGACTCATTGCGGAATTTCTCCATTCACTTCAATGGAGAGTCAAAATTCCGCAATGAAGTCCGCGGATGTCATGTACATGTTATGTGTGCTGCGGAGCGTATTGGTTTTACTAACATGACATTTCTTCATTCTGGCTGGACCTATGTATTTCTAGGTCTACAGCCAGACTGAGGAAGTCAATGGGGCTCCCGTAATTACGGATGACTACGTGTGTGCACCCGTAATTACGGGAGCGTTGCTAGGCGACGTCAGTAAATAGTCACTGTCCAGGGTGCTGAAAGAGTTAAGCGATGGGCAGTAACTGTTTTTGCACGCTGGACAGTGACTACCGATCCCAATATACAGCAACCTGTAAAAAAAATAGAAGTTCATACTTACCGAGAACTCCCTGCTTCTGTCTCCAGTCCGGCTTCCCAGGATGACGTTTCAGTCTAAGTGACGGCTGCAGCCAATCACAGGCCAATCACAGGCTGCAGCCAATCACAGGCCAAAAACAGGCTGCAGCGGTCACATGGACTGCCGCGTCATCCAGGGAGGTCGGACTGGATGTCAAGAGAGGGACGCGTCACCAAGACAACGGCCGGTAAGTATGAAATTCTTTTACTTTTACTAGGGAAAGTGCTGTCCCTTCTCTCTATCCTGCACTGATAGAGAGAAGGGAAGTACTTTCACCTCAATAAGCAACGGCTAGTCCGCATCAATTTAATGCCCATTTTAGGCAAAGCCGCAACAGAATCGGCAATGCAGATTATATGCGGCATTGATGCGGACAGTGGCGGAAGAACTCCGCCACGTCTGGGCATGCCCTTACATTGTCTGCCTCTTTGGAAGGTTTGTCTCTGATACTGAAAAACAAAAAAAAATAAAGAGCTCCATCTGGGTGAACAATGCCGGGTCCATTTCTGTCCATTGTCTAGTGCAGAGGTCTCCAACCAGAGGCTCTCGTGAAACTACAACTCCCAGCATGCTGGGTTCCACAGGTTGGAGAACACTGGTCTAGTGCATTGTGTCATGATACTTTACACTGCAGGGATACAATGTAATAGCAGTATATTGTAACGGCAGAAAAAAGTTTTACTAATGAAACACTAATATTGCAGAATTGTCTTTTGTCTCGTAGCAAAACTAAAATTAAATAATCCCAAATCAAGATTGAATCCTTCAAAAAAATAAAATAAAAGTCTGATTCTGGGAGAAAAACAAACACTTAAAGGGGTATTCCAACTTAAAGCATTTTTCACCTATCCACTAGAGAGTGAAAAATGGTAGATCGTGGGGGTCTGCCTGCTGGGACCACAATCAATCACTAGAACGAGGGTCTCTATTCCGCTGTTCATCCAGCCGCAAGACGGCAGCTAGGAGGAGTTTGAATGAAGCGGCAGCCGGGCTCTGATAATCGTAGGGGTCCCGGCAGGCGGACACCCACCTATCTAGCGTTTATCACCTATGTAGAGAAAAGGAACAAAAGTATTGAGGCTGGATTCACCCTTTCAATATTGGTAAGGTAAGAATTGGAAAAGATGTCATTTTATTTTTTAACACTAGAGGGAGAACATGGACAAGACTTCATGCACACGACCGTATCCGCAAATACTGACCGTAAATACAGTTCGGTATTGCTTTATAGTCATCAGCAACGTACCCATTTCTGCAGGATGGTATACGCAAATACGGTCCGTAGTGCATCCGTATATACGGATCCGCAAAATAAGAGGCCTGGTTAATGGGAAATCTCCTTTGTGTTGCTTACCAACACTTCTATATTTGCGGATGGCTATCCGTGTTTGTGGACGCACCACCGTAGGCATCTGCAATTTTGGCTTCCCCATAGACTTCTATTGCGGACCAAAAACGGACGTGATCCATGATTCCCGGCACAGTTCTGCGGCACGGACACTCATCTGTAGCGATACGGAAAGGTGTCCGCGTTCAATGTAAGTGAATGGGTCCGTTTTTGCGGACCGCATTTGCGGTCCACAAAAACTGAGGTTTTTTTACGGTCGTGTGCATGGGGCCTAAAGAAGGAATTTAAAGTCTTCCAAGATAACTTGTGTTTTTGGGTCTTTTTCCATCCTTCAGGTGTAGGCAGAGTAAGTGGACGACTAGTAAACCATTGCCAGTGAGGTGGTGCGGGCGCAATTTATGGATTTCAATAAATAAATAATACTGATTCATGAAGGATAGATA
The DNA here is from genome assembly GCF_050947455.1 of Rhinoderma darwinii. Taxonomy (NCBI): domain Eukaryota; kingdom Metazoa; phylum Chordata; class Amphibia; order Anura; family Rhinodermatidae; genus Rhinoderma; species Rhinoderma darwinii. The sequence goes on along the minus strand of NC_134691.1, from coordinate 9,289,308 downwards.
GATATGAGATAGATATGAGATAGATATGAGATAGATGGATGGATAGATAGATAGATAGATAGATAGATAGATAGATAGATAGATAGATAGATAGATAGATAGATAGATAGATAGATAGATAGATAGATAGATAGATAGATAGATAGATAGATAGATAGATAGATATGATATAGACCGACTGGGCAAACAATCGAGGCGTAGGACATGAAACTCACTTCTGCTCTTCATGGTTTTTGAAATTGTTGAGAGGGTGATCTCCTACTGGTGAGATGCTAGTATTGTGCTCTGAATTCTGAATTAATTAGGTGTCTCTCACGTCTGCTCCTCCTCCCCTCTCACAGCATGCAGTCTCATAGACACAAAGAAGGAGAAACTGCAGCTGCACACCCCTCCTTCCTGTCTTCTATTTACTATATGAATCTGGACTGATTTTTTGGGGGACCAGGAGTTTTGTGCACATTTACAAGGATCCTTTAATTAAGCAGACATATCTCTTACTTATACTTTTACCTATGGCTGTGGCTCTTCACTTACCTCAGGCCCCTGGATGCCGTCTACACCAGCTAAACCTTCCTCTCCTTTTTCTCCCTGTGAAAAATAAATGAGAGCATACCCTGTAATCTGTAAAACGGTTGCAGTAAGCATGCGTAAAAGTGCGTAACCCAAATATTAATAATACTGTACACGGATGCGATGATAACTCAAGTATCAGTGAAACCTTCTAAATGTATTTTTCATCGTTATGAAGTCTGAGAACATCTCACCTCAGTCCATAAGAGGAGACGACACCACCAGAGCAGCAGTTGTCACTTTTCTAGCTTGTTTCTTGAGGTGTCCCAGACTAGACTAAGAAGGTATCTGTCACCAGAAAGACCCTTTTATTTTTAGGGCACCTAAAATAGCCCTAATGAAGAGATGGTGGTGGATATATCTCAAAGTTACTAGGCAGAAGGACTGCCAGTTCTACCAGAAATTTACTGGCCCTGAGGTCACTTGGCCCATTATAGGCCATAAGAGCAATGGCAAAACTTGGGCCCCAATGCACAATCTGTAACACGGCCACCAACTATCTCACATCATTTAAAGTACTGGTCTACTCCTTTCACCAGGCTCTAGTAGCTTTTTAAGAAACCGTACAGTAGGAGAAGTTCCTAATTTGGACCAACTCATGGATCACAAAACATGGGCTGCCCAGACACTTGGTTGTACCATTGTTTTTGCTGGTTATTACCAACTGCTCATACTGATTCTTATGGGAAACAACTCTGAGGCACCAGGAAAATTGGCATATGGGTGATGGATCTGCTAGAGTTCCACGTGCCAGGTATCCCATGAAGAACACTTCGTCTTTGGCAAGTTATCTGTTAGAGGGCAAGTGGCCCACACACCGTTCTTGTCCATGGGCCTACATAGGCTATCTATGTCTTCCCTGAATTACATCTAGCCGAAAAGTAGCAAATAACCAAACCCTTGTTTCGTTATTTCTCCAAAACTGAGGACTATTCCGGCAATAATGAACACCTCCCACACTAAACAAGATTTGACAGAGGACAAAATCTCGTCTCTGAGAAGGCGGCAAGTTTTGGAATTAGTTTTTATTGAAAAGTGGAAGAATTTTGAAATATCTGAAAAAGTTAATGGTCTTATTTTAGTAGAAGGTCTGACTGAGTGACCACCTCCTGGAATGATTCTGAGGCCCACCTTCTGGAAGATTAATCATTTATTTATGTAATAATCCTGAAAGGAATGGGCCACAAAAGTAAGTCACCCTCTCTAGTGTCAGGTTCACAAGGAGGTTGTTCTCTACTGGTGTTCATGACAAAATCTCATACTCATGTCAGTGCGCGAGCATACTGAAGGGTCCTCTGGTGGGCCAGTCCTACCTTGTCTTGGAGGATTGCTAAGAGTCTTCTTCATCTTTGTTACTCACTTCACCCCGATCCGGCGCAACACTCCCAGAGCCGTCTACTCTCTGCACACAGATGCAGGTTGAATCAGGTGTCCAGAGTGGATGCTTTAAAAAAGAATATATGCCTGGATATCCTTGTAAATTCTGTCCCTGACCTTAGCCTCTAGTTTTCGCCTTTGTCTTGCTTCTTCGGATTTGTCACCTGGCACTTATAGTCTATCCTCCTGGTTTCGAACCCTGGTCCATCTTTTGGTTACATCTTTGTCTGCTCCACTGGTTTGTCACATCCCGACCACTCTCTTAGTGACGATCCCTGGCTTCACTTCTTTTTGATTTCTGCATCACTTCTAACATTACTGCAGCACAACCGGGGCCAATTGGTGACAACTCTGGGGATTGTGAGCTGGGAATCCAATCAGGAAAACTACAGGGTGCAGAACGGGGAGATTCCTTAGACTCCGCACCTCAGTTTAACAAGTTTAAAACCAATGGGGTAAAGGATCCACTTTCCGGTGAGAACTGTAACAATCCTAGTACCAAAGTATTTCCATAAACTTATTTTTTTTCATCCAAAATTATGTTGAAAACAAAGTCAACAGCCTCTCGATGACGTACGAGAATAATCATTAGGGTATTTCGACATTAGGAACTCCATTAAGATAAGTTCTACTAAGCTGCCGTCTCTGACGTTTAATGGGAATTCAATTAGAACATAAACACAAACAGAAGTTGTTAAGGCGTCGCTGGGCTCCTTGTAACGTACAGCTGGGAAAAAAAAATACCATCTCGCCTTTTATGTGTGCTAAAAATCCTCATTAGGAGGTCGGTAATATATCCTGTAATGACATTTATTACTGCAATGCCAAAAAGCAGAGGAAGGCTGGATGAAATGGTATGCCCCATTACCAGATCTGCCCGGCTCTGCCGCAGCAAAAAAAAATATGTAATGCGCAGAAAACTTGGAAGAAGAAAAAAAACTCTGACAACTTCCAAGCCATAAAGGCTGAATTCCATTTCCACTTGAATAACTGTATTGATATTCATTTATCTTATCTTTTGAGCGCAGGACGTTCCATGAAGACGACTTGATATGATAAGAGAGAGTCTTAATTAGTAAAGATATTTTTGCTGCGGCTCAGGTGCTACACGACGTAATTAAGTTATAAAATGTCCGGGGTTTATTGTAGAATTACAAAGAAGAGACGGTAATCAATACATTTTAATGTGAGATGATGTTGTATACCACACATTGGTAATCGGCCGGAGGTGCCTTCAATATACCGGTGCCCAAAGACCAGCAGTGAGCACTGAAATAAAATGATGTTGCCCATTGATTGCACAAATATCAAGACAAATAGTGGCAGCTATAGTGTAAATACAATAGTGCCAGCTATAGTGTAAATATAATAGTGCCAGCTATAGTGTAAATACAATAGTGCCAGCTATAGTGTAAATACAATAGTGCCAGCCATAGTGTAAATACAATAGTGCCAGCTATAGTGTAAATATAATAGTGCCAGCTATAGTGTAAATATAATAGTGCCAGCTATAGTGTAAATACAATAGTGCCAGCTATAGTGTAAATATAATAGTGCCAGCTATAGTGTAAATATAATAGTGCCAGCTATAGTGTAAATATAATAGTGCCAGCTATAGTGTAAATATAATAGTGCCAGCTATAGTGTAAATACAATAGTGCCAGCTATAGTGTAAATACAATAGTGCCAGCTATAGTGTAAATACAATAGTGCCAGCTATAGTGTAAATACAATAGTGCCAGCTATAGTGTAAATACAATAGTGCCAGCTATAGTGTAAATACAATAGTGCCAGCTATAGTGTAAATATAATAGTGCCAGCTATAGTGTAAATATAATAGTGCCAGCTATAGTGTAAATACAATAGTGCCAGCTATAGTGTAAATATAATAGTGCCAGCTATAGTGTAAATATAATAGTGCCAGCTATAGTGTAAATATAATAGTGCCAGCTATAGTGTAAATATAATAGTGCCAGCTATAGTGTAAATACAATAGTGCCAGCTATAGTGTAAATACAATAGTGCCAGCTATAGTGTAAATACAATAGTGCCAGCTATAGTGTAAATATAATAGTGCCAGCTATAGTGTAAATATAATAGTGCCAGCTATAGTGTAAATACAATAGTGCCAGCTATAGTGTAAATATAATAGTGCCAGCTATAGTGTAAATATAATAGTGCCAGCTATAGTGTAAATATAATAGTGCCAGCTATAGTGTAAATATAATAGTGCCAGCTATAGTGTAAATATAATAGTGCCAGCTTTAGTGTAAATACAATAGTGCCAGCTATAGTGTAAATATAATAGTGCCAGCTATAGTGTAAATACAATAGTGGCAGCTATAGTGTAAATATAATAGTGCCAGCTATAGTGTAAATATAATAGTGCCAGCTATAGTGTAAATATAATAGTGCCAGCTATAGTGTAAATACAATAGTGCCAGCTATAGTGTAAATACAATAGTGCCAGCTATAGTGTAAATACAATAGTGCCAGCTATAGTGTAAATATAATAGTGCCAGCTATAGTGTAAATACAATAGTGCCAGCTATAGTGTAAATATAATAATGCCAGCTATAGTGTAAATACAATAGTGCCAGCTATAGTGTAAATACAATAGTGCCAGCTATAGTGTAAATACAATAGTGCCAGCTATAGTGTAAATACAATAGTGCCAGCTATAGTGTAAATATAATAGTGCCAGCTATAGAGTAAATATAATAGTGCCAGCTATAGTGTAAATATAATAGTGCCAGCTATAGTGTAAATATAATAGTGCCAGCTATAGTGTAAATACAATAGTGCCAGCTATAGTGTAAATACAATAGTGCCAGCTATAGTGTAAATACAATAGTGCCAGCTATAGTGTAAATACAATAGTGCCAGCTATAGTGTAAATATAATAGTGCCAGCTATAGTGTAAATACAATAGTGCCAGCTATAGTGTAAATACAATAGTGCCAGCTATAGTGTAAATACAATAGTGCCAGCTATAGTGTAAATACAATAGTGCCAGCTATAGTGTAAATATAATAGTGCCAGCTATAGTGTAAATACAATAGTGCCAGTTATAGTGTAAATACAATAGTGGCAGCTATAGTGTAAATATAATAGTGCCAGCTATAGTGTAAATACAATAGTGCCAGCTATAGTGTAAATACAATAGTGCCAGCTATAGTGTAAATATAATAGTGCCAGCTATAGTGTAAATACAATAGTGCCAGCTATAGTGTAAATATTATAGTGCCAGCTATAGTGTAAATACAATAGTGCCAGCTATAGTGTAAATATAATAGTGGCAGCTATAGTGTAAATACAATAGTGCCAGCTATAGTGTAAATATAATAGTGCCAGCTATAGTGTAAATATAATAGTGCCAGCTATAGTGTAAATATAATAGTGCCAGCAATAGTGTAAATACAATAGTGCCAGCTATAGTGTAAATATAATAGTGCCAGCTATAGTGTAAATATAATAGTGCCAGCTATAGTGTAAATATAATAGTGCCAGCTATAGTGTAAATACAATAGTGCCAGTTATAGTGTAAACACAATAGTGCCAGCTATAGTGTAAATACAATAGTGCCAGCTATAGTGTAAATACAATAGTGCCAGCTATAGTGTAAATATAATAGTGCCAGCTATAGTGTAAATATAATAGTGCCAGCTATAGTGTAAATACAATAGTGCCAGCTATAGTGTAAATACAATAGTGGCAGATATAGTGTAAATACAATAGTGCCAGCCATAGTGTAAATACAATAGTGCCAGCTATAGTGTAAATACAATAGTGCCAGCTATAGTGTAAATATAATAGTGCCAGCTATAGTGTAAATACAATAGTGCCAGCTATAGTGTAAATATAATAGTGCCAGCTATAGTGTAAATACAATAGTGCCAGTCGTAGTGTAAATACAATAGTGCCAGTCATGGTGTAAATACAATAGTGCCAGTCATGGTGTAAATACAATAGTGCCAGTCATGGTGTAAATACAAACTGCCAGTCATAGGGTAAATATAATAGTGCCAGTCATGGTGTAAATACAATAGTGCCAGTCATGGTGTAAAAACAATAGTGCCAGTCATGGTGTAAATACAGTAGTGCCAGTCGTAGTGTAAATACAATAGTGCCAGCCAGAGTGTAAATACAATAGTGCCAGTCGTAGCGTAAATACAATAGTGCCAGTCGTAGTGTAAATACAATAGTGCCAGTCATGGTGTAAATACAATAATGCCTTCCAAAGTGTCAGTATAATTGTGCATTCCAGACTGTAAGTACAATAGTGCCAGCTAGAGTGTAAATACCATAGTGCCAGCCAGAGTGTAAGTAAAATACTGCCAGCCAGAGTGTGGCAGTGCCAGTCACATTGTGAATAGAATAGTTCGAGCCAGAGTGTAAGTAAAATAATGCCAGTCACAGTGTAAATATAATAATGCCAGCCAGAGTGTAAATACTATAGTGTCAGCTAGAGTGTGAGTACAATAGTGCCAGCCAGAGTGCGGCAGTGCCAGACATGGTGTGAACACAACAGTGCCAGTCATAGTATTAATTTAATATTGCCAGCCAGAGTGTGAATACAATGGTGCCAGCCAGAGGGTAATTATAATAGTGCCAGCCAGAGTGTGGCAGTGCCAGACATAGAGTGAACACAACAGTGCCAGTCATAGTATTAATTTAATAGTGCCAGACAGAGGCTAATTATAATAGTGCCAGCCAGAGTGGGAATGCTGTCGTGCCAGCAAGAGTGTAAATATAATAGTGCCAGACAAGAAACCGGGATATTACAATGTAGGGAGGTACTCAAAATCAGACACATCATTCCTTTTGTCTGGGTATGTAGCAGATTCGGAGTCCAGTGGTTGAAATGATCACAAAGGAGGGTGGTCATAGTAAGAGTAGTCCAGTAACAGGCCAAGTTCAGTACACAGAGAAGCGGCATCAGGTCCTAGCGTGAGGCAGAGGCGTGGTCAGGAAACAATCCAAGATCTGTACACTAATAAGGAGCAATAGCTTGTAGAGTAAGGCAGAGATGTGGTCAGGAATCAATCCAAGTTTGATACACAGATAAGCAGCAACAGGTTGTAGAGAGGCCAAGAGGATCCCGACTAGAGGCAGGAAGCTCAACAGTTTGGCAAGGAGTAGGTGCAAGGTCCAGGCTTATATAGGAAGTCAAAAGGTTGGGACCTATCAAGTAATCAAGGAAAGGAATCCAAAAAGGCAGGAATCAAGAGAACCCAGACAGATTCAGCGGAGCTGTCCAACATTTCAGATGACTTAATGAGAAGAGCTACTGCCTGGGACAGAGGAGTTTCTGGGTTGAAATCCTGACACCTTTTCTCCATCCTTGAGTCAAAGGACTAACCTGTCAAACAAAGTTGGGCAACAGGCAGACGTGAGGCTTTGTAGCCTAAGACGAACCGAATCATATTTCAGTCCTCTAGATTTAAAGGGATTTTGGCCACTATAAGCTATGCCATATACCCAGGGTATGCCATCACTTTCTAATTGGTGATCATCTGACTGCCAGGACTTCTATGGCTCTCTGAATTAAGCTGCCTTAGTGCTAGTTGAGTGATGTTCACTTGAATAGAGCTGTGTTGCAGTTGCAACTCGTGCCACTGTGCAGGAGATCTGCTAAAGGGACATATCCACCATTGTTGTGGGGGTCATCGAGATCGAACCCCCAATGATAGGAATGTTATGGCATATTATAGCGATATGCCATAACATTCTAGGATTGGAATATCCTATTTACTCTTTGTTAGCCCAGGCTGTTGTATTCCACCTTTTGTTTTTGTCTCTCTTTTTTTCTGCTAAAGATTTGACAATCTGCAGGGAATTCAATTCCTGCAAATCATTCTGGAACTTTTTGCCCTGTGTTGTTGTTTTACATGATCAGCAAGTAAGGGCTGCAGCTGTTCTGTAACTATTTCCTTTTGTTCAAAACAGGTAACATATCCCAAAACGATTTGCCTTTTTGCCTTTTTTCACTGTTTGCCCAGAGGAGATTCAGAGCCTCAGGCAAGGATCATGCTAATCAGGCTTTCTAGATGTTAATCGATCCAGAAAACATCGAAATGAACATCGCCAACTTCTTAGTCTGCCATGCAAATAAAACTACAACCAAGCAGAGGGTATTGGGGGGCGGCATTTGTGCTTTGAGTTTATTCCAAGGAGTACAATTAAAATTAGTCACCCTAAGGCAACTGCAGATAGGAGGGTTCAGTATCTAATAAATTAAAGAAAAAGTTCACTTAAATTAAAAACAAAAATTATACTGAATGATCTGAAGAAAAGGTAGTTTTACAGGTAAACTAAGAAAATGCAAAAATGCCCCCGTGGACAGAAGTCATCACCCTCTATCACCAACACTATCACAATAGGCGACTACTGATCACACTGATGGCCCATCTTCCACATACTGTATGTACATATACTGTATATAGCACAAATATCTTATATTCTACTGGGATATCTTTTTGACATGCGGCAAGTTGCATTAAACTGTTATATAGCAATCATTTGTACTCACCCTCTGGCCTTCAAGTCCAGGAAGCCCAGTGCTGCCTTTGGGTCCCTCTGGCCCCTTAAATTACAAATTTTCAATAGTTATTAAATATATTTTTACGTAGTTCTTATCCTATGTTTACTAGTAGCACTACGAGTGTTAGCTGTGGTAGTACTAATAGCGGTGTGACTAGTAGTAAAAGTAGTAGTAGTTATTGAAATAGTAATAGTCGTAGTCTTAGAATTTGTAGCTGTAGTAATAGTAGTCGTTTTAGTATAAGTACCAGCAGTACTAGCAGCTGTAATAATAATGATAGTAGTCTCAGTGTTAGTAGCTGTTGTCATAATAGTATTAGTAGCAGTAGTAGTAAAAGTTATAGTATTTGTTGATGTAATAGT